>NW_006787833.1:3511039-3523759 GCF_000442215.2 Lipotes vexillifer | reverse complement strand
ACTCACTCGTCACTTGAATCGCCAATATCCATCCACCGGTCCATCCACCCATCCACCTGTCCATCCACCCACCCATCCACCCATCCACCCACCCATCCATCCACCCATCCACCCATCCATCCATCCACCCATCCACCCATCCATCCATCCACCCATCCACCCATCCATCCAACCACCCACCCACCCATCCACCCATCCTTCAAGGGAGGGACTGTTTCCCCTTTCACCGTAGTTTGAAGGAGACCCAGGTATACTGATACCATTATTTCCAGGACATTGGCAGGAGTGAAAACTTACAAACTTCATAATAAAAAGAAATCTCACACATCCTGTCTTCCAACTGATCTTTCCAGACACAGCTTGTGTGTTCTCTGATGATCTCTGGTGAACGTTTTTGACAGTTCAAGAGGCCTCACAATCCACAGAAGGGAAACATCTAACTTTTCCTCCAAGTCAGTGTTGGAGGAAAAGATGAACGCCTGTGAGGACTACCCATCTTATTTCAGACGGTGGTGATCACATGCTCCTGGCTGGGGGACTTGATTATCTGAATCTGAGGAATGGGAGGCTTAATGGGAGGTTTCTGTATTTTTGAAGTCCTTGAGGATTGTTCTCATGCCAAGCCCGGTTCTTTCATGTTGCAATTGAAGCCCATTTCCTCGTGTTCTGAGGCCTTTACAGGGAATATTATTTCTTTGGAAGCAGATTATTTCCAGTGCTGCTTTGTTTTGACTGCAACACCCAACAGGTAGTGATCGAGGAAACGTTCCAACCTTTCGCTTCCGATAGTTTGCATCCTTAGAAGAGTCTTTGGATTCCATCTACATCCACCTCCTGCCTTTCCACCTTGGCCGTTGGAATTCTCAATATGTCCTGAATCAAGCTGACCCACTGGTAAAGCCCCCTTTCCAGCTTCCCGGTCTTACGAAACCGCATCCTTCCTCTCCCCACAGGGATGGAGAGATCTTTCATCTCCTTCCTTTTACTCATTCCTCACTGTCAAATTATCACCAAGCCTATCCTCATAAACAGATCTGGAAAGTTCATTGGGAGCAGCCCCTTGTCTGACTTGTTCCAACAGTGCCTGGTGCCCATTGCTTAATCTTTGTTGCATGAGTAGGCCCTGCCCCTAGCCTCGGTCAGTGTACGTCACCTTTCACTGCCATGTCTCTAGCAACCTCCCGACTGGACCCCAGTCTTGTCTCTCAGATGCATTCACCACACCACCTGGAGTCACTCTCCTGAAACTCACATCTGATCATAGGATTTCTTTGCTTAAACCCATTCAAGGTTTCCCTGGCTCTTAGGAATAAAGTTCTCGCTTCTTTAGATGGCTGGGACGTCCCGAGCATCAGGTCCTCCTTATCCGTCCAGCCTTGTCTGCGGCCACCAGTCCCTTCAGCTCCGTAACCCTATTCCAGGTCCCCTGTGTTCCTGGTTCTCACTGGTCCCTTTGTCCCCCAGCAGCCCACGACTGTAGAAGCCACTCCAATCATGTCACATCTCTGCTTACAACTATCCGGGCTTCTCACTGCTCCTGAAGCACCCTCCGCATCGTCATCACGTGTTATTCTCCGAGTCCCTCTCTATGATTTGCCACCAGGCCACTTTTCTGCCCGTGAATGACTCCTTTCCTTGGCTTTTGCGTGTCTTGTTTCTCCTGCCTGAAATGCTCAAGGCCCGCCCTCGCCCCGCCCCGCCCCGCCCACTCTTTGTATAGCTGGCTCCTTGCCATCCTTCAGGTTTCAGTTCAAACCCTGCCTCCTAAGTAACCTTCCCTGATCAGCACGTGCGAAGTGACCTCCCCAGCTGCTCTTTGTATCATTAGCCTGTTTATTTCCTTCTTAACTAGGATCGGTATTCACAGCTGCGTGTGAAAGGCACAGAGTGATGTCAGACTTCCAGAGCGTGGCTCTTGCCTCAGCCACCTCCTAACTGTACAACCTTGGGCAAGTATCTTAACCTCTCTGCACCTCAGTTTTCTCACCGATGAAATGGGGACCATAATACTACCTACCTCATAGCGTTGTTATAAGGATTAAGTGAGTCAATATATGTGAAAAACCTAGAACAGGACCTGGCAATATAAGCGTATACATGTGAGGGCCTTTATGTGTTTTATTGTCACTCTGTCCCCATGGCCTGGGCTAGTCCCCGACACAGGGTCTCTTTACCCCCTAAGCCTTTTGTGTTTGGAGCCCAAACTGAGAATGGATACAAATTTAGGGAAGAAAAACTACATTTTAAGAATTTAAGTACTGAGAGAAATAGGCCATGGTAAAGCTTGATGAATGAGATAAAAATTCAAACTTAAATCATCTGGAAGCTAATGAAAATATGAAGGAAATATATTCTCTGTTTCACCAGCAGTGATCCTTGGAGTTCATGGATGACAAGCTTTGCCAGTCAGAATTTTGTAATGGTCTGTTTTCCGAAGAGAGGCCAATTCTACCACTGACAATTCAGGCAGTTTCTTGCAAAGACATAAAGAATCAAAGGCTCTTTGCAAAGTGTTGGACCATCGGTCAGCCCTAACATGTAGTTGTGATGAAAGAACAGAGCATGTTTCCATTTTCAGCTCAAGTGTGATGCTTTTTGAAGAATATAACTGAAAAAAGAAACGTGGAAGGCTGGTTTCTGGACATATGCCTTTGTGTTTTGCTTTTACTGCTGGAGAAGATTCAGAAAGAAGGAGAAATACTTTTCCTTTGGTTCTTCCAGAGGGCAAGCAGGACTTTGAGACCTGATTACCTGGGGTTCTCACAAAGAGTTAGGGAGCTTTGTATTGAAAGGAGCCAAAGTCTCCCAAGAGAGGAGAGGTGCTCTGAAGCTTGAAAAATGGGGAATGGAGAAAAGCATGGAGAAAGGCAGTAGCACCCCCGGAGGAAGGAAAGGGGTGCCACCTGCAATTGGAGAGAGCCATACTCCATGTCTACAGAGTGCCTCAAGAGGGCGCTGGTCATCTGCTGGGGCAGCCTGAGGACACCGGAGGAAGGTACCAAATGCCAAGAGGTGTGTCTTAGGCACAGCAAAGGATCTTGGGGTTCGGCCAGAAGGGATGGAGTCTTTGGCTTTAAAATGGACCTCAAGTTCTTGGGTACGTGAGCATCTCAGTGGCATCTATGCTGGATCAATGACAAGACACCCTTTTCCTGTCATGAGGTATTGATAGAATGTGAGTTGGTGGAGAGGAAAGAATGAGTGAATTTCTGCCACCTTGGTGAGTAAGGGCACAGATTGAACTGGGTTCAGAGGAGTAAACTAATGTGATTTTTTGACACCCAAAGTTGCAGAGCAAAAATCAGACCCGCTTCACTAATAGAAAGTATCTGGTTCTTAACTCTGGGGTCTGCAGTCACAGCTTTCCTAACAAGCTTGGTGCAGTACACGGAGCACTTAGCAGAAGACGCCTCAGCTTGGATCTTAGCCAGAGGAACACTGCTGCCGGAGAAGAATGACCCCACTCATTCCTTTGTGTATCTTCCCAGCTGAGGACACACCCCAGCGTGGGCTGGATCTGAGTCTGGGCTGCACGATCCTTTGCTAAGAACCAATAACATGGGACAGCCCTGGAATCCTGCTCTGCAGGCGCAGTGTGACCTTGAACAAGTCTCTTAAGTTTTTGGTGCCCGTTTCTTCACCTTTAAAACTGGCCTGAGAATCATCTCTCTCTCTCTAGCCTTATGAAGACCATGGATTCAACACATATTAAATCTTTTCAAAACCACACAACCGATGACAGTTGATAACTAACATTATTACGAGTACATATTCGGTGCCAGGCACAGTGCTAAGAACTTTCCAAAACATTCATTGATCATCGCAAGATTCCTATGAGGTGGAAGTTATTTTTTCTCTCTCTTCTATGGAGGAGGAACCTGGGGTCTAAAAAGGTGAAGTAACAAACTGAGGGGACTCTGTTCATCAGATTTGAGCCCAGAGTCATCCTTTTGTGACCCTGAGCTCTTATCTTGCAAGCTTGACTACCTCATACTAATTCAAATGAAATATATTGGCAATCACGGCGAGCATGGCCACGCACTTACTTTATATACACTATTAATTACGGATTGAGCCACAGGTGGAGTTGGGTAGCATCTACAGGAGGTGACAGTATGTTGTATTGTTACATTAGTTTCCAAGCTGCACCAAACAGACGTTGATTTACATTCTGTTCATACGTTTCCGGAAAACAATACTGTCATCTTTTCCTTCTACTTTCACCAGATTTTGAGGATAGAGCAAGACTCCTTTGGGGCAGGTTAAAGTCCTTGACTGGTTTTAAGTGAACCCTATTACATTTTTATACCCAATCCTTTTCTCTCCTCACTCCCAGGTCAATTAAAGGCCAATTCTGAGGCACTTCAATCAAAAAGAAAGAATTCCATCTCCTCTCCTGGCCAGACAGCGAGCAGTTAAGACCGCGGTCCCTGGGGTATACGAAGAAACCATCTAATAACTGTGTTTTAGTTCGTTATTTTTTTAAATAGCAATGTCATTTTTTAATAGCTATGTTTTATAACCTTGTTATGTTCTCATTACATGAAATTGTTGCTTATTATTTTTTCCTGGTTGGGGATCCTGATTTAGACTGTCTCAACTCAGGGCAGTAAAAACCCAGGGCAAGTAATTGTGAAACACAGACAAGAATCAATCAAAACATCACAAGCTAATTAATGTTATTTGGAGCCCCTGGGAGCAGCTGTATTATAGTGAGTACCATACTATAAAATCGGTGTACATTAGAAGTACACTCAAGGACATAGGTTAACACTTTCACCAAACCCTTTCTGTTTATTTGCCTTGAAATATATATTAACCGTAGTTAAGACTTACTTGGCACTTACCAGCTGCCAGATACTGCTTATGTGCTTTATATACAATAACTCATTTAATCTTCTCAACAGCCCTGGGAGGTTGGTGCTATTATTAGTCCCATTTGGAAGGAAGGGACTATGGCAGGGAGAGGGTTTATAACCCACCTCAGGTCCTACAGATGAAAAGTAGGCGACAGCCAGTTACCAAACTTGGGCGGTCTGAGTTCCGAGTTGAGATTATTAACCCTCACTCATCTCACCGTCCAGTGGTCAAGTATTTGGAGGCACTGCATCCCTTATTACCTAACACAGTGCCTGTCAGCTGGGACTCAATACTCATTATTTATTCATGGGCCCATCACCTCGTTAGGAAAGGGAGTTAAAACAGAAATATTTGTGGAACTGAATAGAAAAAAAATTTCAGCAAGCATTCCTTTTTCGGTTGGAACTTATAATAGAGAGAAGGCTTCTGTGCAGGTGACATCAATTACGCAAACTCTCAAGCAAGCAATAAGAATGTATTGGAACCATGAGCCAGTTTAGGAGGAAGGGCCCCAGGATTTAAGAGAACAGAGGCACCTGTGCCCCAGGGAGAAAAGGCAAGTCAGTTTCCTGGAGTTGAGATGGGGCTGAAAACTGTCATCGAGTGATGACTTGTGATGTGATGATATTTTTCCTGCCACCAAATAAAGATCAACCCACCCCAAATCATAATGGCAAAGAATCTGCTATAGCTCATGTTATAAATAAGGTGGGTTCAGTGAAGCAAGGTTCTGACTCAGATAGGCAGTTGGTTAGGCTCTTTGCTGAGATACACATTGGATACGCAAGATTAGAACTCAGAAAGAGATATCTGGGGGGAAAAGAAAAAAGGTTGGTGACGCCTGTACATAGAGGGCACTTAAACCGATGGAAATCGACGAGGTTGTCCAGGAAAGATACTGTGGGGGGAAAAGAGGGCTCAGGACCTAGCTCTCAGGCAGACTTACGCCAGCATCGGAATCACCTGGAAGGCTTGTCAAAACGGATCACTGGGGCTTCCCTGGTGGCGCAGTGGTTGGGAGTCCACCTGCCGATGCAGGGGACACGGGTTCGTGCCCCGGTCCGGGAAGATCCCACATGCCGCGGAGCGGCTGGGCCCGTGAGCCATGGCCGCTGAGCCTGCGCGTCCGGAGCCTGTGCTCCGCAACGGGAGAGGCCACGGCAGTGAGAGGCCCGCGTACCACAAACAAACAAACAAACAAACAAAACAGATCAATGGGTCTCACCTATCCCAGGCCGCCCAGAGTTTCTGATTCATAAGTCTGGGCTGCGGTGCAAGAATCTGCATTTCTAATAAGTTCCTGGGTTGCTGATGCTACTGGTCTCCGAGCATCTCTATTCTGCCAGAGGTCTTCGCTCGTTCCTGGCACCCTGGCCTCCCTGCTGTTGTCCAGACTCATCAGACTCTCTCTAGCCCAGGACCTTTGCACCTCCCTCTGCCTGGAATGCACCTCTCCAGATATCAGCCCAATCAAGCCCAAACCTTTTACAGGTCCCTGCTCAAATATCACCTTCTTAGAGAGATCCTTTCTGACCATCCTTTTTTTTTTTTTTTCCAGTAGCAAGAAATGGAAGCAAGTTTTGTTTCTTTCTCATAGCTGTCACTCAATTCTTCCAACGCCAAATTCACTGTGCTCTATGACTTTTTTTTTTTTTTTGCGGTACGTGGGCCTCTCACTGCCGTGGCCTCTCCCGTTGCGGCCCACAGGCTCGGGACACGCAGGCTCAGCGGCCATGGCTCACGGGCACAGCCGCTCCGCGGTATGTGGGATCTTCCCGGACCGGGGCACGACCCCGCGTCCCCTGCATCGGCAGGCGGACTCTCAACCACTGTGCCACGAGGGAAGCCCTATGACCATCTTTCTTAAAAAAGCAACTCCTCCCACTTGCCCTCCTGCTTCTGCCCCTCCTCCTCATCCCTTCCCTGGTTTATTTTTCTCGGTTTCCCTTATCACCTTCTAACAGACTATACAACTTATTTGTTTGTATGTTTTGTTCATTATCTGTCTCTCCCAGGAGAGCAGGGATTTATGTCTGTTTTCTTTTTTGCTGACTCTCTTGAGCCTAGAATAGTCCCTGGCACATATTAGACATTCAATGAGTATTCATTGAAGGATGAATTAAATGAAGGAATAAACATTCTTGCCTGTGGAATTGTGGTTTTAAGAATTTAATTCTGATGGAAACCCTTCATAACTGGTTGCCTCCATATCAAAAATGAATATGACCATGTTGTTCCATTCTGGAAAAAAAAAAAATCTCTTCTACCCGGGATAAAGCCCAAAATCCTTGGATATTCTCCAGTAGGCACTGGTTGGGGCTGAGACATGGCAGGGAACAGACTCTGACGTGGTCCCCGTCCCCCTGTTGCCTACAACCTGGTTACAACCCTCTCCTGCTCTGAAATAGCCCATGCATCCCTCTACCCATGTGTAGCACTTTATTGTAACCATTTCTGCATTTGTCTATATGCCTCACTCAATTTCCTCCAAGGCAGGAATCGTGGTGGTGCTTTGTTTTTGTTTTTATTTTATTTGAAGTCCTCAAAGTTTGTTCATCTGTACACAGTATATTTAATGTTGCTTTATCACTTTCTCTCGGCCAAGCGTTATGATCATTACCCAATAGATTTTTAGAGTGAAATCCATTCAGCTAATAAAAAACAGGAGAAGCGTCTGTGATGGTAGGAAACAGCATTTGACCGGTGTTTATATGCAATTCCGTATAATTGTTTTCATAAAGGCGGCCTAAATTATAGTTAATCTGAAGCTATAAATGAGCTCTGTCGCTCATAACTGAGCCGGGGTGAGTCGTGTGGTGCATATGCACCGCCAGTGGTGTGGAACCTTCTGCAATGCGTTCTGCAGATTTCTAAAAGCGTTTGTGGAGGCCTGATAAAAACACTTAATAATCCCACAGCTGTAATTTCTATCTTGAAATGGATGTTTTTCCATCTCTCCCCTCAGTCTCTACCTAGTAAACTCTAAATTGTTTAGGTGTTGGCTTTCAGAAACATAAGGTTCTTTCTTGGCTTATTTTCTTATATTCATATTTTATATTCTTCTCTAATGGGGTCTTGGGAAGATCTTCACAGGTCTTTTCTTGGATTTCACCCTCTTTTTTACTGTCTCAAAAGTGCAAACTAAAGCAAATAAACACTGGTCTGAATAGCTGATCCTAAGCAGAGGTGAGGATGCTTGAGGACAGTTTTGATCTTGAGTTCTCAGTAGAAGAAGGGATGCAGCGGAGAGAAAGGAAAGTATCTTTAGAATCTTCAGAGGATGGCTTCTGTGCTATCTGCAAAGAAAATTCCCTTGGAAATGGGTTATAACCTAAACTGGGATAGGATGATGATGATGATGATGATGATGATGATGATAATGGCTAGTATTTATTGAGTGGCACCAGGCACATGATGTGAATCATCTTTAGTTCCTGCAGCAATGCTGCAAGTAGGTATTATTAATTTCCATTTATAGATCCAGAAATTGTGGCTCAGAAACATTAAGTAACTTGCCGAAAGTCCATACCCAGAAAGAGGCAGATTTGAATCCGAGTCTGTATTCAATTCCTCCAAAACTCGAGGACTGTATTTGTGACTAATTGTATAACAGGTTATTTTAGTTTCTGTTCTGTGGAAAGTGTAAAGCATTCCAACAAAGGGTTTTACTGTAGATTTTTTTTTTTTTAAGCCTCCAAAATGCGAGGCTTAATTTTGAGCAAAAGCAAAAGTTGGTCAACCAAGGGCTCACAGCGAGAAGTCTCAGGATTGGTTTCTGATGGAGTGGATGGATGGCAAGGGAGCTCCCGGAAGGAATGGAAAGCAGGAAACACCAAAGATGATATTCATCTAGGTGACGGGTTTGCCGATCACTGCCCCGAGCTGCCTCTGGTCATCAAAATCATCCCCACCCAAGCAGAGCTCTGCAGACATCAGGAGGTAGTCCCCACCGGCAAGTCCAGTGACAGGACGTAGCTGACTCGGCGCTGCCCCGAGTTGGCTAACCCTGGCATAACCCCTGGTATGTACTTTTGCCAACAGTTATCTAGCAGATGCTCTCTGCTCTCTGCTTTCACCATAATCTTAGTGGTTAGCACCTCTGATTCTGTTCCTCGTCCCTGTACAGCTGTGAACAGGTCAACCTAATTCTTCAGACAGGCCCTTCCTTATATGTCTACACAGCAGGCTGAAACCAGTATGAGGATGCACTTTCCTGCCCCAAGACGCTGAGAGACATAGCAAAGTGGTTAGGAGTGCAGGCTATGGCACTGGACTTCCTGGGTTTGAACCACAGGTCAACCACTTACTAGTTGTTGTACTAGTCATACTAGCAATCTTAGGCTAAGGGGTTCTACACTTCTTTCAGCCTCAGTTTCCTGAGGGTTGCTGTGAGGACTGCATTGCAAAACGGATAGTTTTTGGCACAGAACACATGCTTAATAAAACATATGCTATTAATATTCTTATTTGCATTACCTGTGTCAACTAAGGGCATGAAATCTGGCAGCTTTTGTCCACATACAATACCCCCTTGTCTGCTGTGTTAGATGTTGATATTTGGTTTAAGCCCTGTACCTAAGTATTGTGAGCTTTAATGAGATGCCAGGTAACGTAAGTCCTGTAAATAAATCGTAGGAAATATCCTGATCCTAAAGAATAGTGTCCTGAATTCCATCCCTTTCTTCTGAGTGTCCTGCGTGCCCTGTCCTTGTAGGAAGCGTTCACCCTGCTCATCTGCAATTAACTTAAGAGGGGATTCAGGTCCATTTAGGACACCTACAACTTCATTCAGCCACTGAGGGCACATTGGAGAGAACTAGAATATGAGCCTGACTTTTTAAAGTCTGTTCAATCTCCAGTTCAATGGGAAAACCAACGTGGATCGCAGATTAGACAAAACGAAACGCCCTGACCCTTCGTTCCTCGGACACTTACAGTGCCTGTGCAGCTGTGTCCGTAAGCATTGTTCATAGAAGCGCTCTGAGGCTTGAAGGCTTGTGTAAGCACCTCTGCTGGACAGATGTGGAAATGGGCAATAAGGAGTTCGTGGCCTGCCCAAGGGCTCCCTGTGAATTTGTGGGACGTTCAGAATTAAAACAGGTAGCCTTTCCTGAGCACTGCTCACCAATACTGTCCCCTCCCAGTATGTATGCAGGGCAGTCACAAGACCAGATATGTACACACTCCTAAGTTTCTTCCCACTGTAGTGAGTCCCTCATAATACAAAAGTACCTAAAATTCTTTTCTTGTTAAATTTTGATGGCCTTCTTTAAAAAGTATTTTATAAAATGAAACATAAGTATTCAGAAAAGTACAGAAAATAGATTCCTGAATACCATTAAGACTGAACATTTTGCCTTATTTGCTCTAGACTTTATTTTTTTAATTGAGATATAATTGACATATAACATTGTGTGTGTTTACAGAATACAAGGTGCTGATTTGATACATATATACTTTACAATTTGGCTCCTGCTGTAACACTGCTATCACATCACATAATTATTTCTTTTTTGTGCTGAGAATAAATAAGATCTAGTCTCTTAGCAACTTTGAAGTTTAGAGTACAGTGTTGTTGGCTGTAATCACTATGCCGTGCATTAGCTCTCCAGGACTAATTCATATTCTAGTTGTAAGTCTGTACCCTTAAAAAAAAATCTCCCCAATTCTCCCATCCCCCAGTCCCGGGTAACGACTATTCTACTCTCTGTTTCTATTCCGAGGAGTTCAGCTCTTTTAGATTCCACGTATAAGGGATATTATATAGTATTTGTCTTTCTCTGTCTTGACTTATCTCACCGACCATAATGTCCTCAAGGTCCATCCATGATGTTGCAAATGGCAGACTGTTTTTATTGAAAGAGAGAAACAGAGACAAGAGACAGAAACGGGGTGGGGGGGAGGGAGAGAGAGAGAGAGAGCTCTCATCCTTTCTCCTTCCCTCCCCAGAGGCTGAGACTCTTCTAAAGTTTCTGAATATCATTCCCATATTCCCATGTTTGTTTTATCCTTTGACTACATACAAACATAGCCATAAGCATATACTATTATATATGCATACATATATGTACTGTAAATATATACTATTATGTGTGCTTTTAAACCTTACACAAATGCACCAGAACAGGTCTATCTTTTCACAATTTATTTTTCATTCAACAGAATGTTTTTGAGACTTGTCCATGTTGACACATTTGGACCTAGTCCATCCATTTGAATCCACTGTGCAAATAGCCCACAGGTCATTTATCTTTCTCCTTCTGAGGGATTAGGGACTTCTAAGTTTTCACAAATACAGTTGGCCAGGGCCTTTGCTCTTACTCTCTCCCCTGTCTGCCATGCCTACTTCTCAGTTATTCCTTCATTCAAGAACATTCTTATAATGTCTGCTTAATTTGCTTCCTTATTCCTTCAGGTTTTTACTCAATTGTCACTAGGATGGCCAGATAAAATGTAGGATGTTCAGTTAAATCTGAATTTCAGATAAACGATGAATAAATGTGTAGTGTAAGCAAGCATGTCCCAAATACTGTGTGGGATAGGCTTATACTTAGAAAATTCACTGATGATCTGAAATTCAAATTTAGGTGGGTGTCTTCTATTTTATTTGCTAAACTAGCAACCCCAATTGTCATGTGCTCAATGAGGCCATTCCTGTCACCCTCTTCAAGTTTTTAACCCCTTCCCAACACTCCCTATTCTTTTCTCTGTTTTATTTCCCCTCATAACACTTATCACGAATTTACCTGCCATATATTTTCCTAATTTATTTTGCTTATTTTCTGTCATCCTTCCTAAGCTCTTTGAAGGCAAGATTTTTGTTTGTTTTGTCCCCTGCTATATCCATAATACCTGAAATAGTATGTGAGGCATAGTATGTGTTCAATAAATATTTGCTGAATGAATGAATGGAATAATGCAGAGACTACCTTTGTGTATGTCTCCTGAGTATATGTCTGAGAATTCCTGTAAGATAAACACTTGGAAATGGAATTGTTTTTTGTAGGATGTCTATCTTTACTAGCTATTTCTCATTGCTATTCAAAGTGGTTGAACTAATTTCCATTCCCGTCAGCGATGTGTAAAAGTCCCCATTTCCCCATATTCACACTATCTTCTCTTCCTTCCTTACTTCTTTCTTCCCCTCCCTCCCTCTATCCCTCTTTCTCTCTTTCCTTCTTTCCTTCCTTTCTTCTTTCTTTCCCTCCCTTTAGAAGTACACTAATTTAAAATTTTTGTAGCAATAGTTGAAACCAGCATGAAAACATATGATACTCACTAGTGAATTACAATGAATGAATTCATAAAAAACAGTAACTGTTAATCGAAAAGGTTTCAGATGTTTCTCAGTGCTTATTTAAAATATGAGTTAATTATTATAGATGCATTCCTAAGCCACGGTACCTCTTGTGTAAGAAAACAAACAAAAATTGCTCCAACCCATTACTGTTTCAGTGACACAGAAAAGGTCATTATACACATTTTGAAGAAAAGCCACCTTATTATTTTTTCAACTAAAGTGGAGGAAGTCTTATCTGAGAGCCATAAAATGAAAATCTTCACAAAAATTGCATGGAATGTTCTTTGGGATCAGATTCAGAATTTTCAGAAACTTGAAACCCATATCAAAAGAGGAAATTTGACACAGTCCTTTGTTACGGATATGGTCAATCTCTTTAATGTCCAAAAGAAGAACTTAAGTTATAAGTTTTAAAAGCTGTGTGTTGGGAGTTCCCTGGTGGTCCAGTGGTTAGGACTTGGTGCTTTCACTGCCAGGGACCAGGTTCAGTCCCTGGTCAGGGAACTCATCTCTCGCAAGCCACACAGCATGGTCCAAAAGAAAAAAAAAAAAAAAAAAAA
>NW_006787833.1:3498050-3510971 GCF_000442215.2 Lipotes vexillifer | reverse complement strand
CAAAAAAAAAAAAAAAAAAAAAAAAAAAGGCTGTGTGATCAAAGAATATAACGAAATGACATATTTTAATGTGTTCTTAATACATTCTTGAACAGTCATAAAATAGGTTGTGATCTTTTGCAAAAATGGCCACAATCCCTCCCTGAATCTAGGCTCCTTATAATGATTGTGAAGGGATGTGTAGAGGTGAAGTCTGTTTTCCTTCCACTTGAATTTGGACTGTGCTTCTGACTGGCCTTGGCCAGTAAAATGCAGAAGCAACAACGTGCCTGTGCAAAAATTAGCCCTCAAAAGGTCTTTCGTGCTTGTACTTGATCTCTGGGAACACTGCCTTCCTGTCCTAGGAACAAGCCTGGAAGTCATGAGACCTAGTGTATCAAAGCTGAGTCAGCTGAGTTGTCCCAGATGAATTCCTAAAGAGGTGAGAGAGCTCAGCTGAGATCGGCGAAGCTGCCTGCTTGACTGGCCACTGAGCACAGATGCATGAGGAAGACTGGAAGAACTACCCTGCTGAGCCCCGCCCAGCCCAGATTGCTGACGTACACGATCACAGGCTGACTAAAGGCAGGTTGTTTGAAGCCGCTATATTTTGCAATGATTTGTGACACAGCAATGGTTACTGATGCACAGGCTAACTTGGTTCCTCACCCTACAGAAAGCAGAGCTGTTAATTTCTTCAGTTTCTTTCCTTTTGCTATATTTATGCTGATGAAATGGGTGAATATATCTTAATTTGCAAAGGGCTTGATGGCCAAATAACATAATTTTTTTTCAACAAGATCTGTGAATGTTTTATTAAGCATAGCAGCCGCTGGAACCAGTAAACGATCATGTACCCAGCTTGGTACCCGTCTGTGACGGACACACAGCTGCATCACACCATGCTGCCCTGGGTCTGCACCAGCAGTCACTGCAGCATTCACCAGGAACAGTCGACTCTTAAGCCTCTGGGATTTTCAAGGCAAAAATCTAGTCGTTTGAAAACTTGTCATTTCAAGGAAATTTTAAGAAAAGTGCCTCTGAAATTGGACTTTTTGAAAAATAGCATTCTGAGCATATCTTTTCCCTCAGCCAGAGGAAACTGCCAGCTGGAATTTTCCAACTCAGAGATGAATTGTTAGTTTTCTTCATGGAAAGCAAATAAAGACAGACAAACAAACAAATACCGCCCCCCACCCCGCCCCAACTACAACCTTTAAAGGGAATCCTTGTACATCGCTGGTGGGAACGTAAGTTGGTGCAGCCACTGTGGAAAACAGTATGGAGGTTTCTCAAAAAACTAACAGTTGAACTATCATATGACCCCTCAATTCCTCGTTTGAGTGTATGTCCAAAAAAAACAAAACACTAATTTGAAAAGATACATGTACCCCAATATTCATAGCAGCATTACTTACTGTTGCCAAGATACAGAAGCAACCTAAGTGTCAATCAACAGATGAATGGATAAAGAAGATGTGGTACTCAGTCATAAAAAAGGACGAAATGTTGCCATTTGCAGCAACATGAATGGACTTGAAGGGCATTATGCTAAGTAAAATAAGTTAGACAGAGAAAGACAAATACTGTATGATATCACCTATTTGTGGAATCTAAAACTACAACAAATTAGTGAATATAACAAAAAAGAAGCAGACTCACAGATACAGAGAACAAGCTAGTGGTTACCAGTGGTGGAGGGGGCAATGTGAAGGTGGGGAAGTTGGAGGCACGGACTACTGGGTGTAAGATGGGCTCAAGGATGTATTGTACAACACGGGGAATATAGCCAATATTTTGTAATAACTGTAAATGGAGTGTAACCTTTAAAAATTGTATAAAAAATTTAAAATTTTTTCAAAAATTTAAAAATCCAAACAAAGTTACTAATGTTGAAGAATGGCTCACAACATTTTTTTCAAGGCTGACCTTTCACAGTTAAACAGTGGTAAGCAAAGCTATGAATAGTTTTTTCTGAAAATGGATGATCACTTCCATAAAAAGAAGGTTCCGGAAATGAATGCAAGGAGTTGATGGGGAACAGTCTTACGTAACTCTAAGTTCGTTCATATTATGAAAACCAACCTGCTGGGGGTAAAATAAAGAAAGACACCCTCAGTCATCTTACTTCACTGAAAGTCTGAGGTCCCTGAGGATTTAAAAGAGATTGGCTAACGGACCAGAGACCCTCCCCGTTCACCATATGCAAGAGGAAGCATTTTTGACATTTCCATCTGCAGAAGTCTAAAAATGCTCCATAGTTTGGTCGCATCCCTGGGAATCTCTGGCGATTATGCTGGCGTAGCATGAAAGCAGGGAGAGAAATGTTGCTCTTCCTACCGACATATTTATGGATGTCTGAGTCCTCAAAATACTGAAGCACCAAAACAGAGAAGAGAAACTCTCTGGACACTGAAACAGACATTTTTAGCTTTCTTCGGTTTTCTCGAACGCAGCTCAGTTTTCCAAAATGAATAGGCACAATCCAAATCCTTTCAATTTGGGGTTTTGCTTTATTTTTCCTCATACTAACTAATTGAAATTCAACAAATGAACCTTTGATATTATAAAAATAATGCAAAATTGACAAGGAATGTATGATAAACTACGAGACTAAGAAGAGGCAGCCTACCGAAACAGGTGTTGGTGAGGTTGGGGAGAAACTGGAACCCTCACACATTGCTGGTGGGAATGCAAAATGGTGCAGCTATTTTGGAAAAGAGAAGTTCCTCAAAATTTTAGGAATATACCCAAGAGAAATGAAAACGTACATCAGACAAACTTGTACATGAATTTTTTTTTTTTTTCCCCCTTTGCGGTACGCGGGCCTCTCAGTGTTGTGGCCTCTCCCGTTGCGGAGCACAGGCTCCGGACGCGCAGGCTCAGCGGCCATGGCTCACGGGGCCCAGACGCTCCGCGGCATGTGGGATCCTCCCTGACCGGGGCACGAACCCGTGTCCCCTGCATCGGCAGGCGGACTCTCAACCACTGCGCCACCAGGGAAGCCCTGTACATGAATTTTCATAGCAACATTAGGCATAAGAGGCAAAAGTAGAAACAACCAAAGTGTCCATCAACTGATGAATGGATAAACAAAATGTGGTGTATCCATACAATGGAGTATTATTCAGCTATCAAAGGAGTTAAGTCCTGAAACAAGTTACAACATGGATAAACCTTGAACCCACTATGCTAAGTGAAAGAAGTCAGTTACAAAAGACCATGTAGTGTCTGATTCCATTTACATGAACTACCTGAAATAGACAAGTCTATATCTATAGAGAAAGTAAATTAGTGGTTGCCTAGGGTTGAGGGGATGGGACAGCTGTGGCGTGTGTGTGTGGGGGTGACGGTTAAGGGGTACAGGATTTCTTTCGGGGAATGAGGAAAATGTTCTAAAGCTCATTGTCCGGGTGGTTGCATTACTCTGTGAATTTGTTGAAAATCACTGAATCGTACACTGTAATGGGTGAACCATATGGTACGGGAATCATAAGCATTCTGCTTTCATTAGGGCCACTGTGCCCAGGCTCTGCAACATGTCTTTGCTCTTCTCTGCCATTAGGGTCCTTGGTGCTGGAGGACCCTATAATCATAACAAGAATTCGGGAGACATTTAAGTAGAGCTCTAGATAAATCCTCTCCAGTACATGATCCCCATTCATTCATCTAACAAACATTTGTTGAGATCCTACAACAGGCCAGGTGCTATTTTTAGTCCTAAGGATACAGTTAGTGAACAAAAGAGACCCCCCACCCCCCACCCTCACCCCAGAGTCCCTGTCCCTGCACTCATGAAGCTGGCATCCCTGCAGGAGAGCCAGGCAACAAACAGATAAGTAAATAAGTCCATAGTCTATAAGATGGGAACGGTCTGTGGCCGGGGAGCGAGGTAGATGCTGTGGAAGCCGATTGCAGGGAGAGAGGGCAGAGCCTCCAAAAGGCGACTGTCACGAGCGGGTGAAGAAGCCTGAAGGGAGATGAGGCTGTAGACCCAACACCTCTCCACCGCCTTGGGGCATCTTTGCATCCTGGGAAGGGGATGGCCATGAGCAAGATGCAGGACCTATCGAGTGACTCAGCTGTGGCCCATGCTGTGCCCAAAAAGGGGAAGGCGCCAGTGGACACCTCCATTTGTAAAGGCGTCAGGAGCTGGCGTTAAGCCCTAGCCTCGTTTCCTTTTTGCTAGGGCTGATCAGCAGAGTATACTTTAGTTTCAGTGGAACATTTTACAAAGTTTCTGGTATGTACTTGAATTCTATAATTGTAACGTGAGGTCTGGAAACATTCAAATAGGGGTATACTGGGGGGAGGGATAGATTGGGAGTTTGGGATTGACAAGTACACACCACTATATTTAAAACAGATAACCAACAACGACCTACTGTACAGCATAGGGAACTCTACTCAATATTCTGTAATAACCTAAATGGGAAAAGAATTTGAACAAGAATAGATATATGTATATGTATAAGTCAATCACTTTGCTGTACACCTGAAACTAACAACATTGTTAACCAACTATGCCCCAATATGAAATAAAAATTGAAAGCAAAATAAAATAAAAATGAAAACAAAACAAAACAAATAGGGGTATATCCTTACCATGGGTAGGTTCATAACTTATAAAATAACCATACACAAAGAATGTCAATTAATGAAATCATATAGTAGATACTAAGTAACTGTATTCAATATGCCTGTGATAAGTACTGACAGTAATACCATTATCAACAGTATGCTCAATTAATATTGTTGATTAATATCAATAATCAATGGCATTCAATATTATTAAGAAGAGTAATAGTTGTAGTCTAATAAGAGTTTCACTCGTCTCTGGTTGTGTAGCAGAGAGCCTTGTTCCTGGTTATGTACAGATAACTATTTTTAGTAATCCCTTGGCTGAAATTATGAAGAATTCTTATCAAATTTTCAAAATGACAAACACTTAAAAAAGAGAGATAAAAAGCAAGATTCAAAAAGGTCTGAGAAGAGAGAATGATGGAATTAACAGCGGGAATCGTGGGTTTAACCAAACTAGCTGCATAAACTTAGGATGAAAAACAGCAATTAATATTTTTAAAATCCTAATTTTATTGATAACATGCTTAATTAGGAACCTGGAGTGTCATGGGGTGGGCTCGAAATCGAGTGCAATATTAGTAGACAAAATAAGTCACAGTGTTCTTGACAGGGGCGTTCACAGGACCAATTCAGAACATATGAGAATTACTGTGTGTAATTTCATGGGCTACATTTTAAGATGAATGCTTGCAAATTTAACTCTGTCAAGATGAGTGTAATTAAGGATGGGGAACTTTCAGGGCCAACTTCAGTGACTGAAGGGAACAGTGGTGTTTAGTCCCTGAAAGAATAGCTCTGGTGGAGGGAAGGTGGGAGCCAGCTACCTGGAGAGCTGATCTCGGGGAGATTCAGTGTGTTAAGTGCTGGTGCAAGACACTAGGACCCCTGCCGGGGTGGAGGGGGCTTTAAGAGTGCAGACTTTACCGTGACTGTGTAATTCAGATGTGCTAACCAATAGGGTGGCTTCCCTGTGATACAGTGGGTGGGTGTCCCGTCACCAGGAGTGTCCCTGCAGAGGCCGGGCACCACCTGTGATCCTGCAGGGGTGGGAACCCCTCCCAGGGTGGGCAGATGGACTCCCGACCCTGAGGTTCTTCTGACTCTCAGAGTTGGGGAGCAAGTACCAACAACAAAGAGTTCCAGTTGAGTGGTTGGCTCAGGCACTGTGGCTTCCTAACACTAGTAATTTGTATTTAGAGAACAAATGTAACATTGTCTGAATTTAAGCACCCCTGAAGCCTTGACTTTGAGAAGTAAACGCTACCTGGAATGGCGCTGACTGCAGGTCAATTAGAAATGCAAAATCTCTCCAAGATAGGAGCCTGCTTTTCATTTGTTGAGCCCCTCATCCTCCTTGGCTGCCTGACCTGGCTTGGCTTGGAATCCTCTAGAACGTTTCATCTTATCCCCTCTCCCCTGTGGACAATTTCAGGGAACCCCTCTCAGCTCTGTCATCTGAACCACACACTCCAATCTGCCTGGTCCCTGCTGTAGACTCTTTGCTCTCGTTTTGCTTTCTGCCTCCTCTCTTGGGTTTTCTGGATTGTTCCTCACTTCTTGAGGCTGCCTTCGTCCAGCTCCTGGACCTCACTGCTCCTCTGGCTCCTTTGGCTGCTCTTGGGGTTCAGCCCTGTCTACCCCCCCCTGGCTTTGGGGGCTCGTAGCCCAAGTCAAGGTCTTCACTGCCCTAGAGGGAAGGCCAACGGGTGTATAATTGGCACTCAGTTAGCCCCACTATCATGCCATTTATTGACTATCTACTTATGTGCCAGACACATCACAGTCTATATTTCACTTAGTCCCTATTGTGACATTTCAGAGCAGGTGTTATGCCCACTTTACAGAAGAAGAAACTGAGGCTCACAGGCTAACTTGCCCAAGGTTAGTCAGTGAGAAGTAGAACTGGAATTGAAACCTCTCCATCTGCTTCTCACATCTATATTTTTCTCTAGTTACGAGTCAGCACCTTACTAAAATGATGCCAGGTGTTCAGTAAACACTTGTTATTGCTTTTTTATTCATTCGCTTGTTTTTAGGGGATGAAGAAAAACATTCTACTCATTTTCCAAAAAACAGGCCACGATATTAGGATTTTACCTAAACAGTGGTTGAGCACATTTGAAATGAAAGCTCTGTGTCTGACAAATTTGCTTTGAGATTTTATACTTGGATAATTCTAAATGGGAAAAGAATCATCTCTGAGGGTCTACTAAAGTTTTGGCTCTCAAAACTTAATTGAAATTATAAATGAAATTTGTAAAAATTCAGTATAGCAGCGATGAGTCATACTATCTGATAATGACTCTCGTCACCAAGAAGTGGCTTGAGTTTGATGAATAACAAGTCAGGCGATGGCCCAGATGACAAATGTGTGCAGCACCAATGTGGCAGCTCCTAGCTAGGGCATAATTCAAGATTTATAAGTACAGGGCTTCCCTGGTGGCGCAGTGTCTGAGAGTCCGCCTGCCGATGCAGGGGACACGGGTTCGAGCCCTGGTCCGGGAAGATCCCACATGCCGCGGAGCGGCTGGGCCCGTGACCCATGGCCGCTGAGCCTGCGCGTCCGGAGCCTGTGCTCTGCAACAGGAGAGGCCACAACAGTGAGAGGCCCGTGTACCACAAAAACAAACAAACAAAAAAGATTTATAAGTACAGGATGGATGAGGAGGGTTATGTCCAGATTGTTGGGAAATCCTTCAATTTTACCCAATTCTCCTCTTGTTTTGTATCTTAATACTGTGCAGATTTTTTAAAAAAATAATAAGCATGCACTGTACTTTTAATCCCCTTAGGGAGGAAAAAAAAGCCCAAACCTGGAAACTGTAAATATCAAACTTATGTAAATATCAAACTTCATGAGTCAGCAACTCTGAGCAGAACACAAACACAGCATCACAGTCCTCCTTAATCCCCCTGTGGGCAGGAGCAACACAGACGGACAGTTCGTATCACCAGGCAGAGGGGAGAGGCGATCCGGGCCAGCACCAGGCACCACTGCTCACTGGTTGTATGGCTCTGGCCAAGCTGTTTCATCAGCTTCTGACCCTCAGTTTTATCATCAATAAAATGGGGGATAAATCAAGAAAAACGTGGGAGAGAGCATAGTAAACTCTAAAGCACTCTCTACGGAAAGTGGTTACTGTTACTTTTGACCACAGACTTTCCAGTGGGAAGAATTCAACTCATCTGCTATTAAAAATTGACAAAACAGAAATAGAGTCACAGATGTAGAAAGCAGACTTAACGGTTACCAGGAGGTAAGGGCAGGGGGATAAAGTGGGAGATTGGGATCGACATATACACACTACTCTGTATAAAATAGATAACAAATAAGGACCAACTGTATAGCACAGGGAACTCTACTCAATACTCTGTAATGGCCTGTTGGGAAATGAATCTGAAAAACAATAGACATACATACATATATGTATAACTGATTCACTTTGCTGTACACCTGAACCTAACACAACACTGTAAATCAACTATACTCTAATAAAAATTTAAAAAATAATTTAAAAAGGAGATCCTTGACCTAAAATTGCCCACAACACGTTCTCTCCCCCATTACTGATCTGTTTTTCTCCTCTGTGCTTATCACTTCCTAACATACGTTTGATGACTTGTCCATTGTCTGTTTCCCCATCTTTGATGATTTCCATGACGGCATGGTTTTATCTTGTTGCTCTAGATGGGCCAGGGCGGTGTTCAGAGGCCTGCAGCATCTTCTGGTTCCCGTTTCATCCCACCGCTGTCCATGGGTGAGACAAGATAAATCACAACCCCTGCCAAATTGCCTGTTGAGGGTGCTAATTTCCAGAGGTGGTGCAACTCAAATAAAGGAGGATGGAAGAGAGAATACCACAACAAGGAGATGTGGAGACCAGATTCCAACACTCACAAAGGCCTGCAGCTATATTTCTGGGTCCAGAGTCCTGCTTCCGATGAAGTAAAATGCAGTCAGAGCACAAACAGCCTGTCAGGGGTCCAGTCACTGTGAAACCAGACCAGGCATTAAGTGCCCGACGGGATACCGATGGCAGACTTATGTTCCCTCTGTGAAGCAAGTCAGTTTGGGCCAGAGAGTCACAGGTGCAGGGTAACCAACCCCCTCACCTCTGGGCACCTCCTTAAAGTTACAGCAACCCCGTCTTCAAGCCCCTGTCTGACTCTGCAGGTCCAAACTGGGAAATGCATCTGGCTCTAGGGGCCACCCACTCTAAGAGCAACTCTCAGCCCTTCCCCCACCTCCCTCCCCAGCCCAGGTGGCCTCACTGACCTTGGGCAACTTCCACGGTGATTTCATTTTTCTTCTTCCTCTAATTGCAATAACCTGATGTACAGTGTTTTATTCTCATTTGGAGAAAGAACATCTTTTAGTCAATAAACCTTAGCCGTGAAAAGTTAAAAAAAAAATAATAATAATTTAAAAAGGAGATCCTTGATCTAAAATTGCCCACAACACGTTCTCTCCCCCATTACTGATCTGTTTTTCTCCTCTGTGCTTATCACTTCCTAACATACGTTTGATGACTGGTCCATTGTATGTTTCCCCATCTTTGATGATTTCCATGACGGCATGGTTTTCATCCATTTTGTTCTGTGTTGTATCTCAGAGCCTTGAACAGTACCTGACACCCACTAGGCTCAGTAAATTCTTGTTGAATGAATAAATGTCAAATGATATTTCTAGTCTCAGTGATCCCCTCCTAGCCCCCAGCTCTAAGATTGTGAATAAGCAGTCACAAACTCATCAATTTAGGAACACTGTTTTGGAAGGAGGTTTTGAAAGTGGTTTATTCATCTATTTATTCATTCACTTAACTGATGTTTATTGAGTGTCTACTATGTGCAATGCCCTGGGCTAGGTAACGAAAGAACCATGCCAAGTGTGAGGCATGAATGTCAGTCAAGAATATTGTAAAACAAAGCAAAATGGACTTTGTAAAAAAAAAAAAAAATTTCAAATACATATTTAAATGACAAAGGTCCCCCTAATACCCAGGGTCCATTCTATTTGGTATCTTTACAGCTCATTTATAGATATCTTGCTTTTGGTGGCTTCTTTTTAGATTTAGGAGGTTTCTCATAATTTCCAAAGTGGCATCTGGTTGGATGCTGAGGGGGAGATACTGTACTCTTTGGTTTCTTCCACACTTGCTTTGAAAATGTTTGCAATTACTATAGATATGTGGGATTTTCTACACAAAAATTTAGGTAGAATTTATTTTTATGATATTAGATATTGACTAACATTCTTTTCTATGTACACATAGGAAAATATGACGTTCTTTAAAAACCTCTGCCTCTCTCACTCATTTTTTTTTTAAGATCCTTTGATGTGGACCATTTTTAAAGTCTTCATTGAATTTGTTACTATATTGCTTCTGTATTATGTTTTGGTTTTTTGGCCCCAAGGTATGCGGGATCTTAGCCCCCTGACCAGGGTTCAAACCCTCACCCCTTGCACTGGAAGGTGAAGTCTTTACCGCTGGACAGGCAGGGAAGTCCCCTCTCACTCATTTTTCTTAATATATACATTTTAAATAAATTTATTTATTTTATTTATTTTATTTTTGGCTGAGTTGGGTCTTCGTTGCTGTGCACAGGCTTTCTCTAGTTGTGTCGAGCGGGGGCTACTCTTTGTTATGGTGTGCGGGCTTCTCATCGTGGTGGCTTCTCTTGCTGCGGAGCATGGGCTCTAGGCGCGCGGGCTTCAGTAGTTGCGGCTCGCAGGCTCTAGAGCGTAGGCTCAGTAGTTGTGGAGCACAGGCTTAGTTGCTCTGTGGCATGTGGGATCTTCCCGGACCAGGGCTCGAACATGTGTCCCCTGCACTGGCAGGCAGATTCTTAACCACTGCGCCACCAGGGAAGGCCCCTCCTCACTCATATTTAATGCAAAAGTTAATACCTATTTTACGATAAAAAGGAAATAAAAATTTCCAAGCACAGCAAAACTTGAACTTCAGTTCAGCTTACTTCCAACCTCCACTATGAAGGCTGTTGAAGTTTGACTTAACAGAAGCAGGAGAAAGTTTTGAGTGTTTTTGTTTTTTTTTTTTAATTAAAGTATAGTTGATTTACAATGTTGTGTTAGTTTCAGGTGTACGGCAAAGTGATTCAGTTATATATATGTGTGTGTGTGTATATATATTCTTTTTCAGATTCTTTCACATTATAGGTTATTACAAGATATTGAATATAGTCTCTGGTGCTATACTTTAGGACCTTGTTGCTTATCTGTTGTATATGTAGTAGTGTGTATCTGTTAATCCCAAACTCCTAATTTATCCATCCCTCCCCCCTTTCCCCTTTGGTAACCGTAAGATTGTTTTCTGTGTCTGTGAGTCTATTTCTGTTTTGTAAATAAGTTCACTTGTATCATTTTTTAGATTCCACATACGAGTGATACCATAAGATATTTGTCTTTCTCTGTCTGACTTGCTTCACTTAGTATAATCTCTAGGTCCATCCTTGTTAGATAAGTGGGTTTACAAGATAACATTAATGAATAAGGTTGATGTGCAAAAAAAAAAAAAAAAAAACCTTTTCCCTTAGTGGAAAAGGTTAAAAAGGAAATCCCTGTTCTAACGTGATGACTTTTAAATGAGCCAGTTGTCTGGTACTTTGTTTACACTGCAGTTGGGTATCGTTTTACTTAGGAAGTGGCTCATTCATCATTGTACTAATGGGTTAATAAGCAACTAGATGCCTGTATTTTCCAATTATGTGCCCCACTTTACTTGTGCACAGTAACAGCGTAAACAGTTTGAAAGGAAGCGTCGAGAAGGAAAGAAAACTTAGAAAGAGCTAGAGACCTTCAGAAATATGTTTGTGGTATGCGTATCTCAAAGAATAACACATTATTGCTGGAGTTAGAGTGTAGAAAATGCTTCCAATGACATATATACATATACAATAAAAAGTGCCAATAAATGCAAAAGTAGCAATTAAGTGGAAGAATACCTATTTCGAAATCCTAAGTAATTCTTTAAAACTTTGGATTGAAATTATGCCCCTACATGAACATCTGACCATCAGAGAAGTCCCTGATAACTCCAGAACCTCTCCCGCCATAGACCCAAATCTCTCCTATCAGAAAGGGAGCAGGGTTTTTAAATTGGTAAAGAGTTTACAGCAATGGAAGAAAGCCTTCAAGTGTAAAGCAATTCCAGAGTCACAGCAAATCTTTCTGAAACCAGTTAGATGAAGAAAAATAGTGTCAGGCATTTTAGCATTCCTCTAACACCTAGGCACTACTTTGGTGGAAGGAAAACTAGTAGCTACTGACACAATGTTACCCATTCCAGACAACACTGCAATACTGTTCTCAATGTCATGATGAGGTTCTTTAACTGAACACCTGCATCGCCTCCCTCACATCCCACCTGCCCTTCCTTACATCTACCCAGTTATTTAGACCCAATTATTTAGTATATTGAACTAGTTTGTCCAGAATTCAGACTTTCAAGGTGATTTATAGGAATTCTTTCTAGGACGTAAGAACCTGCAGTACAATATACCCTTTGGTTGCATCCAAATTCGGACATACTATCAGAACTTGAATTTTAATACTGTGGATGTGTATTGGAAAACCACTGTATCTAAGAATATTTCCCTGACAGTACTAGGAAGTCAGAAATTAAACACTGGGTTCTCCCATGGGAGCATTCTGTTTTAGGCAAGTGCCCTTCACTATTATTTTACACATATTATGTTTATTAGGGCCTGAGAGCCAACTTTTATATTTAATGCATCGTTTTCTTTTTCTTTTAAAAATTCTTCTGCAGCTCTTAGAATGGGATCAGTTCAGTACAGGTGCTTCAATAACAGAATAATAACAAACATATAATAAATTCTTACTGTGGGCAGGCACCATGCCAAGCACTCTATTTATCTTAATTCACTTAACCCTTGTAATCCCCATTTCACAGATAACGAAGAGTCACAGAGCTAGTGAGAGCCGAAATGAAATTCAAACTATGGGGTTCCAGTGCCCTTACATTGTTCCACATTGTTTCTCTAGCAAGCTTTGCCTCCTTATATGTTAAGAATTTAGAAATTTTGTATGGTGGCTGCTATAGACTGAATTGTGTCCCCCATCAAATCCATATATTGGAGCTTTAACCCTCAGTGTGATGGTATTAGGAGGCGGGACCTTTGGGAGGTGATTAGGGCTGAATGAGGTCATGAGATTGGGATTAGTGTCCTTATAAGAAGAGGAAGAGACACCAGAGCTTCCTTTCTGCCATGTGAGGACACAGTGAGAAGGTGGCCGTCTACAAGCCAGTAAGAGAGCCCTCTGCAGACAACAAATCTGCCGGCACCTTGATCTTGGACTTCCCAGCCTCCAGAACTGTA
>NW_006787833.1:3491959-3498040 GCF_000442215.2 Lipotes vexillifer | reverse complement strand
TATATATATATATATATATATATATATATATATATATATATATTTTTATAGCAGCCTGAACTAAGATACAGCAATTCATCTGTCTAACTGTCTATCTGCCTACCCCTGATGTTGACATACGCAGTGAAGAATAAGAAGTTAAGGAACTATGAAAGTAAGCAGATGGACAGTGATCTTTAAGATCAAAGTCAGTGCACATATTATAACAGCAATTAAAGGCATTTAGAGAGCCAGAAAATTTGTTTGAGAATATGTGGTCCAACCTCTTTATTTTATAGAAGAAAGTGGAACCCAGAGAGGTTAAGTGACTTGTCAGAGTCACATAGAAGTTAGAACAAGGTTGTTTATTTTGCGGGATTTAGAGAAGACTGATTTCTATCTATAAGGTAAGTGGAGTCTACTCTAAAAATAAAAAGCTCTCATTCTTCTCCCAGCTTGACTCAGAATAGTAGGTACAATTCTTGTTTTATTATTCTAATGACAAGATCACACTGCTTCTGACTAGAAAAAGCCAAAATATGAGACACAATTAGAATCAGATGATGCCATTTAAAAATAATTTGGAAACCAACAAGTGCAGTGCTTTGTCATTTTTTCCCTCTCTCTCTAGGATATGGTCAGTAGAACTGAATCATTACAATGAAGCATGTCAACTATTTCTGCCATGTCTGTCTATGACTTCTTCAGACTACAGTAATTATCAGCAATAAATAGACTATATTCAAACAGCAGGACTGATTTGCTATTCACTATTATAACCAACGGTGAGGAGCTCATTCTTTAGTTAAATTATACTTGTAAGAACTGAGAAAATGGGATGAAAAAAAATGCACTCCATCCATAATGATAACCCAGGGTCATCATGTATTTTCTTGAAAGAAATAACAAAGAACACACTTGGACACAGAAGAAATCATGTAGTAGAAGACTCTAGAGTGGGAGGTCTATGGGAGCGAGGCTTTCCAAGGGCAATTTTATATAAAAAAGTCCATCTCTTTGAATTTTATAAACTTGCACACACGTTCCCTCGAAGTGGGTACTTAAGTAAATCAGGCCTCCCTGTTCGTCTCAGGGGATACTGTAGTGTACATGAACATGTACAGCTTTCTTCCTCAGGTGTTTACAGAATCCGAGGCCAAGTTAAAAGGCCAAGGACGCAACACACCCAGCCACCAGACAGGTTTTCCTGAGTGTGGACTTTTCTGCTTCCAAACTACTGGCATCACAATTTCAGATTTAGGCTCTGCCGGCCAGGCTCTTATTCTGATGAAAGAAAAGATAATGCTGTTTCAGTCCACACGTGCACACACATACCCATATAGACACCACTATACACGCAAATCCAAACCAGGTGAAAAGTACAGCATCATGTATCCCATACAGAGCTTTTGTTCTGATCAGCAAATGGCTAACCTGCTCAGACCACAAGACATCACCAACTTTTTTTTTTTTTTTAAGGCAGCTCTATCATATGGATACCTCAAACTGAGTTCAAGGTCTGCTAAAAAATCAGATTTTTCTTTCACCTGAATTTTCGTAACAAGGTCAGCCTTATCTATCGTATGCATAAGCAGTTGATTTTTAATATATTTCATCTCATTGGTTCAGATCCATCCTAACAGACTGCTAAAGAATTCACTGATCCAAAGAAATTTTACTAATTCCCTACCTTGGAAGGTGACTAAGGCACCATCCTGTTTTCAAGGATGGCTCAGTGTTGAAGGGGAGGGAGAGGGCTAAACCTGCAAATCCCAGAACGTGATGACTGATGTGTGTGCGGGGTTAAGGGAATGTCCCCCAAGAGAATCTACCCATCAGGACAGGGGGCGTTGGGGCTAGGGGTACGGGACTGAGACAGGCTGCTACTTAGCCTGGTTTTTAAAAGTTAAGAAGAAACGTTTTAAGATCTTGATTCTATTATTTTCCCTATCTTGTATTGTTTGCAATACAAGATAGGGAAATGGTATATATATATATATATATATATATATATATATATATATATTTTATAGCAGCCTGAACTAAGATACGGCAATTCATCTGTCTATCTGCCTACCCCTGATGTTGACATACACAGTGAAGAATAAAAAGTTAAGGAACTATGAAAGTAAGCAGATGGACAGTGATCTTTAAGATCCTGTATTGTTTGCAAGTCTCATGAACATGCTTTCTGTGATGGCCAGTCAGGGGATGATTAAACAAAGTGGACTTTAGAACCTGGCCTCCGGGAGCCTATTGTCCAAGCAGCGGTTGGAACAATTCTATAAAATTATAAGCCAGAGCACATTATGCCTCAGCTCAAATTCCTCCAATACCTCCCATCTAATTCAGAGTAAAACCTAAAGTGTATACCCCAGCCTAGAAAAGAAATCAACATTATTTGGAATACCTTTTCCCAACTCCCACTCATGTCCTCCCACTTTCCTTCTCTCTCCCTCCCTTTATTCCAGTCCCTGGACAAGCCATGCTCCCTCCTCCAGACCATTGCATTTACTGTTCCCTCTGCCTGGAACTCTCTTTCCCCAGATAGAGAGTGGTTTATAAACTCCCATGGTTTATAAAGGACTTCTCTCAAAGGGAAGCCATACTGATCATCCAATCTAAACCACATCCTTTCCCCTGCTACCCCGCTTTGTCCTAGACCGCCTCACTTTCCTTTTTTTTTTTTTTAACATCTTTATTGGAGTATAATTGCTTTACAATGGTGTGTTAGTTTCTGCTTTATAACAAAGTGAATCAGTTATACATATACATATGTTCCCATATCTCTTCCCTCTTGCATCTCCTTCCCTCCCACCCTCCCTATCCCACCCCTCCAGGTGGTCACAAAGCACCGAGCTGATCTCCCTGTGCTATGCGGCTGCTTCCCACTAGCTATCTACCTTACGTTTGGTAGTGTATATATGTCCATGCCACCCTCTCATTTCGTCACAGCTTACCCTTCCCCCTCCCCATATCCTCAAGTCCATTCTCTAGTAGGTCTGTGTCTTTATTCCTGTCTTACCCCTAGGTTCTTCATGACATTTTTTTCCCTTAAGTTCCATATATATGTGTTAGCATACGGTATTTGTCTTTCTCTTTCTGACTTACTTCACTCTGTATGACAGACTCTAGGTCTATCCACCTCATTACAAATAGCTCAATTTCATTTCTTTTTATGGCTGAGTAATATTCCATAGTATATATGTGCTACATCTTCTTTATCCATTCATCCGATGATGGACACTTAGGTTGTCTCCATCTCCGGGCTATTGTAAATAGCGCTGCAATGAACATTTTGGTACATGACTCTTTTTGAATTATGGTTTTATGGCATTGCCCATCACTGGACCCAGTACAGGTTTGTTTATTTTCTGCCTACCCTGTTCCACGCAAAGGGACTCCCATGACAGTTGGGTTGGGTGCGTTTTGGTCTCTGCTTTATGCCTAGTATTTAGAGGAGTATTTGGCATATCACAGCCATTTGTTGAAAGAAGGACTTCATAGAGAATCTGATTGGAGTGTTTCTTCATTGAATGTTGACTGCATGTCTGTCTGTGACACCACTGGAGAGACCCTGCAGTCACTTGGAGAGACCACTAGGATGGCTGGGACTGGTCACATCACTGGTCAGGATTTAGATTCAATCACTGTACCAAGGATGGGGCTTGAACTTGACCACTGGGCTGAGAGGGAGAGATGCAGACATCATATGAAGTTCCTCTAATCGCAGTTTTTTACAGTCAGCCCAAAGCACTTGCATGCTTATTTTTGTGTACAAAAATTCATCCTCACAATGAACAGTGTGCTATATGACTCTTTTTGAATTATGGTTTTCTCAGGATATAGCACAGGGAGATCAGCTCGGTGCTTTGTGACCACCTAGAGGGGTGGCAATAGGGAGGGTGGGAGGGAGACGCAAGAGGGAGGGGATATGGGGATATACGTATGCATATAGCTGATTCACTTTGTTATACAGCAGAAACTAACACAACATTGTAAAGCAATTATACTCCAATAAAGATGTTTAAAAAAAAATTCAGCTTCGCTGATCTGCTCACTTCCTGCTTACAGCTCCTGTTTATTCAGACCATTTCCCTAAGAAAGTTAATTTTGGCAAGAGGGGGATGTCAATGCTTTTTAATCTCACCCTTTCTCTCTTCATTAAAACCCATTTTTAGTGTAACACTATGAAATTTTCCATTGTAGTGAAAGGTGTTTGTTATTTGTTTGTTTGTCTGTCTGTTTTAGTATAAAGGTTTTTTATTTAGATAGTCTCATGTTACCAATCAGTAAATGTATTTGACTGATTGAATGTGGTACGTGGTAAAAATCTGCTGCTCAAGGAAATCAACTTTGCCCTTCTTCCTTTTAGGCATCTGGTTCAAAAAAGAAATTCTTGGCTACAGAGATCAGAAAACCAGAGTGAAAGAATATATTCAGCTTTGACCTGTTTCTGCTTTGGTGTATTGGGCATTAACTGAGAGTTACGTGAAGAAAGGGGAGAGCAGAGAAAGCAAGGCTGGGTATCAGGAAACATTTCCCAACCTGTGAATACATATCCAGAGACCTGGTGAAAGCCTCCTTGTTGGAGTCATTTGCAGCCAGCCTGGTCTGAGAGGTAGGGAATACTTGAGAGGTAGGGAATAATCCTGCCTGGACCCCTTAAGGTGCAGGGGAAGGAGGGCTAAAGATGATCTAACAGGCTGTTCTCTTTTGGAGTGGGTACTGATTAAGGGTAAGGCAATACCCAAAGCAGCTTCTGTCTGTAGTAAAAAAAAAACAACTTAACAGCAGTGCCAATGACCAGCCAGCAATTTAGAAGCCAAAGGTAAAGATCAGAAACTTGGCTATTTATGTGCAGGCTTCTTAATGCCACCTCCTCCAAACGCCAGCGTAAAGCACAATATTTCCTTTGTGGCCCGCAGTTGCTGTTGAAACAGTTTTGAGAGAGGATGCTTCCTCACCCAGAGCTCCCTGAGTACGCTGATCTTCATGTGTCCTCCTCGACTTAGACAATTTCCTTACATAGACAAATAAGAAAAATGGGCTTGAGGTGAGAATGGACAAGGATACACAGAATAAAGGGAAGAAAGACATCCAGAGGCACCACTGAGCACCTGATACTATCAGAACAGAGAAATAAATAGCCACTGCAGGGTCACTTGGGAATTTCTATGTTTATTCCTACTTATCGAATCCCCCACCTTTCCAAAGAAGATAGCCTGGTTAAGCTCTTTCCAGTCCGAAGAGTTCAAAATAAATCTCTATTTATGATTTCTATTTGGAATGAAGCCCAAGGTCATTCATTCATTCTTCTCTCCCCTAACATGTAAAATCATCTATTTAGAAAGACCAATTCCATAATAATGGAAATGTTTCCTAGAACCTAAATGTCTTAGTCTGTTCAGGATGCTACAACAAGTACCATGGACTGGGTAGCTTATAAAAAACAGAAAGATATTTCTCAGAGTTCTGGAGGCTGGAAGTCCCAGATCAGGGTGCCAGCATTGTTGGGAACTTGTGAGAAACTTCTGGGTTACAGGTTGCCAACTTCCCTCTGTGTTCTCACATGGTGGAATGGCTTGGGATCTCTCTGGGTTCCCTTTTATAAGGGCACTAATCCTATTCATGGGGGCTTCCCCCTCATGACCTAAGCACCTCCCAGAGGCCTCACTTCCTAACACCATCACATTGGGGGTTAGGTTTTGACATATGAATACTGAGGGGACAGAAACATTCAGACCATAGCACTACAGTTACCCTAAATTCATGTCTGCCCATGAATTTCTGCTTGAAGACTGATTTGTACAGCATCCTGAATCATATATGGGTATCCGATTTTTCTCACACCACTGAAGAAGTAAAAAATCTGAATTTCAGGGCTTCCCTGGTGGCGCAGTGGTCGAGAGTCCGCCTGCCAGTGCAGGGGACACGGGTTCGTGCCCTGGTCTGGGAAGATCCCACATGCCGCGGAGCGGCTGGGCCCGTGAGCCATGGCCGCTGAGCCTGCACGTCTGAAGCCTGTGCTCTGCAATGGGAGAGGCCACAACAGTGAGAGGCCCACGTACCGCAAAAAAAAAAAAAAAAAAAAAAAAAAAA
>NW_006787833.1:3471166-3491826 GCF_000442215.2 Lipotes vexillifer | reverse complement strand
CCCAAAAAAAAAAAAAAAAAAAAAAAAAAAAAAGCCAAGGAATACCCCCGGTAGCAGGAAAGGATCAGGAAAAGAGTCTAGCTATTTCCATTAGGCTGGCTCTTAAAGGTGAAGCTAGCATGACCATGAGTGCAAAGACTCTATAAATTCTATGTATGTGGAGAGATGGTCAGCACAGAAGAGGGGCTGTAATTTCGTAACAACATATGAAAGGTGAACACAAGTTGATCTTTAAACTCTAAAGTAGTTGGCAGCATTAGAAGTCCAAGAAGTTTAAGTTCTTTTGGAACATGTACATTAAGCTGGAGATCCTAAGAAATGAAATTGATTTTTTTTCCTAGTATCATTTTGAGAGTCCATTTTCACAATTCAACTGAATTGCGTTTGGGATTCAAAATGATCACTCAATGATCTATTTTAAAAAGTAGAAATTCAGCCAGAAGAAAAAGGATGGTTCTACTTAACACATCTTTAGCTGATTTCACAACTGAGCCTGTTTTCCTCTTCTACTTAAAAAGAAAATAAAATCCTGAACTGTGAATTTGAGTCAATGAAAATCCAACTATTTGCAAGTATTTGGATTGGCATTTGTGTCTTGGGTTGAGGCAAATGATCTAAGGCATTTTTTTTTTAAACCTGTGGAATGAAAAGATAAAGACTCTTTCTAGAAGACTAGCAGTTGGGTTTTTTACTTTAGTGGCTCCATTTCACTTCATTTTCTATTCAGTGATAATTGGAGATTATATATTTTCTTTAATAGCCCATTGTGTGATTTCACACGAGCTCTGAGGCTCGCTGGAGGCTGCCCGGAGGATGTGTGGCAGTGTGGCGGGGCAAGGGATGGGAACTTCTGGGAATGGCCCGTCACTGCTCAGTCCACCCCAGGGCTAGAGGACCAAGTGGACACTCAGCCACTCAGAAGGCCCAGGGGGTGTAAATTATGGGGCACTTTCTCCAATTCCCTTCCCTCTTCCTTCCACCCTAACAGATATGTGTAACAGAACAACGCGAAGCGGGAGGCCTACTTGGAATAGTGTTACATGGAGTTTTTATGTAGCCACGCCTCCAGTTCACTCCAAATATGATTGAGCATTTGGTAGTGTATTCGAAATTGACCTGAAATTAACTGGACATGCTTGATATCCTTTTCTTCCTGTGTCAAGCCATCCTGTTAGCCTCACGTTTTATTTCCTTATTATTTGTAGAAGTGTTTGGCTTGCCCAGCAAGCTACACATTATTTGTGGGATGGCAGCCTGCAGCAATTTTTTATTTTTAAATTAAGTTACCGCTCGACATACAAAATGTAAATTTTCCTTGTCCTATGGTAACGGTGACAGCTCCATGGTTCACAATTTGTCCAGCCCGTTCCTTTCCATATGGAATAATTAGGAGGCAGTCTGGAGGACCTCCTTATACGTTCTCCAGGACGAAGTCTTGCTGAAGACCTTCCTGAGCGCCAGGCTCAGCCCCCTTGGCACCAAGCCTGCCCGTGTCTTGGGTTTCCTGTTCACAAGAGTGATGCACTTCCAGTGGTCAGATCTGGAGCAGGGAAGTGTTGTTGCTTCCAGAGGGAAAGCCAGTTTCTGAAGATGACAAACAAGGTCATCCATGGAAGGAGAACCCCGGACCGCAGGAACACGCAGCACGTAGCCTAATTCCACCACCGGAATAAAAGGAGGCGAGGAGACGAGCCCCCGAAGCTGGAGGCCTAGTGTCTGATATTGTCCCAAATGTGAACTTATGCCCACTTTTTTACGACCTTTGGTGTTTAAGTTCTCAGCCGGCAAAATGACAGTGAGGTGCAGTGGGAAAGAGGCAAGATCTGGGGTCACAGCCTCTGTGGGTTTGGGTCTTGGCCATGCTACTTCCCAGCTCTTTGACAGGGTGACTTAAATTAAACCTTCTGTGCCTCAGTTAGCTCATCTCTTAAATGGGGACCACAACTGCCTTCTAAGGTTGTTGTGGCGATTAAATGAGATAATCCATGAAAATCACACAGACCAGAGCCTGGTACATAATCAGCATGCAATAAATATTAGCCAAAATGATTATAATAATTATTATTCTGGGGCAGGACAGAGTGTGAGAATTAATCGTTTTCTCCAAGAAAAAGCCTTTGAATTTCCATCAAGAAGAGATGCGTGTAATAATGTGGCACTTCAGACTTAGTAGGAAGGCAGAGATGATCTTATGGGTGCACAGAGCTATGCGTGGCGGGAGCACTTCTGGCTAAAATCCCAATGGCTAACTTCATGGGGCAGACTCGACGCTGCCTCTGTCACTCATGGCAGGCTGCTTTGATCAAAGGCAGTTCTCTGGATTTGCTGGCTTGTGCGGTCGGCTGAGAACCTTGTGCGGCTTGTGCGGCTGAGAACCTCTAAGAGAGAGGTGTTGAGTGAGCAGAGGGTAGTTCCTGCCACCACCCAACTTCCCCGTTGAGTGTTTGATAATGCTGGTCTCCGCGAGATAAGCCACAGGAGTTTCCTGTCCTGTGTGAGCCTTCCAAGGAATCAGAGAGGAAGCCATCAGCTCCAGAGGCCAGTTGCAGCCCGTGGAGGCTGGTAAACAGCATTTGGATAGTTTCGCAGTGAGGCACCGTTTTTTCCTATGGTGTACAAGATGATTCTCTCTAATCAACTGTAAAAATCCAGTCAGAAGCAGAGCATCCCTTCTAGATAGTCCCCAAAGGGTGGGGGCGGCGGGGGGGGAAGAGACAGATAAAGGGATGTCAGCTTTAGGGAAAAATGTGGTCGGAGTGAGAGAACACTTAATTATGGAGCGTCACAGGGCAGAGTTAAGAATAATAAGGTAAACGGGCCCTTTAATTACCATTGAATCCCAGAGCCTAGGCTTTTTAGTCTTTGCCTAAATGATACTGGTCCTGGGAAATCTTTCTAACATTTTAATCTTAGACCCAAAGCGTGATGCAGCTATGTAGAAGTCAAGGGGGGGAGAGAAGTTTTGAGATAATTCAGTCTTTCAATTTGCGGCCAGGAAAGAGGAGACCCTGGAGAGCCTGGGTCGTTGCTCAAGGTCCCATAGCTAAACTGAAACCAAGGGAGGTCCAGGATGCAGGTCACTTGATGCCCCCACCAAGGCTCAGGCCACTGCACTCACTCCTTCAGGGCTGGAATGGCTCCAGGCAGGGCTGACCAAATCCAGTCTCCTTCCAGCCTTGATGCATTTCTGCACCCCCAGGACCTGCTGACTGTTGAATCCCAACCCCCGCCCCCCCGCCCATTTCAGAGCTTTCACCGCGTTATTCCTCAGAATGGGCTTTCCTGACCCCCGTGTGCTGGCTGCTTGCTCCTCAACCCCCATCACCCCCAATCACCACACATCTCCCACTCGAGCATAATTGTCTGTTCTTGAGAAAGAAAAAAAAAGCAGTTACAAAGGAACGAAAGGATCCAGAATTAAGAAACAATAAGGCAAACAGCCTCTTTTGCCCACAGAACTGTAGAGAAGCAGCTCCTAACCAAACCATACGGTCCCCTCGGGAAACCTTTTCTCCTGGTTCTCCCACACCTAACTCTAACTTTTGCAAAAGCTGTGACCAGTCCCTCTCTTTCGCCTGTGGTGTCCCTCCCCTGGTACACAGAAGATGCTCCACAAATGTTTGTTTAATGAAAATTGAATGAATGCATTAATTTTAACTGATGACAAATCAGCCATGTCCTTCCTATGTCTTTTCTTCTTTAAGCTAAACATCTCCATTTTTTATTTTCTGTTGCTCAAAAGACATGGTTTCCAGACTCTTCATCACCTGAAAACCTCTTCTAAGCAAACTACAGGTTCTCAAAGTTCTGTTTAGATGGTGACTCAGCAGAGGCTACACCGAACTCCGGATGGGGTGGGCTGGCCAGTCTGATTAATTTCTCGCACTCTCTGGTCCCATGATTCCATGAATGAGGTTTAAGGTTGCACGGGCCCCCTTAACCCCTTAACCGCCTTGGCTCATCTTGAACGTATACCCATCGAAGCCCACCGTGTATTTTCAGAAGGGACATTCTCAAAAAACTTTCAGTTTATCTGAAGAAATTATGAACACATATAAAATGATAGTGGATAACACATTGCAATATCTAGGCATGTGAATACTCAAGTAATTGATTTTATTCACTGTAATTAAAAGAACACTTCTGGGGCTTCCCTGGTGGCGCAGTGGTTGAGGATCTGCCTGCCAATGCAGGGGACACGGGTTTGAGCCCTGGTCCCGGAAGATCCCACGTGCTGCAGAGCAGCTAAGCCCGTGAGCCACAACTACTGAGCCTGCACTCTAGAGCCCGTGAGCCACAACTACTGAGCCTGCACTCTAGAGCCCGTGAGCCACAACTACTGAGCCTGTGCATCTGGAGCCTGTGCTTCGCAACAACAGAGGCCGCGATAGTGAGAGAGGCCCGCGCACCGCGATGAAGAGTGGCCCCCGCTCGCCGCAACTAGAGAAAGCCCTCGCACAGAAACGAAGACCCAACACAGCCATAAATAAATAAATAAATAAAAATTTAAAAATTAAAAAAGAAAAAGAACACTTCTGCCTGCATTTAGAAGAGTGAATGGTTTCTAAATTATATACAAGACAGAAGTCACACTCCAAACATAACGGGAAGGAATCAATACAGACAATAGCAGTAGGGGAACAGGATGTTTTTAAAGGTTGGATTTGTCTATGTTTAAAAGTTTCCCTTTCAGAAAAAAAAAAAAAAAAAAAAAGGTTCCTTTTCAGTTTTTCAAGGTAAGGAGAAGTTTCATTGTTTTTGTTGATATTTTAGATGATCATGGCCAATGTGTGTTGCCTACCTCCTGCTTTTCTTTCCGGGGGGTACTCGGGGCAAAGAAAGAAAGGACCTGGCATCCCCAGGGACTTGGGCAACAGATGAGGGGGAGGCAGGTGGTGAGACAGACGTGGATGAGAAGCTCACTTCTGTGAACCATCAGGAGAGCTGAACTCTGGGAACAAAATATAGAAACATCACCCATGTAAGTGTGTGGGGAAATATAGCATCCTTGACAGCTCAATAACTGTTATGCAGAAAACAGCAACAGCCAGCATCACCCAAGGTTGTAAAGTAACATTAAAACTGTTATGAATGAATATCTAAAAGACATGATCCAAGAAAGCACTACAGGATTTGGCAAGCACCTGTATGCGGGGTTAATTAAATTTTCACACTTTGGAAAAAATATATGAGTTCTATGCCTAAAAAACATTGATGATGACAGCATCCAGGGTGGTGAAAAATATGGAAGGAGGTCTTGAAGAGAGCTAAAAGGAGTTCAGTTTTAGGGATGCATTAATCTGATTTCTTATATCCAAATCAAAGGACTGAGAGAACAAGGAACAGATCCTAGTAAGGTATAGACAATCCAGCTTCCGATTGTGCTCGTCAGCAGGACAGAGGGAACTATTCGTTTCAACACGTGGACATCAGAATTTGGAGAAAAGTTGGAATCCTTCCCCCAACAAATATCTGGGGATCCACTTTATTCATTTAATTGCTGGAGAGACAGGCTTACTTTTAGAGCTGCAAAAACAGGGTTCTCAAAGTGCCCTTGCCATCCATTAAAAAGTCACAAATAACACATGCTGGAGAGGGTGTGGAGAAAAAGGAACCCTCCAACACTGCTGGTGGGAATGTAAATTGGTGCAGCCACTATGGAAAACAGTATGGAGATTCCGTAAAAAACTAAAACTAGAGTTACCATGTGATCCTGCAATCCCACTCCTGGGCATGTATCTGGAGAAACCCATAATGTTTGTTGCAGCGCTATTTACAATAGCCAAGACGTGGAAGCCACCTAAATGTCTGTCGACAGATGAATGGATAAAGAAGATCTGGTATACGTATACAATGGAATACTACTCAGCCATAAAAAAGAATGACATAATGCCCTTTGCAGCAAAATGGATGGACCTAGAGATTATCATACTAAGTGAAGTCAGACAAAGACAAATATCATATGATACAGCTTATATGTGGAATCTGAAAAAATGATACAAATGAACTTATTTCAAAAACAGGAATAGATTCAAGTACATAGAAAACAAACTGATGCTTACTAAAGGGGAAAGGGAGGGGAGGGATAAATTAGGAGTTTGAGATTAACATGTTCACACTACTGCATTTATAATAGATAACCAACAAGGTCCTACTGTATAGCACAGGGAACTATACTCAATATCTTGTGATAACCTTTAAGGGAAAAGAATATGAAAAAGAATACATATATATATGTATATGACTGAATCACTCTGTTGTACACCTGAAATTAACACAACATTGTAAATCAACTAGACTTCAATTTAAAAAAATGCTTTTTAAAATTGGAGAAGTTGACTGTCCTTTCATATTCATTAACCAAAGCACAGAGGAAAACAAACTTTGCAGATAATCCCACTTACATCTGGTTAGTAAATACTGATGCTTCCTCAGAGTATAAGCTTTGTCTCTACACATCTGCTGAAATAAAATGATCTGTCTCTTTTCTGTCAGTCACTTGCAGAATATTTTTACATGTACAGCATTAGACTAGTACAGCATTAGACTAGGATGCTAAGTAGTATTTTGGCTTTCTTTCAGAGAAACTAAAAACAGACCACATGATAATTACCTTGTAAAAAATTCAGGGACTTCCCTGGTGGTCCAGTGGTTAAGAATCCGTCTGCCAATGAAGGGGACATGGGTTTGAGCCCTGGTCTGGGAAGACCCCACACGCCACGGAGCAACTAAGCCCATGAGCCACAACTACTGAGCCTGTGCTCTACAGCCTGTAAGCCACAACTACTGAGCCCACACGCCATAACTACTGAGCCTGCGCACCACAACTACTGAAGCCCACTCCCCTAAAGCCCATGCTCCGCAACAAAAGAAGCCACCGCAGTGAGAAGTCCACGCACTGCAACGAAGAGTGGCCCACACCCGCTGCAACTAGAGAAAGCCTGCACACAGCAACAAAGACCCAACGCAGCCAAAAATAATAATTATAATAGTAAATAACAAAAGTAAATTAATTCTAAAAAAATTAAAAAAAAATTCGATATCAAGTTATGACAAGAACTATGTAGATTTAAGACTAGAACAGCAGCCCTCATTCTGGAAATGATACCCACTGATGGATGGTATTCCAGAAAGTCCCCAGATGATCTGCGTGCAATGTGTTGTGAGAATATCTTTGTATAAAGTGTGCCTATGTTTCAGGAAAAGGGTCAAAACAAGTGGATCATCTCTGGTATGAGTTTTTCAGAGGGGAAGTGAAGCAAATACCATCGGTGGAGAAAAGCCACTGGGAGCCCTGTCCTGAGCAATCCCATGTGCTCGGGGCTACGCTGGGCTCTTTGCACTTTGTCACCCTGTTGCCGTCTCGCACCAGACATGGTCCCTTAGGTTCCCTTCCTTCTTACAGACTGGAAATGGAGGCTTAGGAAGTCACACGAATTCCCTGAAGATACGCATCTTTTAAGTGGAAAAACGGACTTGATCACAGTCTGTCTGCCCCTCAAGTCCAAGTGCCCTGCGCCAGCTTGTCCTGTCCAGGACGCCTCTCTCTCCTCTGCTCCCTTTGACCATTCCCCCCACCCCCCTCCCCCAGCAAGATTTGCATAAATAAAGGAAGATGTGTTTGTACAAAAAGAGGTTCTACAGATTCTCCTTTTTCCAAGCCAGGAGGTCAGACATTGCAAACAAGACATAAGGAAATGGATATAATTCCTACCCTGACCTGCTGGTTCACAAATAACCATAAGAGAGACATGCACATCCAGGAAAGCTTCCTGGAGGGATCAGCTTATGAGCTTAGGGGAAAGTCAAGAGCTCAGCTTGTTTCAGGCTGGATAGTAGTCACAGTTTTAAATCACCAAGGGGTGGTGGAGAGGCAAGAACGGCCCAGGGCTAGAATCTGAGCACCCCACTGGGTTACTTGACCCAGTCTCTTACTGTGGGTAGGGTGAGAATGGCCCTTCATTGTAACTGAGGCTGTGAACCAAGGATGCCCAGGTTGCTTTGAGTCAGTCCTAAAGATCTACAAGTCTATGTTCTACTTTGATAAAAAAGAAAAAAACATTCTGTTGTTACGCTTTCATCACTTATGCTGCCGACTCATGTGTTAACTAAGCTTTTCCCCTTAAATAAATTGTTTTGACATTTCTTTGTGCTGCCTCTGATCCATTTAATAAATGCAGCTGAAGACTCTTCTGCCAATGGCTAGACAGGCAGCGGTAGCAACCTTGGCTGGGCTAGCCCAGGGAGCCTTCGCTTCTCAGCAAGATGGAAAGCCTCCTGACAGCAAACCAGAGGTTGAAAAAGGCCTCCGGGGGTGACATTTTTGCAATCCTTTTGGCGGGTAACCCCCTTTATCCCTGGAAAGCATGAAATGCTTGCCATCCCCAGAAGCTATGCCTCTTTGGAGAGAGGAAATAGGAGTTCTCATTTTGCTAATAGCAAAGCTCAGGTGAATTGTTAAGGGACTCCTGATGACAGAGGTGCTTCCAGCAAGATCTGGAGTAACTGACCCCATGGAGAATGTACTTAGTGAAGCAGAAAGGGGAGGTGAAACAATAGTTAGCAGATAAACGGAAAAACAACTTGAGGTTTCTGTGCTGATAGCTAAGAACTCGTTAAAACAGTGGAAGCCAAAATCCCTCCCACTGCAACCCAGTGACAAGCCTCTCAATACATCCTACTTACACTTCGGGCGGCGTTACTTTAAATGTGGTAGCGGAGAAGGAAGGTGAGCAGCAAATTGTCAGGTTCTTTCACACACGCTGTTTTCCGTGAACTGCACTAGTGATCTTCACTATCATTTGTGAGAGGCTACGCTGAGGCCCTTGGGGCATCGGTGCTCATAAATTAATATTTATGGTGAAGATTAATAAAATCTAAATAAAAGAACGGGGACTTAAAATTAAAATTTAAAAAGCTCTTCAATCTGTAGATCCATTTCCAGTGAAAGGGATGGAGGGGCAGTTAGTAACACGTGTGTTCTGAAACATTTACCAGTAGGCAAATCTCTTAATTGTAACCATTATATTCTGTTATGAATGATCCACTAATCTCTCAATTTCATTCTCCACTGTTTCTCATTTAAGCATACTCTTGGTGTCTTTTTTTTTTTTTTTGAATGCCTAGTTCTTCAGTTAAAGAAGGGAAAAACCTCTTGCAAATTAATCTACTTTTCCTTTGTATTCTCGTATACTCACATCTTTTCTGTTGCATATAAAAGAAAGTAAACAGAAGGTTTGAAAAAGGACTTTAAGGAAATTCTATTCTATTTATGTGCCCTGACCTAAACCATCCACTACCTACTAGTCTTCTAATAGAATTTTTAAAGACCTTCAAAGAGTCCTGCTATCGGATATATGTCATAATTAATGACCCTCAATATGAGAAAGTTTTTCTGGTGTTCAGAAATCGCTCCTGTTGTGGTGTTTGTTTGTTTGTTTTTTTCATAAATTTATTTATTTTATTTATTTATTTTTGGCTGCATTGGGTGTTCGTTGCTGCGCGTGGGCTTTCTCTAGTTGTGGAGAGCGGGGTCTACTGTTAGTTGTGGTGCGCGGGCTTCTCACTGCGGTGGCTTCTCTTGTTGCAGAGCATGGGCTCTAGGCGTGTGGGCTTCGGTAGTTGTGGCTCGCGGGCTCTAGGGCGCAGGTTCAGTAGTTGCGGCTCACGGGCTTAGTTGCTCCGTGGCATGTGGGATCTTCCCGGACCAGGGCTTGAACCTGTGTGCCCTTCATTGGCAGGCGGATTCTTAACCACTGCACCACCAGGGAAGCCCTGGAGACATTTTTGATTGCTACAGCTTGAGAGCTCCTACTGACATCTGGTGGGTAGGGACCAGTGATGCTGCTAAAGATCTTAAAATGCACAGGACAGCGCCTGCTACAGAGAATGATTTGGACTGAAATGTCCATAGTGTCCAGGTTGGCAAATCCTGGATTTGGAGGAAGTGGGGCTACATGGGAAGGAGAGACCCCCTGAAACAGCTGCAGGAAATTCAACTCCGGTAATGACTGTGCAGTTTAAATGTTTCACAGTCTCGTGGGATTAATCAATGCACAGTGAGATTAGAGACAGAAACCAGCCTGGAGATCATTTGAGGTTTTGAAAATTCTTACCCACATGATTTTCGTTATACTTTGGACCTAGTCCTTATTTTATTGTCGGATTACCAACCCAATTTGCCTCTATTTTTCATCAGGTAAAAGTTGCAATTCATTATTTGGGAATTCTAATTTTTCAGGAAACATATTGGCTTGGCCAGCTTCACTGTCAGCCTCTTGACATACTTCCCTGGCATGACGTGTGGGATTTATTTGCAATATAAACTTCTGGCTGGTTAGTCCCTGGCTCTGACCTTAGAAACTGCCACATTTGGTGGTGGGGGGTGGATTGGACTTTCCCAACATTAACAAGAGAGCTTGAATGTTTTTGTCCCTCCAGAAAAATGTCTATGTGTCAAATGTCAACGATATAAAAGTATTCTTAACTTCATAGCAGGCGTGACTAAATATAGAATGGAACAAAACCTTCCAGTGGGTTTCTGGAGCCAAGAACAATAACGATCTACCGTGCTGTAGACTGAGTGTCTTGCCTGACAACTTCTAAATGTGTTACATGTCTTTTCAACAGGATGGCCACAAGGGGAGTCGGTACAGAGCCTACGTTAAAACAGATTTCCCTTCCTGGTAGCAAAAAGATCTTCCCATCTCATCACCAAGGTTGGAAAATAAGGTTCCATGTCCTAACAGGCCTTTGGAATACTTTGTAAACTTCAGTGGGATCCACTCTTGTAAGGCTTACCAAGGTACTGACGTCCAATGTGTTGGCAAAGCAACAGTGCAGCTCTTTGACAGAAATAAATACAGGAAAACAACTTGATACTTGTTGAAGACCTGTACCACAAGCCATGTGGCCCTATGGTTAGAAAGGGAGAACTATTACTACCGTCCTTGTTTTGCTTGGTGAGCCTGAAGGCGTTATGAGCAATATCCTTCCTTCCCTGTGGGTCTGACACTGTTTCAGGCAGAGCAGTGTCATCTGGGGTCAAGATCATGGGTTAACCCGTCCCATGGGCAGCCAGTTTCTTTAAGGCCTGTGGCCAACGCCAGCCCTGCGAGCCTTCCCTAGTGTTCACTTATGAATATGAGACCGCTGTAGCTGGAAGGGGCGAGAATGTAGGATTACTCCAGGTCTACTTCCAAGAAAGGACATCCTTCAATGTTGTGTTGATTTCACATAAAAAAGTCAGGAGCGTTTACATTTAATATGATGCCATATATGTAATTTCTTGTTCCATTAAAAAAAAACTATGTCCTCGTGTCAAAATGAGATTTCTGCATCATGTCCATCTATTACCCTGGGAAGACTTCTCTTCCTCAATCTCGAGGCTATGAGTCTGGAGCAGAAAGGGCTCCATTTCTGCTTCTTCACATCCTGTTAATTCTCTTACCTGGTGGATTCTGAAGGGATCGAGGAATGGAGGGTGATGTGGATAGTGTTGGGAAGAGAACACTGCCAGGGGAAGGGTCTGGTTGATGCCCTAGGAAAATAGCTACAAGATGGGGCTTATCCATTTTGCCTCGCCAGACAGCCTGACCCTGTTGTCTTATCCACAGGCTCATGGAAGGTTGCAGCCCAGCAATGTCCTTAGGGCTGTTCAGCCCTACCCTCCAGTAAGCTGTAGGCCAGAGTTGTTAGTGTGTCAGTGATTCCGCCACCAGTCAGAGGCCAGGATAGGACCAGTTCTCTACGGTGCCACTGACAACAAAGTAAGAAAGTGGGATGGGTGGATTCTAGTGAACCCATGAGGAGGATGGAGGAAGACACCAAGAATTCAACATTCCAGTGTCCAAGGACCACGTGTTGAAAGAGTCCAACTAAATTCAGTTCAGAGTGCCAGTGGAAAAGAAAACGCATAGCCTTGCTTTCCCAAAACAGGGCACACTCATACTAAGGCTCAGAAAAACAAAGTGACATATACACACTACTGTATATAAAATAGGTAAACAACAAGGCCCTACCGTATAGCACAGGGAACAATACTCAATACCTTGTAATAGGCTATAATGGAAAAGAATCTGAACAAGAATATATGTATACACACACGTATATGTAGATATGTAACTGGATCACTCTGCTGTACACCTGAAATTAATGCAACATTGTACATCAACTATACTTCAAGAAAAACAAGAAAAACAAAGTGAAACTAAACTGAACTAAATTAAAAGGTGAGGGAAGAATCTCAGGTGGTAGGTGACCTAGGGGAACTTTTCTGCTACCTAGAAGCTCAGGCTGGTAGAACTGTAGCTAGGATTTGTGCTTGCCCTTTCAGAGAAGGTGGCCACGACCTCATGAATGCCCCTGGAATGGAGAGAACCTCTCCTGCAATCTCAGTAGGATCAATCTTGCCCCGGTACGGAATCTCCCTGCTTCTGGGCAATGCCCACAGGAGGAGGACCAAGTGGCAAAGGGCGATCCCAGAAAAGGCTTGAGGTCTCCTGGAGTGGTGGCTCTAGCTTGCTTCCCAGGGGGTCCCTGAGGACACTAGACCCTGTTCCAAGCCTATTAGTAGAGACTGGAGGGATCACTGGACATGCAGGTTAGGGGCCAGCACGCCCAGCTCGTAACCGTAGCCCCTTGTTCAGGTGAGCTTGAGGGGCAGGCGCCAAAGGCAGGTGCCCGGCATCCCCAGGCCAGCGCGGCGACCTCCGTTCTGGGTGGTGGTACATTTTCACTGCAGTCTTCCTGGGATGGAGGAGTCCTAGCCTTTCTGAGGATGGTTACCTGCTCTGAAAACTGCTCTGTGACAGGGTAAATGACTCAGAAAGGTTCTGATTCAGCCACAAATGAAACCAGGGAAGGCTCATTAAAGGCACTAATGAGCTCTCCCTTTCACCGCCACCCCCCAGGGCTATCGTGCTATCTTGGCTTCTCCAATGCTGTCTCGCTGCAATGCTGTGTCCCTGTGCCCTTCACAGGAGGGCGGACTTGCTGAGGCTGAACTCTGTGAACCCAGGATGCCTTCAAGTCTGAAAGTCACGTCCAGCTTGAAGGCATCTGAAAGCGATCAGGGGCTCCCTGCAGGCTACCTAGGCTTCACCAAGGAAGGAGGGAGGATGGTTGAGGGCACACCTGGGTTTCCATGATTGGAACAGTGTACAGGACATTACAGCACTACAGACTGCACGTTTGTGCTCCTCTCCCCCCATTCATATCTTGAGACCTAATCCCAATGTGATGGTATTTGGAGGTGGGGCTTTTGGGTGGAGCCCTCGTGAATGGGATTAGTGCCCTCCTAAAAGAGACCCCAGAGAACTCTCTTGCCCCTTCCACCGTGTGAGGGCACAGCAAGAAGATGACCATCTATGAACCAGGAAGGGGGGCTCACAAGACCCCGAATCTGCTTGCACCTTGATCTTGGACTTCCCAGACCGTGAGAAATAAATTTCTATTGTTATTAAGTCTCCGGTGTTTTGTTACAACAACCTGAAATGGCTAAGACATTCGGCTTGATTTTTTCTGACTGTGATGCTTAGAAAAAATGTGGATGAATTTTACAGAGGTCTCTGAATTTTCTGCAAAAACAGAAAAACTTCTTCCCATATAATTCATGGACAGAGTCACTCAAACCATGTCACTTGCCTTTTCAAAGTAATACATAAACCCGGGTGCTGCCAAGAGGCTTTTATTTTTTATTTTTTTGCGGTACGCGGGCCTCTCACTGTTGTGGCCTCTCCCGTTGCGGAGCACAGGCTCCGGACGCGCAGGCTCAGCGGCCATGGCTCACAGGCCTAGCCTCTCCGTGGCATGTGGGATCTTCCCAGACCGGGGCACGAACCCGTGTTCCCTGCATCGGCAGGCGGACTCTCAAGCACTGCGCCACCAGGGAAGCCCCATATCTTTCGCTTTTATTTGCCTTGAGAGAAGCAGATATATTGTGGTTTCTGTCATAAAATGTCTGACCTTACACAGAGTTGGGGAGGGGGTATTTCGTGAATTATAAAACACTGTTAAGTCATCCTAAAAGTATGGGTTATATATTTCATTTTGTGAATTTCTATGGCATTTGCAAAGAACTGAGCTTTTTCACATGGCAAAATGTCCAGCATGAGGACACAAAAGCCAACTCCAACTCTTGATCAAAACAGATAATGTGATGAAAAACAGACCTAAATCCCAAAGTAATGTTTTTGGGTGTGATCATAAAGCCAATAATTTATATTCTTTTTAAATAATACCAAAGCCTAATAGCTATTATGCCTTTCCAAATGCCTGATATGGCAGTAGGTTGATGTTTGTGGGTTAAACTGCTGTTAAAAGTCTGACTCAGAGGGGCCTGGAGCAGGGGTCCTGCTAAGTAAGGTGGGAAGGCAGGCAAACTCACGTGGCCGTGAAAGGGATAAGGTCACGCATCACTGGGACATCAGGAAGAACTTTCTACGTTTCTTCCACGTTGAGGCAACAGAATGAAAGACTTGGAGAAACCAGGAGAGGCCATCTGTCTAGGACCCCCTTCCCCGGCAGGTGAATATTAAAACCATCCAGGAGGTCTGCTTATTTCTTGAGGCTCTTTTATGAGCTGGGGAGCCACACACCCATTAGCAGTGTGTGACAGAGCACACCACTCTTTTTTTTTTTTGCGGTACGCGGGCCTCTCACTGTTGTGGCCTCTCCCGTTGCGGAGCACAGGCTCCGGATGCGCAGGCTCAGCGGCCATGGCTCACGGGCCCAGCCGCTCCGCGGCATGTGGGATCTTCCCGGACCGGGGCACGAACCCGCGTCCCCTGCATCGGCAGGCGGACTCTCAACCACTGCGCCACCAGGGAAGCCCATGAGCACACACCACTCTTTGATCTGCTTAACCTCCAAGGTGTTTTGCCTGCCATTGGACAGAAAACTCCCCTGTTTATAAGTTCGTAGCGGTTTTTGGAGACCAGCGCTGTCTCAGCTGCTGACTGTTCTGGAAGCTTCTTTTGTGACATGGGAAGGCTTGATAAATACCTCCCGGTGCTGTGACCTCTCTGCCTGTACCCACAGCAACATGAAGGGAGAGACCCTTAGCCCTCCAATCAGGAACACGGAGTCTTGGCGAGACCCAGGCTGCTAGGGACAGTCCTGTGGTGTGGCCCTCATTGAGGGAGGTGGAGCCACGTTTAGGTGACGTCACCTGGCCAGGGATTAGCACTGGCTCTACTGGAGCATCTCTGTTATTACAGCCCCTTCATGCCTCTCTACCAGCATCGGTGCAGTAAGAGTAACAGCTGCGAAATATACCTGAGCTGGAGGGAAGCTGGGCAAAGCCAAGCCCAGACCCAACAGGCAAGATGTAGAGTAAATACACAAGGGGATTAAAAAAAAAAAAAAAAAAAAAGGTGTTTCCTGGGTGTGGCAGATGAAAACTGCCAAGTCCATGTCTTAAATATTTTCTGATCAGTAAAATTTTAATCTGTTACCTTGGGATTGAGGTCTGTGTGGTTAGGTCCCTCCTAAATATGGGTCTGGCCGCTTGGTTTGGTCCTACAAGCTTCTTTTTTTTTTTAAAGCAATGGTGAATTTTTCATAAGTTCCTTTCTTTCCTTTCCCTCCTACAACAGACCTGGGAAAGGAACTTTAAAACCAGAACACTATCAAATCCTTTATGAAACATTTGGGGCTAATTACCCTCGCTGGAAGTCTCAGGATTTTTTTTTTTTTCCTTTGCCTCTCTCTCTCCCTTTTTTTTTTTTTTTTTTTTTTTCATTTTAATGGAACACAGTTCAAGTCTCATAAATGCTTAAATATGTAGTTGTAAAGTTTGAGATGTCTCATGGGCACCGCTGTCTGCAAATCTGCCAGGCAGGGCTCTGGGGAGGTTCAAATTCAAACCGGTTTCCGCCTCTGGAAGAGTACGTTATATAAACTGGGCTGGGAGAATTTTCATGCTCGATGTGACAAGTAGTTCAATAAAGCGTGCTCTATTATATATCCAGGGTCAGCCCTAGAAATCCTGCCACCTCCACAGTTAAACAGTGCAGGGGTGTGTGCATTTAGCTGCTGCTTCTCTCTCCTTATCCCGTTATCAGCAGCAACTAAGTCCATTTTTTTTGCTGACTTCTCCAGTCTGCGAGGAAGAAGCCAGACCAGGCCAGGTTAGATGCATCAGTTTTACGTTCCTTCGGCTGAAACCAGAGCCATAAGTCAGAGCCCAAGCATTATTCGCACATCCTTAGGGTTTGCCTTCCCCACTCTCAGAGCGATACACCAAGTGGTTTAGGGAGGTAAAAATAGCACTGCCCAGGTGTGGAATAATTTTGGGTCCCACAACGATGAGTTGGGATCCAAATGGGCAAAGGAAGGGATCCGATCTGCTTTTAACTCTGGTGGTAGCCCTAACCTGACCCAGCATGCCTGGCCACGAGGAGGCTGGGATAGCCAGCGAAATCAGAGGCACACGTGGATGCTTCCTGAAGCTCAGAGCTAGAAGAACAAACTCAGCTGGACTTTCCAGGCAAGTCCTTCCCTGAGCTCAAGGAACACGTTTGATGGGTTGAAGGTCTAAGGCTGGAACCAGGAAGCTGAGATGTGCTGGTTACCCAGAATCCCCTGCTCTACCTCTTCCTTCTCAGAAGCCAGCTGATGCCAGAGGTGTCTTAGGACTGGGGAAAATTTTTCTCATCTTTGCAAAGATTCCAGGTGCTCTGGTGTAACAGTCACTTGTCTGTTTCCCTCATTTCCCCAAAGTCACATAAATGTGTCTTTTATTCACGGAATGCATTCCATCTCCCCTGGGTCCCTCCACTGACTCTAGTGGCCGCTGACTCACTTTTTAATGGAACTTTACCATGGGAATAGAATCCAGTTTTTTTTCTCATCTTTTCTTTTACATCCTCCAACTTGCACTTCTTTACTTTTACTACCCTTCTCCTGGCTGAGCTATAAAGTGATCAGTTAAAAATCAGCATGTATCTTTTAAAAAAAAGATACAAATGAACTTATTTCCAAAACAGAAAGAAACTCACAGACATAGAAAACAAACCTACGGTCACCAAAGGGGAAAGGGGCTTGGTAGGAGGGATATATTAGGAGGTTGGGATTAACATATACACAATACTGTATATAAAATAGATAATAGATAACCAACAAGGACCTATTGTATAGCACAGGGAACTACACTCAGTATTTCGTAGTAACCTGTAAGGGAAAAGAATCTAAAAAAGAATCACTGAATCACTGTGCTGTACACATGAAGCTAACATGACGTTGTCAATCAACTACACTTCAATTTTTTAAAAAAAGACAAAAAAAAAGAGATCATTTTGGTTGCTTTCCCCCCTCCTGCCCATGATCAGCATGGACAGCCTATAATGATTATAGGAAAACAACCAGCAAAGCCAAACTACGGGACAGTAAAAAGATCGGGTTCTTTGGGTGGGGGTGGGGATGAACAGGCAGAGCATAGATTTAGGGCATTGAAAATACTTTTATGATATTATAATGATGGATACACGTCATTATACTTTTGCCTAAACCCATAGCACGTATAACACCAAGAGTGAACCCTAAGATAAACTATGCAGTTGGGGTGATTCCAGTGTGTCAGTGCTAGTTGATCTTTGGCAAAAACTGCGCCGCTCTGGTGAATGATGACACCCAGCGTAAAGAAGTTGTTGACACTGTTAAGGGGGGATTTGTGAGAGGAACTTTTCATCATGTTCTAAATGAGAGGTTTTCTGCTTGCATTTTCTAAAATTTACTTTTTCTAGGTAGAGCTTTGCTTACTTACACAGCAATTTAGTGTAATTAATTCACACATGAATTAATACATGACTTCAAGGGGAGTTTTCTTTTTGTACTCAGCACCCTGATTTGGGAAATACAGCATGGGTCCTAGCAGCTCATGTCCAGGGCCGGATTTCATCAAAAGGAGCACAATGTAGACCAGAGTCGATACTGCCAAGATTTTTCAGAAGCTTCCAACATACTTAAATTTTGTAAGACATTTTATGATTCACAAAGCAATTTCACAAACTAGTGATCTTCACTCAACTCTACTGGGTAGATTTTATAAATCCCTACTTTTGTAGACAAGGACACTGAGTTCCGGAGTGGGTGACAGTTAGTAACTGCTACCACGCCAATAACTGAACCTAGGTGTGTTACTGTGATTTATCGGAAATATATATTTGGTCTTCAACCCTGTTCCTGGCACAGAGCTCCTAAAACCTTCGGATATCCTAAGTGATAAGGTGTCTTTTGTTATTCATAACAAGCCCCTTCAGCCACATCTGAGTTTATGTTAATGGAGTGACTTTCGGAAAGCCCCTAAGGACAGGGGTGGGGGGTGGGGGTGGGGGGGCTGGTTGCCAGGGGAGACCACTGTGTGATTAGAGGGTTGCGACCTCCAGGAAGGGGAGAGGGGCTGGAGGTTGAATCAATCGCCAATGGCCAATGATTTAATCAACGACGCCTACTTATTGAAGCCTCCATAAAATATACCAAAGCTTCCAGGTTGGTAAACACGGGGAGGTGCTGGGAGGGTGGTGCCCAGAGAGGGCATGGAAAGTTTTCCCACCTTCCCACATACCTTGCCCTATGCATCTCTTCCACCTGGCTGTTCCTGAGTTATATCCTTTTATGATCAACTAGTTATCTAGTAAGTTAACTGTTTTCCTGAGTTCTGTAAGCCACTCTAGCCAATTAATGGAACTTGAGGAGGGGGTGGTGGGAACCCCTGACCTCCAGTAGGTCAATGCACAGGTGACAACCTGCACTTGCGACTGGCATCTGAAAAGGGTTGGGGGGGAGTCCTCTGGGACTGAACTCTTAACCTGTGGGATCTGATGCTATCTCCAGGTAGCTTCTCAATCTCAAGAATTGCGTTAAATTGAGGGACATCCAGCTGGTGTCACAGAATTGCCTGATGTGTGGAAAACCCACACTTCTGGAGTCAGGAGTGAAGCAATCTCGTAGCAGAGTACTGAGAGTAGAGGGGCAACGTGAGTGTTTTCCCTTTATACTCGGTTTTCCAACTCCAAGCTGCACCCTACGCCACTGAGATTTCTCAGCGGCTTGTTTCCGAGGCGATGGGGGTGGGGGGGGGCGGAAAGAACAGACATTCACATCTGTGTATCTTTCTCTTTGGAACGCACGAAATGAGACGCTAGTCGTTTTCCATGTCATCAAGAGTCAGTACTTCTTATGACGGATCACAGAATCTCAGAAAACGTTTCTTTAATTAGCAGTGTTACTGACTTCGCAACATGTAGACGATTTCCGCAGGAAAGAGCCTCCTGGGTTAATGCGGTGTGACCTGATCCCACGGGAGGAAGTCTTCTCCACCCACAGCTGGTTCTATGGAGATGAAAATCAGGCACACACGCTAAAATCTTGCCCCAGATGAGTGGCTTTGGGGTTTGCTGAATTCCCAGCCAGGAGGACGCAACCAAAAGGGTGGACACTTGCCTTAGTTGTTCTGGCTGAATTTGACTGACATTTCAGTGTGATGTTATTTTTGGCATCGTCTAGATTAGTGACTCAAAGACTGGCTTTAACTTGGGGAAAGTCTGCATCTGAGCAGATTTCATTTCTGTCTTCTCTTATCTCCTTCACTGAAATTCAGCTAATTTACTACTGTGCTCACCTAGTGGCAGAGACGCTAGAAACATAAGTAAGATCTGACCTTCTCGCTTGAGATGCCTCCTGTATGAGATGTGAGACATTCTGTAAACAATGCTGTTTGAAGGCATAATGATAACAATAATAAAGCAACCTAGGGATGCCGAAATTTAATATTTCATGGGGGAGTCTACCCTTCCTTCCGACCTTTCTTCTGCTCTGTCCTTTGCTCACCGTACCCTAGCCATCCTGTCTTCTTTCTCTTCCTGGAACAGGTCAAGTTTGTTTCTGCCTCAGGACTTTTGCACTTGCCCTTCCCTCTGCCCTCTGTTCTTTGCTTGCCTGGTTCTTTTTCATCATTTGGGTCCCAGCTCAGATGCCAGGTCAGGAAGTCCTTCCTGATGACCTTATCCTGCTTATTTGTTTAGTTACCATCTCTCTTGCCCAACAGCATGTAAGCTTCCTATGCATATATATCCCTGAGAGTCAAGAAGAAACTATGCCATGAACACGCAGCACTAAAAAAAGACTGAGATTCAAAGTGAGAGAATAAAACAAGGCTGAGAATTGATCTTTGGTTTACCCATTAGATGCAATGAGCAGCGAGAGAAACTGGCAATGCCAGCTGAGAAGGAAGAGGAGAATAGCACAGGATGGAAGCCAAGGGTGCTGAGTGCCTCCAGGGAAAAGGGGATGAAAGCTACAGACACGTTAAGGAGGATGGGAACCTGGCATTGGATGCAACAGGTGGCCAGTGGTGATGTTTGCGAGAAACAGGACAGGAGGGGCAGAGGCCAAGATCACGAGGGCTTAAGAAGTGGTTGGTGAGGATGCAGGGGATTCGAGGAACAGTGAGTTCCACCTGATGGCTGGCAGAGGAGGGAGGACAGAGCTCGCGTGCGATCTTGGAATGGTAGCGGCTTGAGAGGATGTGCTTCTGAGGTTAGGTGGGGAGATCTCAGTGTGAGTATAAACCAGGAGGAAACCAAACCAGTGTCCAGAAAACACTGAAGCTGAAAGCAGCAGAGGAGAGTTTATAGAGGCGAAGCCCTTCTGAAAGGGGT
>NW_006787833.1:3461523-3471156 GCF_000442215.2 Lipotes vexillifer | reverse complement strand
GGAAAGAGTACAAACGAAGGGATTCCGCTAGCCACGTTTGGGGGTGCGGAATGTCATCCTCATCCGTGGGAAAACATTAGGGACGATCAGGTACTATGACCTAAAATTTTACAGACAAGTGATAGGTGAGAATAGCTGTTCTCTTTGCTTTTCCATGTTTTGGAGTTAAGATGTTCTTCAACATTTTCATCTTATATTAGAAGTGGCTCACTTTAGAACCAAGTAAATCTGGCTTAACTTAACATCTCTTAGACGAAGCAAGATTTTTCTTTTTTCCCCACAACGTATATAGTTACCCACCCCTCTTCTTATGCTGTTTGTTTTCTGATTTTTCAGGTAATACGTGCTCTCCGTTAAAAAAAAAAAAAAAAAAAAAAAAAAAAGAATTGGAAAACACAGAAAAGTGGAAGGAAGTGAAAATGTATCTGTAATTCCACTACCCAGAAATAACTGTTATATTACAGCATGGTGGCTTAAGAGTGTGAATTCCAGGAACATCTGCCATGGTTCAAATTTGGTTCTATTCTTACAGAGGGACCCTCACAAATTACATAAACTTTAAAGCTTTGGTGTCTTCATACGTAAAATGAAGATGGTGGGGGCTTCCCTGGCGGCACAGTGGTTGAGAATCTGCCTGCTAATGCAGGGGACACGGGTTCGAGCCCTGGTCTGGGAAGATCCCACATGCCGCGGAGTAACTGGGCCCATGAGCCACAACTACTGAGCCTGAGCGTCTGGAGCCTGTGCTCCGCAACGGGAGAGGCCGCGATAGTGAGAGGCCCGTGCATCGCGATGAAGAGTGGCCCCCGCTTGCCACAACTAGAGAAAGCCCTCGCACAGAAACGAAGACCCAACACAGCCCAAAATAAATAAATAAATAAATAAAAGAAAAATGAAGATGGTGGTAACAGCCACTGCCTAGCAGCACTGTGGTGAGGACTGAATTACATGAAGATAAAATTACGGCTGAGAACACACCGCCTCGTACCTGACATACGGCAAGTACGGATATCCCAATTTTGTGATAACAGCGTTTTTCACCTGACTTTTCCATATAGATGCTCTCTTTGGGAAATGGGAATTTCTGGGCCCGAAGAGTTGTATATCCTATTTTTGTTCCCACATAACATTACCTTGTGAACGTTTTCCTATATAACATGTGCAACATTTCCCTTTTTATTCTAAAGTGAGCTATGGCATGTTTCCTCAAAGAAATGAAAGAACTACGTATTGTCACTACCCTGGCAGTATCAACTATTTTTACCCTTTGTAAAACCTCAGAACTCAGCCTAGCATAATCAGACAAGAAGTTCACTTTGCAAAGAATCACCACAGGGCAGCTGCCCATCCTCATTCTTTCTTTACAAAAAACAAATTAGGAGCAAAAATGAATGATCTAGCGCTGTGCTAGGAGGTCAGGGCAGAAACAGACCCAGATGTGTGCAGTTTTCACTTCTCCACGAAGTCTTCACTGCTCTTCTCTGGGCTGGGCTGTGTTTGCACAGAAATAAATAAAAGGAGAGACCTCTTTCTGATCAGTTTCCTGTGGTGCCCAGTGGCTCTGGCTGTTCATGTAACGGGAAAGCGTCTCCAAGTGAGAATCGTGGTCCCTGCACCATCAGAGCTCGCCCAGACACAGGTGTCACAGTCCCACGGCAGGACACCCCCATCCCCTCCTGCTGGCAGCCTGTGTGATTGGCTGGGGTCATCAGCCAGGCTCCTCCAAGGTCACACCTGGAGTATATCACCGACCCACACACTGGGGTCAAAAACCCCACACCAAACCTGCCCAGAGCGCCCGTGTGAAATGCAGGGTCTCCACGCTACCTTGACTCTGTTGTTACCCTTTTAATTTGTGATACTTTAGGTCGCAGGTAGGCTAGAAATCATCAGCACGTTGTCTTTAAAAGCAATTCGCATTTTCTCCTAATAAAGGACCTTGACTTTGATGCTTTTAGCCATCGCCGTGATTTTCTTTCTTGGACTGGCTCCATTTTTGAAACGCCATAGGATCTTAGCAAAGCATACAACATATTCAGTTGTGTAAGGTAGTCATTCTACCCAACTGGAATAATTCTGCTCCTAAATGCTATTTAATCATTCTTCTGACCCAAGCTCCTGAGGTGTAAACGCACGAAGAATAATCTGGTGGCTGGTGAGGCTGAAATACCGCAGGGGTGGAGAAAGCTCTCTCTGGCTCCAGGCACCTCTGTTCCCAGACGAGTGGTACTATTAGCCCATGGGCTTTCATGTGGCGCTAGGAGCTAACCCTTGAAGTCTGGCATTACAATTCCTTCCTTAATTAAAAACACATTGTAAAAAAACAAAAACAAAACCAAAAAAAACACATTGTAATAGCAGCGGTGTTGCCTGATGGCAGGCTTTCTTGCCGACATGGACCCAGTGCCCTGCCGAGGTCTACTTTGTTTTAGAATTTCTAGTGTATTGAAGGCCCTACAGAGAAACCGCTCCTTACGTGGAGATACCCAGCCTTCCAGAAAGGCACAACTGGGGGGAAGGTGGGTATTGATTAGTAATCAGTGCTGAGAGAGGAACATAGTTCTTATATACAATGCAGTACACGTCAAAGGTATATTTCTATATTTTTCAGGCTCTCCCACTCTTGGTTTGAAATTGGTAATGCCTGTAAAAAATATCAAGGTGGTTTTTATTTTAAGCCTTTTCACACTTATCTCTATAGCTGCTGCAAAGGGGCTTCCTAGCAAAGCTAGACTTCCATGAGTGCTTAAGTGACAAATGAAGGATTAATAACAGAATGACTACCCTCTACTTAGCATCTCGTATGTGTATACAATATGCTGAGTGCTTTAAGTAGGCTATCTTATCCTCAAAACAATCTTAACAAGAAAGTGATTTGCACCCCCATTCTACAGAAGAGGAAACCAAGGCTCATGACAACTAAGGAGTCTGCCAAGTTCATGCAACAGGTAGATGAGCGACCTGTATTTGATGGAGACAGGTAATTTGGACCTGTATCAGTTTGACACCAAAGTCCCTGCTCATCTCAGATACGCCATGAGGCTAATCTAAAATTACAAGTGGCTCTCCTATATTTACTGCAGCATTATTTACAATAGCTAAGACATGGAAACAAACTAAGTTTCTGTAGTGATGGATACATAGAGAAGTTGTGGTATAAATACACAATGGAATCTTATTCACCCATAAAAAGAAGGAAATCCAGCCATTTGTGACAATGTGGGTGGACCTTGAGGGTGTCAGACAGAGAAAGACAAATAATGTATGATGTCTCTGATGTGTGGAATCTAAAAAACACAACAAAAACACCCCCATAAACTCATAGAAAAAGAGATCATATTTGTGGTTTCCAGAGCCAGGGCTGGGAGCTGGGAGGAACTGGATGCAGGCGGTCAAAAGGTACAAACTTCCAGTTACAAGATAAATAATACTAGGGATGTAATTTAATGTACAGCATGATGACTGTAGTTAACACTGCTGTACGAAAGCTGTTAAAAGAGTAAACCCCAAGAGTTCTCATCACAAGGGAGAAAGAGTTTTTTTCTTTTTGGGGGGTATTTATTCAAGATGACGATGTTCACGAAACTTACTGTGGTAATCACTTAGCAATATGTGTAAGTCAAATCATTATGCTATATGTCTTAAACTGCTATATGCCAGTTATATCTCAAGAAAACTGTAAAAAAATACCTACTAGCTGAAAAAATAAGAAAATAATCGTGGCTGTAGGGCTGTGTATTTTTTCCCAGGGGCACAGAAAATGGATTTAGCAGTGAGATTTAAGAGTCAAATGAATTGACGTGCATTCCTGAGCATCAGTAATGATTTGGAGAACAGTACAGGGCTGGAGGAGAAAAACAAGACAAATGGACTCCTTCTGAGTCTTGGCCCTCAGCAAGCGCCTGGGAGGGGCAGAGGCAGGAGATCTTGAGCATTTTTGAAAACAGATTCACGAGTTCTGCACTCAGCTCCGAGCCTCCCTCCAGCCGCCACACCCGGTACTTCCTCAGTTCCTGAGAACTGAGTGTCTGCTTATCGAGAACATTCTTGTTAAACAACTGGCTAAGAAAGTCATGGAGAGCATCAGTAGGCCCTGAACCAGAGGGTAACCCAAACGGTCAGTGAATAACAAGATCGGCACTCTCTCCGGAGGCTGTTCTCTGCCTCTGTACAGATGCGGGTGGGAAGGGAAGTGTGTCTTGAAGGGTAAAGATTCAACAAATAGGCAGGTACTTCTGAGAGGCTCTGCTGCCTGACTGTTGCTGTTTATTAATCTTTCCAGTTCTCTTTGGCTTGTACTTTATCATAAGCAGAGTCTAAAGAAAAAGGAGGGAGTGTAAACCCTCCTTTGCTGAGGAGAGCACGGTGTCTCACATTCAGAATCTAGCTGGAAACTGGGAATCCTTGGTGTTATTTCTAGCTGCGATATTAATTCATGGGGTTGAGCAAATCACTAGTTTTTTCCTGCTTTCAGTTCCCCCTTCCATTCAGTCCTGTTTTGGTCCTTGTATCTCTTTGGCCCCCAGCTCTCCCTCTCTCCCTCTGTACTATAAGCCCCACTTAGAAAGTGGATCATATATGGTAACTGTGAATACATCCGACATAGTTTCTCTCACACCTTTTCCCATACTTGCAATAATTTTTCTATCTGGGAACCTTCCCTTCACCTATAGCCTTTTGCTAAATCCTGTCTGGTCTTTGTCCTCCTCCCTGAATACTGCTCTGAGCCCTGGCCCATTCTTTCTCTGAAATCCAACAGGATTTGTTGTCTGAACTTCTCACTTGGCATCTATCGCCTACTGACACACATCCCTAGTTATCTTTTTACTACTTACCTGACTGATTTACCTGGCTGCTTTGAAACTTGTAGCAAATACCTTAACCTAGCCTTTTGTTTTTCTTTCAGTATTAGCACACTGACTGGCACGGGACTGAGTCAATGTTTGTTGATTGAAATGTAAAACAGCAAAGTTAACAACGGCAATGGCTACCTTTTATTGAATGCTTCCTGCCCACCAGATTGATGCTAAGAGCTTTATGTCAATATCTCACTCATGATGACACAATTTTGAGGTCTTATTTATCCCCATTTTACAGTGGAGGAAACTGCAGCTCAGTAACAAGATAACGATCTCGCAGCTATTACATGTTGGAACTGAGATTCAGCCCTAGAGCTACAGGGTTCCATCAGTGCCATGCTACCCTACCCCAAGCAAGAAATATGTGATGACTGACTAAAACAACAATGAAACAAGGCAGGGACATTTCCACGTATGGTTAACGTGGCTGTTGACAGGTGACCATGAAAACTGAAACCGAAGCAAGAAGGAGATAATGCAAGAATTCGATAAAAACAGCTTTGAAGTTAGCAGTTAGCAGTTTCTCATACGGGACCTCCCCAGTGCCTTGTACTTCAAACTCTGAACTCTGAAGTCAAACTGACTGGGTTTGAATCTTGGCTCCACAGTTCACAAGCTGTTTGACCTTGGGTGAGTGACATTAAGCTCCTGGCGACTCAGTTTCCTCGGGTATAAACGTGGACAATCATGGAACCCTCTCATATTGTTGCCTTGAAGATTAAATATATACATGTGAAAGGCACATATGTGGAGCCTTAAATAAATGTCAGCTATTATTATCAAGAATCTCTAGGACTTCCCTGGTGGCGCAGTGGTTGAGAATCCACCTGCCAATGCAGGGGACACAGGTTCGATCCCTGGTCTGGGAAGATCCACATGCCGAGGAGCAACTAAGCCCATGCACCACAACTACTGAGCCCATGTGTCGCAACTACTGAGCCCTGCATGCTGCAGCCCATGCTCCTAGAGGCCGTGCTCCACAATGAAAGTGCAGCCCCTGCTCGCCGCAACTAGAGAAAGCCCACACACAGCAACGAGGACCCAACGCAGCCAAAAAAAAAAAAAAAAAAAAAAAAAAAAGAACCTCTAGGCTGAAAGGCAGAAATGGTTGTGTATTTCACTAGATTGTAGGCAATGGGAAAGAGCTCTGTTTTTATCCTTCAATCCTGAACACAACAAGGAAACTGCCTGTAAGGAGTTTTAGAAGAGAGAGACAGGCCACCCAAGGACTGTATCTCAAAGATTACCACATACGCCAATGCCACACTGACCTGAAACTCATCACTCAAATGGCTGTAGGAACCAACGGTGGCAACAGGAGGGACCTCCTGGTGGTAGATAATTAATGCTGCAGTATGTGAATAGGGGTTTTCTACAATCACTAAACATCTGGCCTCTGATTGTTTCTTACGAGCTGCGTGACCTTGAACTGGGTGACCTAACCTCCCTTTTCTTACCTATAAAGTGGGATAATCATTGTAGGATCATGGAGAAAATTAATGTATATGTAAAGCGCTTGGAACAGAACTCAACAAACACCTTCAATTTATTTTACTTTTACAGTTATCACCAGTCTAGACACGTAGTTTCCTTGGGTGGTTGAGATGTAGCCTCAACAGAAGAGAAGAGATTACTCTTGACTAAGTTAACAAGACTCCCCAGCACTTCAACTATTTCATTCTACTAAGTGGCTTAAATAAGGGAACTTTATTAGACAGCGTGGGCTGGAATTCTCACAGTCTCTTCTCAGCAACCCCCTCCTTGGTAATCAGATAATGTCTATCCGCATTCTTCAAAAGCTGGGATTTTTCTTTTTTTTTAGGATTTGATCTCAATACCCTGCAGAGACCTTTTAGAGGAAGGCCAGGTTGTGACACACAGCTGAGCCAATTTTATTGCAAGGGTTTAGCTACGGCTTCATGGGCACGGGAGGAAACTAAATATAACCTCAGGTGTTAAAGGAGGTCAAACCTGCCTCATGGGGGTCCTCCATGCCTGCCTCTGAGCGTACAGTGAGAGCTGGCACTTGCTGCCCTTCCACTGCCAAGCCTGGATCAGAGCCGTCAAATGAGGTGTCAGCTGCAATTTGGCACCCAGGGCTGAAGAGCAACAAGCACATCCTCTTGCTCCGAAAATGCTGGGGGGCGGGGGGTGCCCTGTGCTCTGGGCTTGGCCAAGAGAGAAAGCAAACTGCAGGTTATTTGGCCCAGACCAGCAGACACTGTGCAAAAGCCTCAGTGGCCACCCTGAAACAGGGAAATCACAAACCAAATGCTCGCCTAGGGAAGCACCAACAAAGCTGCCTGGTGTGGGAGAGGCAGTCCCCACACTTGGATCCTGGTTCCACAGGGAGGAGAGAACAGAGGGCCCTTCAGATTTCTAGGAACCACCAATCTTGGGACTTTCATTCAGTGCTAGGTCTCCAGAGGCCACCGCTACCTAAGACACCAAAATTGCCTACTTAGAATCTTGGGTCATAGCTTGTTTCTTTCCTGACACAATTGTCTGTCAAAAGACTTCCTTAAATTTCCCCTAGAAACTTAAAGGATGCTCATGAAGAATACTCTTGTACAAATTTGGAAACAGTATTTTTTTCTTCTTTCAGAAGTAAAAGAATATTGTTTTATATCCCCATTCATTTCTCAGAGGAGAGGATACGAAAGGCTCAGGTACCTTTAAATTTGTTTTCATTTTGTAGCCAATGAATAAACTAATAATAATGGCTTAACATCTATTGTGCTGGTATTATTTATCAGGCTCGGTCTAAGTATTTTATATATAATGCCTCATTCAATCCTAAAGATGACCATAAGTGGTAAATAGAGTTATTTCTGTTTCTGGATAAGAAGATTTGGTCTGGGGACTGGGATTTCATACTGAAGTCACTGACTCAGGGCACAAGCCCTAAACCCTTTGTGATAGGCAGGCCAGCTGCCCATCCACCTGACCTTCCCAGCATCCCTAACGGTTGGGGGGTTGGCCACGTGACCACCTTCCGGCCAATGGGATGTGAGTATAAGGGAAGAGTTCTATTTCTAGGTCTGACGTAGAAAAATTCTCAGGGGTGCTTCCCTTCCATGCTCTTCTTTACTAAATAAATAGGTCACTGAGACCCTAGAGGAGGGATGAGCCACAAGCTGACCCTGAATGATCCTGGGGAAGGCCGTCTAGCAACCAGAACATGTTGGACTTATTATGAGTGAGAACTAAATTGCTGCTGTGATAAGTCACTGAGATTCCGAAGGTATCTAATGCAGAAGCCCAACTTACTTTAATTCATGCACGCTTTGAGAAAAATGAATCGACCGTCCACAGTTAAAACGTTATTGTTAGTGGACCCTTACCATCTTCCAAAGAAGGTTAGCATGACATGAAAATAATCAGATTGCACAATCATCATTTATTAGGAACCCATCTGGTGTGGGGGATGAGCTCATACCCTTGAGAATAAAGAAAATTTCCAGCTGAGGCTGGACGGTGAGGCTTCCAGAACAGGCCAGCTGTTTTCAGAAGGTCCAGTGCTGGGTTAGGACAAGGCTCGTGAAGAGCGACCAGTGGTGCTATGGTCACCATTATTGTAAATGATATAAATCACATTACACTTATTACATAAGGATGCATGATTGTTAGCCTAACAAATTCAGTCTAATTGTCTTCCTTTTTTCTGCAGCAGCTTTGGGCTGGTACATTGTGTTATTTCTGCCCATCCCCTTTGTCTAATTAACCCTCACTTGTCTTTAAGATTTCTGCTCATCTATTGCCTTCTCAGGAAGCCTTCCCTGATGTCTCAGAACAAGTAAGTTCTCCTGTTAAACCCTCTTAGGCTTGTCCTCAAAGCACTGACTTCCAATTTTAATTTCCCGTGAGTTTGCATAATTATTATATTAGCACTGTTGAGTGAATGGTTGTCAGAACTCTACCAGTGGAACATAATCTCTATACATATATGGAATCATGTTTGGTTTTGTTCACCATCCTATCTCTAGAACTCAGAACAATAGCTGGCACTTAGCAGGTGTTCTTTAATTATTTGTTAGATGAATGAACAAACACCTGAGTGAACGAATGAATCTTCATTTAGTGAGGAAACTGAGGTAGAAATATGCCGTACCCTGATTTATTAGTATAGCTACAAAATATAATGTAGAATATTTGATTTCTGCAGCTACTCCTGCCCATCTTCTCCCAAATCACTCTGTAGAAAGAGACGCCTTAAAATCAGCTGGCACTTGCATAGGTGATCATCACCCCAGAACAAGTGTTGATAACACGGATGCTGAAGTCCTACCTGACAAGAGACCAGCCACTAACTTCTCCGAGCCTTGATGTGGTACTCCCATTTAGAGCCCCTCTCACTGGTGTCAAGAATCAAAAATAAGAGAATGCACTTGACAGTACTCTGTAAACTATAAAAAGATGCATGTATGTTTTTCTTGAAGTTAGAAAGTGTGAAAAATTGTCTCTCATTTGATGGGATTTTGAAAAGACGCCACTTTGTGAAGAATAGGGCATTTTGAGGAGATTAGGCGAAGACTTGCCATTTAGTTAAATAATCATTTCTAGGCAGTGGCAGAGAAATTAGATCCCCCAGTCTCCATCAGCCCCAGCCCAAAAGACCCCTAGACAAACATACGATTTAACCAAAAAACTGGCTACTCTCCTTCTGATGGGATTACTGTCTCCAAGCCCCACCTGAATAGAAGTTTAGAAGCCCTCACTATTCAGAGGTAGTGTGTGATATTGGTCAAAAGAAAAACTTCTGAGTTGACTTACA
>NW_006787833.1:3460086-3461489 GCF_000442215.2 Lipotes vexillifer | reverse complement strand
ACGACGCTTTCATAGTAAATTAGCATATGTTGGGAGGGACTGGCCCGAAGTGAGTTGCTGGATGCAGTGACTGACAGCTAATTTTAAACCTTGAAAGTATTATTTTCTCACTGGAACCAAGGAAAGTGCTTTCAAGAGGGATGAAAACATACCCCATGTCAGACTCAAAAATATTTTCTGAACAAAGTAAAGACTGAGCTCCTGCTTTGTTTGTAAATATGTTGTTAGAAACTTCAAGAATGAGTTTTTCAAACTCAAGAGTTTTGAATGGTCCTATTGCAAAGACGTTATTCTCTGTCAATGTAAGAAAATGCTGTTGCAAACACAGGGTGTGTAACATTCAAGCACATCTGCAGAAACGCAAACACATCATCCTTTACTGACAGGCACCAACAGCCATAATGGGTGGCAGAAAAGGTTGAAGCAAACAAATGCACAAACTTGACAAAAGGTAGAAAGGAACGGAATAAATTTGCTAATTGTTCTTCTTGGTGCAAGTCTATTTTTTTTCCGCTATAACCATAACACATGTTGTAGATCATCAGAGAAGAGGCTCAGCCCCGTACCATATGTGGGCACTAAATAATATGAAAAGCACAGCCCTTGGAAAACATACATTGCCGGAATGAAATGATGAAAGAGGAACAGCAAAAATAGCAAATTGAGCATCAAAGCCTAGCTTTGCACATGTGGGAATGTTTTTTGAAATCAGGCATCATCTATCGGTCCCAGGCTGGTTGTATTAGTTGCTTTAGAAGATGCAAATGAATCATTGCAAACCCAATGCCCTTTTAGAGGAACTGTTCATCATTAGGAGAATTTACCACTGATATCATTATAACTCATCATGCAGACAGTTGATAAAGTTGCAGTTTCAAAATGATTCCTATTTCTAGAACCTCTCAGTTTCAGAAACACAATTCCTACTATGAAGTAAATGCACGACTCATTCTCTGTGACTATAAACCCCATCCTGGGGTGATAAAGCAATCTCCTCTGTTGGCTCACCTACTGTCGTTTTTTTGTTTTTGTTTTTGTTTTTGTTTTCTGGCAGCGTTTGTGGGAAATGCAGTACATACAGGTCAATGTAGGCCTGGTTCTGTGGGCCACAGATAGTCAGTGTCAGAACCTTGGGTCAGAGCCACTCTATATAATTAAAAAAAGGACTCTTCCCAAATTCCTGACACTTGGTTGTCACTCCAGCCACTGGTCCGTATTTTCTTCTAGAAGAAGCAGTGATGGGTGAACCATGGATGATTTTAAAACCATTGAAGAAACCACACTTCTTGGAAGAAGATGGGAACGTACACTGGGACGTCGTCCCACTCCTAGTTTCTTCCCTACAGCTTATATCTTAAAGTCAGGAAGAGCAGGTAAGTTTCCTCTTTGGGCTTTGTTCAGCA
>NW_006787833.1:3411279-3460076 GCF_000442215.2 Lipotes vexillifer | reverse complement strand
AGCAGGTTTCAGAAAATAAAAAACAGAAAGCAAGTTGACAACTCTCATGAAGGGTACTGTTTCTACAAATAGACCAAAAATGAAAAAATTGAAAAAATGAATGACATCCAATTGAAAAAAAAAATAATCTAAAACAGGCTCCATATGCCTTACATATGTGGTCTCCATCTTTGGGGCCAGAAGCAATTTATGGCACAGCGATAATTCAGGTTATTAGTCTTATTTATCTTAATTTTCCCATAGTTCACACTGGTGATAAGGGGTGGGGTGGTAGGGTACAAAGGTGGATTCATCATGATGCGAATGAAGCTTAAACTTCAGGGCCTGTCACTTCTTGGGGTCTTTTCTAGGTCTTTGGGATGATACCTAGTAATATGTGTACGTAGCCATATTTGCCTAAGGGAGCTATTTTAATTGCCGTCAGTTATGACCACTGTCTCTTTCTGCACTGACCTACCCTCTGTTAAGCTTCCCATCTTGATCACGTAGTGCTGGAATGGCCACAGGTATTTTTTGGAATTGAGCTCAGGGAAAGTTGAGTTGGGATACATGTAGTCTAGGTTTAGAAGTTCACAGTCATTTCCACCTATCTATGAACAGATGGAAATGGATGATATCATTGAAGGAATGGTTTCCAGCCTTACTCCTCACCCTTAAGTGCTGACTTACCTTCTGTTGTCCATGAAGGTACAGGGCCCGGGGTCTTACCCAGATATTACTACATCTTACAGCATCTGGCTATGGAAGTGTGTGGCCTCCACATAGGAGAAATCAGGTTTATAATGCAAGGAGCCAATATGCAGCAGCATGGATGGACCTAGAGATTATCACACTAAGTGAAGGAAGCCAGACAGAGAAAGACAAATATCACATGATATTGCTTATACATGGACTCTAAAAAATATGATACTAATGAACTTATTTACAAAACAGAAATAGACTCACAGACATAGGAAACAAATTTATGGTTACCAAAAGGGAAGGCGGGTAGGGATAAATTAGGAGTTTGGGATTGAAATATACACACTACTATATATAAAATAGGTAACCAATAAGGACCTACTGCATAGCACAGGGAACTATACTCAGTATATTGTAATAACCTATAACAGAATATTAAAGAGAATATATATTTGTATATATGTGTATAACTGAATCACTTTGCTGTACACCAGAAACAACATTGTAAATCAATTATATTTCAATAAAAAGTATGTATATATAAATGCAGGGAGCCAGAACCTAGTCTGCAGAAAAATCTTCCATTCAACAGACCAGCAAAATTATAAGTAGAGAGTTTGGTTCTCATAACCCCCAGTCAAAAGTGAAAGTGTTGTCTCTGTCAGGAGTGTATATAATATAAAAAGGCAATTGTAAAAGCATCATGTAATTTTTTCTTTATCAAAGGAAATAGAGCATAACTGAATTTTTCCAGAATTCCTTTGTTTAGAGCTCTCTTTTTATTGTAGTTTTACTATAAACAGTATGTTTGATAATAGACCATGCATAGAAGAAACTTGAGAGAAGGATTTCCAAATTTGACAATCCTACAAATGTGCCCAATATTTCCAAAGACAAGCTGTGAATCTGAACAAGACCTTTCTCAACTAACAGTAATAAAAACACAGATTTTGATCAGCCATGTTAGAGGAAAGACCAACTTCTCCTTCTCTTCCCTCGCTACAGAAAATATTACAAAGTCATTGCCTCGTGAAAAACAGACGGAAGAGTAGGCAGCCGAAGTGTGTAGGAAAAAATGTATAATAGAGGTGTATTAGGCAGTTAATTAATAAATTTGTTACTATTTTGGATTTCATGATGCTTATGGTATTTGTCACCTTTCTTCTGTTTGTAACATGTTGTGATTTTCCTTCCACACCTAAGTTTGTACAATTTTTTATTATTTTTCTTTTAAAACACCCTCACCCCCAATTATATAACATTCAGGCTCCATGATTAACCCTTGTGAGAAAGAAGTCCTGAGGAAGAGTCACTTCGGGAAGACAAAAGTCCCTGCAGAGAAGAGACCTGCGTTGCCTGACATGCTCCAGCAGAGCTACAGCCATTGTTTTGAGACTGGGATGGGGATCTGGAAATGAAGAAGGTTTCCCTCCAGAGCCACACTTGAGCCCTGCTCTAGAGAAAGCCATTGCTGCACTAAGGGTCAAATCATACCCTTTTCACAGTTTCGACCATGGGTGATCACGTTTATTCTTGTAATAATAAAAGCCACTAACACTTACTGAGTGCTTCTTATGTGCCAAGCCATGGGTTTCTTTGGAACTGAGTTAATCCTCATGATAACCTCGTCAAACCATTATTCGTGACCCTCATTCTTAGATGTCACATAATCCCTTTTGCCCTCTATTAGCGCTTCCTACTAATCTCATGAATCGCATGAAGTAAGTCAGAAAGAGAAAGACAAATACCGTATGCTAACACATATATATATATGGAATCTAAAAAAAAAAAAATGGTTCTGAAGAACCTAGGGGCAGGACAGGAATAAAGACGCAGATGTAGAGAATGGACTTGAGGACACGGGGAAGGGGAAGGGGAAGCTGGGATGAAGTGAGAGAGTGGCATGGACATATATACACTACCAAATGTAAAATTGATAGCTAGTGAGAAGCAGCTGCATAGCACAGGGAGATCAGCTCGGCGCTTTGTGACCACCTAGAGGGGTGGGATAGGGAGGGTGGGAGGGAGACGCAAGAGGGAGGAGAAATGGGGATATATGTATACGTATGGCTGATTCACTTTGTTATACAGCAGAAACTAACACACCATTGTAAAGCAATTATACTCCAATAAAGATGTTAAAAAATATATATACATATATATATTTTAAAGTGGCCCCCACAGTGACTCAGATGCGGCCTCTTGGGGTTTTTGTAAGCATCTGCTTACTATCTGACAGTGGAATAAGCCTCCTTCAGCTCAGAGGCTCTCCAGCTGGACTGCACAATAGAAACACCTAGAAAGCTTTAGAAACATACATATGTAGGCACCAGGTCAATTAAATCAGAATCCCTAGGAGTCAGACCTGGGCAAGGGTTGCTTTAAAAGCTCCCCAATTGAATCAAAAGTCCAGCCAGGGACTGACAGCCATCACTTCAGCCAATGGAGAAACTGTAAACCATGAAAACACTGCTATGAAATAATAGAAAAAAATATATATGGTTCTCTGTCCCCCGTTTCTGGCACAGAGCTCCTCAAACTCTTATAATTTCCTAAGAGCACTAGGGGCATCTTTGGTTCTACTATTTGGTCTTTGACTCTGGTTCCCGACACAGAGCTCCTAAATGCCTTAGAATTTCCTGGATGAGAGGAATGTCTTTTGTTCTAATGAGGTGACTCTTGCTGGGCTCCTGGATGGCTTCAGAATGGGGACTGGTCACCAGAAAGATCAAGCCATGATTAGAAACTTGGAACTTTCAGCCCCACCCCCATCCTCTGGGAAGGGGAGAGGTGCTGGAGACTGAGTTAATGACTGATCATGCCTATGTGATGGAGCTTCCACAAAAATCCCAAAAATACGGGGTTCAAAAAGCTTCTGGGTTGGTGAACATATCCCTGTGCTGGGATAATGGTGCCTGCCAATTCCACAGGGACAGAAGCTCCTGCACTCAGGACCTTCCCAGACCTTGCTCTCTGAACCTCTTCATCTGGCTATTCATCTGTATCCTTTCTCATCTCCTTTATCATGTAATAAACTGATAAACGTGTTTCCCTGGGTTCTGTGAGCTGTTCTAGCAAATGATCAAATCCAAGGAGGGGATCGTGGGAACCTCCAATTTGTAGCCAAGTCAGCCAGAAGTTGTGGGTAAACTGGAGACTTGTGATTGGTGTCTGAAGTGTGGGTGAAGTCCTTAACCTGAGCCCTTAACCTGAACTTGTGCTAACTACAGGCAGTTAGTGTTGGAATTGCTTGGTGTGGAAAACCTACCCATCTGGTGTCAGAAGCATTGTGAGTATAAAGCAGAATGAGAGTAAAGGAAAACAGAGTTTTTCCTTAGACAATTGCCTAAACGAAATACATAAAAATGGCCATTAATCACCTTACCACTAGTAAATAAAGGCACTCTTGATGAAATTTTCCCAAGATAAAAAGCGGTAAGAATACAGTACATTAAAAAAAATAATAAAAAGCTAAAAATAGAACTACCATATGATCCAGCAGTTCCAATCCTGGGTATATAGCCGAAGAAAATGAAAACGCTCATGTGAAAAGAGAATGCACCCCAATGTTCATAGCAGCACTGTTTACAATAGCCAAGATTTAGAAGCAACTATCATCAAAAAAGAACACAAATAACAAACATTGGAGAAGATGTAGAGAAAAGGGAACCCTCGTACACTGCTGGTGGGAATGTAAATTGGTGCAGCCACTGTGGAAAACAACATGGAAGTTTCTCAAAAAACTAAAAATAGAATTACCATATGACCCAGCAATTCCACTCCTCGGTATATATCCAAAAAACAAAACAAAACAAAACACTAATTCAAAAAGATACACGCACCCCAATGTTCATAGCAACATTATTTACAATTGCCAAGATGTGGAAGCAACCTAAGTGTCCATCAACAGATGAATGGATAAAGAAGATGTGGAACATACATACAATGGACTACTACTCAGCCAAAGAAAGAATGAAATAATGCCATTTGCAACAATGTGGATGGACTTAAAGGGCATTATGCTAAGTGAAATAAGTCAGACAGGGAAAGACCAGTACTGTATGATCACTTATATGTAGAATCTAAAAAACACAACAAACTACTGAATATAACAAAAAAGAAGCAGACTCACAGATATAGAGAACAACCAAATGGTTACCAGTGGGGAGAAGGAAGGGGGGAGGGGCAATATAGGGGTGGGGGAGTAACAGGTACAAACTATCAGGTATAAAATAAGCTTCAAGGATATATTGTACAACACAGGAAATACAGCCAATATTTTATAATAACTATAAATGGAGTATAACCTTTAAAAATTATGAATCACTATATTATACACCTGTAATTTATATAATATTGTACAGCAACAACACTGCAATAAAAACAATAACGTTTCCCATTTGTATATACTTTAGTATTATATTTACAGCACACTTTCACAAATATGCCCTGATTTATCCCTTATACTGCTATGAAGCTATACTCTATAATTGAGAAAGCAAAGGCTCTGAGAGAATAAAAGACTTTCTGAAAAGTCTTCCCTGAGCAAAATTAGTTTCTCTCTGTTTCTCCCTTGAAAACTCAACTTGTTTTCTTGACTCTTCCCCAGGAGGCTGTGAGCTCCTGAGGACGGGCTGGTATTTTGTAACCAACCTTGCTTGGTTGGTGTCTGAAGTGTGGGGGAAGTCCTTAACCTGAGTCCTTAACCTGAACTTGTGCTAACTGCAGGCACTTAGTGTCAGAATTGCTTGGTGTGGGAAACCTACCCGTCTGGCAGGTAAAAGGTCTGGGAGCAGGTTAAGCTGCCCAGGAGACGGTAAGTCTCATCTGGGACTCCTTCAGTTCACCCAGGCCCAGTGCAGCTGCCTTTCGCTTTCAGCTTCCCTTCCTTTTCCAAGCCCCTTAGCCCAGCTCTGCAGACAGCTAACTCGTCAACCTGGCCTCTTAGGTCAGTGAACTAGTTTAGACCTGCCGTCCTGACTTTCCCCTCGACAAATGCTTTCCAGACACACCTGTGGGAATTAACTGCTGGCTGCAGACAGGCTGTGTGGGTCATAGGCATCTGCCCTCTGGCCACCCTGGCTTGGCTGACCAGCGCAGTTTGGCCAGAGACAAACCATGGACAAGCATGAGGTGTGATTAGCCTTTGAGTCCCAATTGCCTACCAAGGGCCAGGCACACGACTGTTATTCAGTGTCTGATGCATCGAGTTGAGGTTGAAGCAGGAAGAAAATGTTTTCCAGGCCTGGTGTCCAGTAATTCAGTGTTCTCTTCAACACACTTGTAACATGAAGGAAGGTTCCTAAAAAAGTCCACCTGAGGTGGGGGCTAGGCCACCCTGCTCGCTTGATTTAGAATCTTGATTTTTATGTAACTTGATGAAACATGAGAGGACAAATAGGAGATAAAAAGAAAGTGGGAGACAGATGTAAGAAGCCAGGACCCCCAAAGTCATTCGTAACCAGTAACAAATAAGAAAGACTCATCTGGACTAAGGAATTACCCCCAAACACCAAGCTGTTGGAGAATTGACTCTAAAACCAAGGTTTCAAAAAAAAAAAGGACCAACTAACCATGTTAGTTACTGCTTGAATCTCCCATCTGGGAGATTTTTTTCCAGAAGTCTTTCAGATTCACAATTCGTCATGGGAAACATTGTGTAGACTTTCCAGATTGTTGTCAAATTTGAGAAGACTCCTCTCAAGTTTCTTTTATATACGACCTATTACAGGCATAGCTGCTGTTTACAGTAAAACCATGGGTATGAGCCCTTCAGACACAAGAATTCTGAAAAAAAAAAAACCAAACCCTTCCTGCAAGCCACTTGAAAAGTCTTCATCCCACCTGCCCGTGGGCAGAAGAAGGAATGGGGGCTCTGGGAGGACTCTGCCCCTCTGTAAAATCAACTCAGGGCTCCTGGGTGCGTTTTCCAAGGAGCCGTCCCTTCAATGCAAGTCTGGACATTCCATGAGGAGGGCTTGCGGGGAAGGGTGCCTACATTGTCCTGGGTTGTTTAGCCATTACGGTTCATTAAGGGATTCTACACTGCCAAATGATGTCTAAAAATACAAAGGCCAGCTGTGCCTGCTTGCTTTCAAGAAGTTTTGGAAGCAAAGAGAGAGGACCCAAGCCACTCAAGTTAAATCAGCGAAATAAACTGCATTATAAGAAAGCATCAATGAAGGAAGAGCTAGTGACACCTTCCTTCAAGAACCAGGCAGGGGCACAGTTACTCCTTTGCTCCTCTGCCTTCACCCCCCTCGGTAAGTCTGGCTCCTTCTCTTCAGGCTCGGCTGGGCTGTCAGGACTGAAACGCCTGTGGCCGGCAGGGACCTGGCTTCATGCCACCAGTCTGGATGGGAAAGCAGACTCTCTTGTCTCTCCCTTTTTAAGAGCTCTGCATCCCCAGCCAACTGATTCAGAAGGGCCACCCTCCTGCAGAAAACTTTTCCTCTTTCTCACATTTTGTGTGGGGATATGTGACTAGGGGAGCCACCAAAGGGGAGGGAGGTGAGGATGGGCCACACACACACACACACACACACACACTCTCTCTCTCTCTCTCTCTCTCTCTCTCTCTTTGAGAAAACAGCATCTCTTGTGAGAGGGGCATGAACTTGTGGAAAGGGCAACCTCATATTTTACTTGGGTGTAAATCACAGGGCTCTGTCAGTTACCAGCTGGGTAACTCTGAACAACTTACGTCCCTCCCTGACTTTCAATAACCTCATCTCCAAAAGGTGCCATAAATGCCTAGTTTATCAGGTTGTTTGGAAAACTGAGTTAGATCCTGCTTACGACACACCTCTCCCAGCGCCTGACACCTAGGAGATGCCAGCTGAAGCGAACCCCTCCCTTTATTTACTGGACATATACACAAGTGACAACAGTTAACGACCCTTCCCCACCATCCCCTATGGGTTTCTCATGCTGCAAAGAAACAGAAGAGGAGCATCAGGTCCCACCTGGTAGACAGCCCTGGAGATGCACCATGGTTTCCGCATCAGCTGCAGGACCCGCAGGTTCCCCCCTCGGCACGTCCTCAGCACCCGGCAAGTCAGGCCCCATACCAGCCGGTCCCAGCCACTCAGCAGGTCCTCGGAGCCCTGCGGCCCCGCAGCCATGCCAGCCCAGGCCCCGCCTCTGCCCCTCTGGTCCCAGGACCCACACGCAGGGCTGTGTTCTTTTCCTAACGCCAAGTTCAAATGTCACTGAGATGTCATCAGGCCAGGAAAATGCAACCCAAATAACTGCCTTCTCCTGGTCCTTCGTCCTCACCCCCAGCTTCCGTCCCCACCACCCTCATTAATCTTCTGGGACTGTTTTCCTTCAAGGATGAGCAAATGGCTCTTAAATGAAAATGTTTTCTCGCTGCCTCTGGGAAGTCCCCAGGGACTAGGTAAAGATAAGCCTCCCCCACTGTGGACAGGCACTCGGTGGACCTCGGTGGACCCCCAGCTGACTTTCGGCGCAGATCAGAACAGAATTTAAAGAAGAACGTGAACCCGGAGTCATCACTGTGCGCTCCTGGTTCCAGGATTCCATCCAGGGTGAGAAACAAAGGGGATGGATTTTCAGCCTCTCTGCCAACATTCCCAAGGCATTCCATCTAGTCTCTTAACTCTTTAAAACTTTGAGAACCAGAGTTTCTGCACCGCAAGGCAAAAGGCCAGTTTGGGTGTTTGTTTTGTTTTGTTTTGTTTTAAATCAACACTGGGAAAAACTGCTATTTCTGTGGGCAATTTGTAAAAAGCCAGGCATTTACTTTGGGAACCTCCCAAGTTTAGGTTAGGAAGAAAAGGGCAGTAAGAAAACTTATCTATTAGATGTAATATCCAAATCTTCGATTTTGGAGGAAAGCAGATAAAGGGGGTAAAGGTAGCCTATCTCCTTTTCCCCATGAAGGGTCATTTTCTATAAATGCTCTGTGACTTTATCACCTATTAGATAAGCCCTGTGGTGACCTTAATCCAAGGAAGGACCTCCAGTTAAACAAGGTACAGCTATTTGAGATGTCAATCAAGTTATTTTGAGTTTTGATTATTTTTGATTATTGTTATTATTATTTTATTTACTATGATTATTTTAAACCATGTTTCAGAAGGGCATCTGCTTCCTAATTCAATAGCTTATAGACCAAAAGACGAGATGCCCAAGTCAGAAGAGGAGGGAAGAGGCAGGAGAAGATTCCATCATAATGCAACGTGTACAGTTAAGAGAAGGGCGTGTTTAAGTCTCAACATCATTTTGAGTGCATGGCAGTCACTGAGGCATATTTGTCTTCTGCACATTCTTTTTTTTTTTTTTTTTTTTATTGAGGTCATTTTTTTTAGACTTCGAGACATTTCTTTATATGCTGTTGGGATTGTGTATGATTGACCGGACGCGCAGGCTCAGCGGCCATGGCTCCCGGGCCCAGCCGCTCCGCGGCATGTGGGATCTTCCCGGACCGGGGCACGAACCCGTGACCCCTGCATCGGCAGGCGGACTCTCAACCACTGCGCCACCAGCGAAGCCCCTGCACATTCTTTATATTGATTGATTGACTGATTATCTTGTCTCTTCAACTCAAACCTTTAATGTCATCAGGAAACCAGTAGAACATAACTCACAGAACTCCTAAGGCACTACCTTCTAGAATGTCCTGACGTCAGACATAACAGTTTGAATTCGGCCCTACCACTTACTGCGTGAGGTCAGACAAATTAACTTCTCCGATTTAGCAGTTCTTTATCCATGGTGATGGAAATCATACCAACCTCACAGGGCTGTTGTGAGGGTTAAGTCAGGGGGTATTCTTTTTTTCTTTTTTTAAAGATTTTTTTGATGTGGACCATTTTTAAAGTCCTTATTGAATTTGTTACAATATCGCCTCTGTTTTATGTTTTGACTTTTTTTGGCCACGACACATGTGGGACCTTAGCTCCCCGACCAGCGGTCGAACCCACACCCCCTCCATTGGAAGGCAAAGTCTTAACCACTGGACCACCAGGGAAGTCCCTATCAGGGGATATTCTTAAAGTGGATAGCGCAGGGTGTGGCATGTACACTAGTTTAATTTTTTGGAGCGTTTCCCATGATCAAGTAATTCTAGGATATTATCTATCACTGATAGTATAAAACTTCTTGAGATCATTTCCAAATTTGTGTTAGTCTCTAAGTCACCTTCTTAGAATCCCTTTTTTTTCTTTTGCTGTGGATCCATGTATTCATTCATGTAATGAATATGTGAAGACCATTTTCATTTAAACTCTTCTTGGATGAGTTTTATCATTTTCCCGTGAGTCATGGCTCCAGGGTAAAACTGCATGATTTCATTCCTGTGTATTATTCCTTTATTTTCATACACCCCATAATAAAAGGCAGCGGGGGTTACAAAGGAATCTTGTCTTTCTACAAAGACATCAGCAGAGATAGTTTTAGTAAAGAAGAAAGAAAGAAAGAAAAAGAAAGAAAGGAAGAAAGGTGGGCTTCCCTGGTGGCGCAGTGGTTGAGCGTCCGCCTGCTGATGCAGGGGACGTGGGTTTGTGGCCCGGTCCGGGAAGATCCCACATGCCGCGGAGCGGCTGGGCCCGTGAGCCATGGCCGCTGAGCCTGCGCGTCCGGAGCCTGTGCTCCGCAACGGGAGAGGCCACAACACTGAGAGGCCCGCGTACCGGCAAAAAAAAGAAAGGAAGAAAGGTGGGCTTCCCTGGTGGCGCAGTGGTTGAGCGCCCGCCTGCTGATGCAGGGGACGTGGGTTTGGGGCCCGGGCCGGGAAGATCCCACAGGCCGCGGAGCGGCTGGGCCCGTGAGCCATGGCCGCTGAGCCTGCGCGTCCGGAGCCTGTGCTCCGCAACGGGAGAGGCCACAACACTGAGAGGCCCGCGTACCGCCAAAAAAAAGAAAGGAAGAAAGGTAAGTTAAAAAAACAAATAGTATATGGACAGTGATTGTTCCATTAACATTAGCTAACTGCCTTGGTATTTTCAAGAAGAAACAAAGGCAAGCTGTATCATAGTTAGCATTGTCTATGTCCCCAAGCTCACACTCTCCATCCTCTGGGGATTTTGGCTGTGAACCAGGCTCTTATCCAGAGCATGTAATTATGGGATGGATAGGGATAATTTTAAAGCCACTGCTTTAATCTATGATTAAATAATGTGACTTTAAAATTTTTTTTAAAAAAGTTAAATATATATTTAGCTTATGGTCTGGGAATCTTTGAAGTCTAAATGTGCCATAATAAGCTTTTTTTAAAACATGCCTGAATATAAACATATTAATTCCTGAGAAGAGCAAGACCTACTCAAACTGCCCTGAGGTCTTTACCACACATGGGGACAGGCATGCCCTCTGCGGAGACCGGCTCTGGAGCCTGCAGTCTGAGCCTGGTCATGTCAGCAGATGTCTTTGAGCCCGTGGAGGCACAGGTGACAGGGACGGGTCATGCCCAAGTGCATGTGGAGGATGCTCCCCAGTTTTGCTGGCCCCGTCTCTTCAGTCATGTCTGTTTCTGCCCTAGACCTTCGGTCACTAATTCAGACTTTCACAGGGCAACTTTCCCGATGGCATCTGAGGCTGTGCATGCAGACAGCACTGTTCCCATTGACTGTGATGCCCTGTGCTTTTAAAGGGATTTATGATGCTCAAGCAATTAGATACAGATGTGTGTATCTCTGTGTGTCTGTGTGTGCATCTGTGTGTACATGTGTCTCTGTGTGTGCACCTTCAGGTTGCAGAGAAGGAAATCAGAGCGACCTGTCCAGGCCATGTGAATATTGCGATGGTGTTGGGAGACGATACCAGGGCTCACCAGGCCAACAAACGACCTGGATTTGTCTTACTGACTCCCAACTCTTTTAAATCATTTTCTTTATTCTTTCCCCCAAAATAATAGAAAACTGGGGTTTCCTAGGTGATTTACCATTTAGACAGTTGATCACTAAACCTAAGGAGCAATGAATCGGTGACCTGCTGGCTATCTAAAGGGAGAATACCATGAGATGCCCAGGAGACATTGTCAAGATCCTCCCTGCGTCTCCCCTCCTTTCATGAACCTTTTTGCTAATGTTTGGGGTGAAGAGTCTAAGTCTTGAGTTAGTTGGCAGAACTGGGTCAGTCGCTGCCTGTTTGCCTACCGTTTGCCCTGGGTGGCGGGGGGACATCACAGGGAGAACTGAAGTCCTGGTTCTGTGGTTCCACGTTTGGGAAGGGAACCGAGGCTGGGGGCTCTATATCAGGTGCTAACCCTGGGGAGAGGCAAGCCTGGTGAAGCCAGGAGTTCGTGCCCAGGTCAAAGGCAGGAGAGGTGGGTGGGGCCTCGTAGGGCACGGGGAGCGGCGGGGAGGCTTGGCAGGGCCCTACCTGGGCCCCCCTCTCTCAGCTGCTCCACCCTTGGTCCAGCTCCTCCATCTCCATGCCTTTGGATTTTCCGTCCCTGCTCCCAGACTTTCCTCACTGTTTTTGTAAAGACAGAGGAATTTTTAAAAAAGCAATAAATGCCTTTGCTTGACTCCAGGGATGTTTTCAGACATAATTACTGCTTTGAGAAGAACCTGGAAAAACTCTTAAGTTGGAAGTAAGGCGTAGTATCATTAGGAACAAAATTAGCAAATACACAAAGACAGGGAATGGCACACATGCGGAGAAGTCTATTTAGAGCAACCAAAGAGATATGTTCAGAAATGCAATCTAATTAACCCATCTTAATTATTCACTGATTATCTACTGACATCTATTTTAGAAAATGTCAGCCATAAGATTGACTGGAGAACTCCCATACTCTATGTCAGGTTAAATTCAGCTACTGGGAGGCATAAATAGCACTTTTTAAAAGATTCTCTTAGATGGGTTATGTCAGCAGTCCCCAGACTTTCTGGCACCAGGGACCAGTTTCGTGGAAGAAAATTTTTCCACAGAAGGCGGGGGACGGTTCAGGCGGTAATGGGAGCAATGGGGAGCGATGCGGGGCGGCAGATGAAGCTTCGCTTGCTCCACGGCCGCTCCCCTCCTGCTGTGCGACCCGGTTCCTAACAGGCTGCGGACCAGTAGTGGTCTGTGGCCCGGGGGTTGGGGACCCCTGTATCATGTTATCCTTTGATGACAGAACCTGAAGGGAAAGGGCACTTTCTCCAACATCAAGGCCCGGTCCAGCTGAGACCCAATGCCAAGACGTTTCAGCCAGAATTAAGGCCTACTAAAAGCCACATCTGTTCTTTTGGAAGACCTAAGGAGGATAAACAGGCAACTTATTCCAGAGTGAGCCTGAGAAGGTGCCGGAAAACAAACGAATCCACAACAGTGAGCGGAAAAGCAGGGGTGTGCTCAGAAACACCTGTCAACCGTATCTTTAGGTTTTGTAGAAAGCAGATTTCTTTGGGGTTTTGTGTACAGTTAACATTTCTTGTGTCACATACCTTTCCAGCCTTAGCTACTAACTCACGTTTTAATTCTATATCCCCTCCCCGCCATGACTTCCAACACAGGATCAAACTTGGGTTTTGCACATATAGTTCTTTCCATCCATTGAATGCTTTTGTTATTAAATCTCCATGTGTAACCAAAAATGCCAGTTTGGGCAGAACTGGAACCTTTATTTGTTAAATGAAGGTGGCCCATCATTCTTTGTTAGTATTCTTTAAAACAGAACACATGATTGAGATATAATTTATATACCATACACTTTACCCATTTAGAGTATACAATTTAATGGATTTTAGTGTATTCACTGGGTTGTACAACCATCACCACGACCTCATTTTAGAACATTTTCATCACCCCCAAATGAAACCACATACCTATCAGCTACCCGTTTTTCTCCCTCCTTCCTCCAGCCACTCGCAAACACTAATTTACTTTCTGTCTCTATCGATTTGCCTATTCTGGACGTTTTACATAAATGTGATCTCTGTGCCTGGCTTTTCTTACAGAGCATAATGTTCTCAAGGTTCATTCATGTTGTAGCCTGTATCAGCACTTCATGTCTTTCTCTAACTGAATAAAATTCCAGTGTGTAGAGATAACACATTTTGTTTAACCATTCATCCATTGGTGGGCATTTGGGTTGTTTATTCTTTGGGGCTATTATGAATAATGCTGCTATGGACATTCATGTACAAGTTTTTGTGTGGAGGTATATTTTTCATCTCTCTTGGAGAGCTACCTAGAAGTGGCATTGCTGGATCATATGATATCTCCATGTTTAACCTTTTGAGGAACTGTCAAGCTGTCTTCCCAAGCTGCTGCACCATTTTACATTCCCACCAGCAGTGTCTGAGGATTTTAATTTCTCCATATCCTTGTCAAACTTGTTAGTGTCTGTCCTTTTGATTATAACCATCCTAGTGGTTATGAAGTGGTAGCGATCTTACTTTCCTGGTTGGGTTCTAAGACATGGCTTTGGGTAGGGTGGGGCACGAACGGCCAGCAGGCAGTGCTGCCTTTCGAGGGCTGGTCTGCTGTCTTTCCTGACTTAGCCCCAAGCATGCAGATGGACTTTGGGGAAACAGAGGCAGAAGGCGCAGAAGAGCCCAGAATTTCCCCTCCCCCTCCTCTCCTTCTGACACCCTCACGCCCACCATCGGGATCAAAAGTCCAAACGCTTTTGCAAGTTCCCATTTGTCACTTTATAATCCCAGTGCCAGCTCTTTGGGAAAAGGATATTTAGAAATAGCACTTGTCTGCTGAAGTGAGTGGGAGACATGCAAAACCCAAACCCAAACAATCTCTTGAAATCCCGAGGCGTTTCAGAACTGCTCACTAACTCCCTGAATCCCATATTTGGGTCTGGAAAACATCCCAGCTCTGACAAAGAGTCATCAGTGCGTCATCATTCCTCAACCTGGGATCCCAAAAGACCCGTTGATATAAATGCTAGGAAGCGCACTCTGATCATTTGGGGGTAGGAGACTAATTTTTAAAAAATGCTCGGCTGTGTACATAAAAATATTTTGGGTCCCTGGGAAAGTAGCAGAGAGGCAGGAGCTGCCCTCTGGCTTAAGCTCTCCAGAGCTGCACGCCAAGAGCCATGTTTAGAAATATTTCCCGCAAGTGCTACAAACCATTATACAAGGGATCCTAGGGCCATAAGAGTGATGTCATCCTATCAATTACCCTGGTTACGAAAGTCAGTTCTCATATACATGCCAGGCCCCAGTAGAAATAAAATCAGGGCTGCCTGAATCAAATCAGTCCAGACCCTGAAGAGACATTAAATGCCCCCAGCTCTTCTCTTTCTTAATCTCCTGTTACTTGGTTTCCATGGGACTCAGTGGCCAAGGATGATTTTTGAGCATATATTTTGCAAGCCTGTGTTTATGCGATCATGGCCTTATATGAAAAAGAATAGATGCCTTGTTTTGTTTCGGGGTTGTAAGCGCTTGGAAGGGCAATGGTCTGGGGCCTGTCGGGAGTGAAGCTGTAAAGTTGGGAGGAGGACCTGCCCTCCGTTGAGAACCATCTCTTCTTTCTTCTCATGGAGGGAGATTAAGACGAATTAACTGCTCAGAGGAGAGCTGTTGAGAGATAACTTTCCCTCCAAGTGGGAACCAAGAAGATATTAGAAAACTTGTGTCTAGAAGCTGTGAAAAGGTTTAAGGATAACTCAGTGAGGAAAAAGTTAATGTTTCTCCTCCAGACATAAAGGAAGGCAAATAGAATTGGTAAGAGGTAAATCAGGATAGGAACACTTACTTTTTTTTACCTATAGCTTAAATTCCTTTTAACCATTGCCCCAACTGCGGGCCTGATGTTCTTACATCTTATGTTGTCCATAACATATTAGAAGGTTTTAAGAAATTTGTTACTCATTTCTCTAAAATTCCTTCTAATGTACTTTTTTTTTTTTTTTATGTCCTCAGCGTCTTGAGCTTAATAGAAATATAATGACAAAGAATGAATGAAAATGTGTATTTTATAGAAAAGCATAGGCTTGTGGCTTTTCCTGCTGCTCTCGGGTGACATGTCTTCATAAAATCTACCCTGGAGTAGTTTAAGCTCCATAATAGGAGTTTCCGTTGTTCTTCTTGCTTTGGCTTCTCAAAGAGCAGGCATGTAGGGTTAGCCCTACATCCCCTTTCTTATTTGGTTGTGAAGACATGACGCACTATGACAATGGCAGTGCTGGAGGCTTGATGAATGGGGATGGAATGGCCTTGCTAATGGACGTGTGGTCAATGCCACTTTTGTAGGTCAGATGCCATTTTGGTGAGATAATGACTTTGGGAAGCCATTCTCTATGCTACATTTTCCCCTTGCTTTCTTGGAATGCTTTTCCCAAGGGGAAAAAGCAAGCAGAGAAATAAAGGACGTCTGCCATCCGAAGAACCCAGCTGGGAGAATATCTCCTGACCATCACACTGGCCCACCCCAGAGCTCTTTACCTTTAGTACCACCAAGTCCAGAAGTCCTGCAGCTATGCCTGGTTCCAGAGACTGTATTCCAACATGGTTGTGTCAACAACTCTGTTTTTTTCTAGTCCATCACATTTTCTAGAGTTAATAAAATTCCTCTCATGAGACAATCTCCATAGCAATGACAGAAAACCCCCAAACATATAAAACAAAACAAAAAGCAACCATGAGTTCTTTAGTTGAGTTTGTCAAGGGGGACTGGAACAGTCCATGAACTGGACGTCTGTATTACAAATTCAAAGTGAACAAAGAAGCAAATCCTTTGATATATACAAAATTAGGCCTGTTTTAGGATAAGCTTGTTAATGTAGTGAGTTACCTAAACTACCACTGAAGAATTTAATACTGTACATTCTCATTAAGATCTCTTATGGATAGAAATATTTATTTGGAGTGCTGCTTTTGGGAACCATTTAAATTAGCCTGATTATGGGTAGTGTGGTCTGTTCTGCATCCATGGCTGACCAAGGATAACAGAGGTAGCTTAGGATTTAGCAACAGAGATGGAAAACCAAGAACTATATTGGGGTTGGAGATCTAGGCAATTTATGGCTAGGAAATCATGTCAGTGGTCACAGGTATCCAGAGTCACCCAGAGTTTAAAGGTCAAGGTAAATCAATGAGTTCAAAGTGGGCAGTCAAAGTATCTGTGAACGATGAATTTAGAGTTCAGGTCAACCAGAAGGCTGGAAACGAGGTGGGCTGAGAGCAAACAGACCAAAAGATATAAGGAAAGACAAGCCAGGGGTTCACAGCTGGATGCAAGGTTGGAGGGAAAGCATGGCTGGCTGAACCCTCCTCCATCTGCCTGTGCCAGGGAATTTCACATCCTTCCCTTTACAGCAGTGGTCAAGCTCCTAGAGGGGCATAATGAACTGCAGGTAGGAGCAGCTGAGTTGGGACCTGCCAAAATACAAGTGCACAGACAAGGAGGAAGTAAGGCTCCAGCAGGTACCCGTATCAGCCATCTGAGAGTCCTCTTGTTTAGATCTCTCCTATGTCTTCCCAATTTCTGACAGAGGCCAAGCGGCCCATATAAGTGAACCATTTACTTGACCCAAGGCTCACTGCGTCTCCTAATTTGCAAGAGGTCCTTTCCCTCAATTGGCAACCCTAAGATTGCACAGGAAGGAGGGCCACGGAAACAGGAGATGGAAAGAAATGTAATGCCCTTTAATGATGCAAGTGAAAAAATGTAACTATACCCACCCAGGCCATGAAAGCATCTGAAAACCTATAGGGAAAACTAGCTGAGACTTTACTGTTTGATTTGTTACGGAAGATAAAATGAATTCCTCCCTTTTTTCAAATGAAGTCTCTATGTGGCATAATTTGAGGTAAATTTCTGTGAGAGAGAAAGGAAATTGGATCAGGGGACTGGTTATTTCCCCCTTGATGCAGAGACAAAGGTGACGATTTAAGATTTGGCTGTAAGGAGACGCTTAGGAGCTAAGTGCCTTCTGTTCGTGTCTCTTAATAAACCCAGGACGACGCCCTCACTGTACCACAGTTGGGAGCAGGCTTCTTGTTAATTAAGCACGGGTAATGCGCAGGTCTGAGATCTCCTTCATGAGTTTGGCCATGATTAAGTGGCCTGAGGCACTCTCTCGAGGGAACACTCTACCTTCTCCACCAAAACTCGGGCTGCATTTCAAAATGTGAAAAACAGAGCAGCCTATGTGGCAGGGATTTCATGAAACTGAATGCGTGTTCAGAGCCCAAGCCAGGAGGACAACCCCTCCTCATTTCCTCTGTGAGGCGTGGAAGTATTTACCTGTTGGGTTTCATACCCTCCAACCCTGTGGGTTTCAGATGTTGATCTTTTTTTAAAAAAATTGTGGTAAAATAAACATAAATATAAAATTACCATTTTGACCATTTTTAAGTATACATACAGTTCAATGGTATTAAGTACATTCACACTGTTGTGCAATCATCACCACCATCCACCTTTAGAATGCAAAACTGAAATTCTGTGCCTAACGTACAATTCCCCCCAGCACCTGGCAACCACGATTCTACTTTCTGTCTCTCTGAATTTGCCTGTTCGAGGTACCTCATGCAAGTGGAATCACACAGTATTTGTTCTTTCGTGACTGGGCTTATTTCATTTAGCATAATGTTTTCAAGGTTCATCCATGTTGTAACTTATGTTAGAATTTGCTTCCTTTTTAAGGGTGAATAATATTCCACTGTATGTGTAGACCACATTTTGTTTATCCTTTCATCTGTTGATGGACACTTGGGTTGTTTCTACCTTGTGGCTTTTGTGAATAATGCTGCTATGACGTGGAAGCAACCTAAATGTCCATTGACAGATGAATGGACAGAGAAGATGTGGTGTGTGTGTGCATGTGTGTGTACGTGTATATATATATATATATATATATATATATATATGTATATACACACACACACAAACACACACATATACAATGGAATACTACTCAGCCATAAAAAAGAATGAAATAATGCCATTTGCAGCAACATGGATAGATCTAGAGATTCTCATATTAAGTGAAGTAAGTCAAAGACAAAACACCGTATGATATCTCTTGTATGTGGAACCTAAAAAAGTGATACAAATGAACTTACTTACAAAAAGAGAAATTGACATAGAAAACAAATTTATAGTTACCAAAGGGGATAACAGGGGGCTGGGTGAGAGATAAATTAGGACTTTGGGATTAACATATACACACTACTATACATAAAAGAGGCAAATAACAAGGACCTACTGTATAGCACAGGGAACTATACTCGATATCTTATAATAATCTATAATGGAAAAGAATCTGAAAAAGAATACATACACATACATACATACATATACATATATATACATATATATGTGTGTGTATATATATATATATATATATACATACACACACATATATATATATACACACATGAAACTGAATCACTTTGCGGTATACTTGAAACTATTACAACATTGTAAATTAACTATACCTCAATAAAAAAATACATAATGCTGCTATGAACATGGGTGTACAGATAGCTGAGTCTCTGTTTTCATTTCTTTTGGGTCTATAGCCAGAAATGGAATGCTGGATCTTCTGATGATTCTATGTTTAATTTTTGAAGGAACTGACATACCCCTAGATAATAATCTTTTTCACCCACTGCTTCTGCTCTGTCCTGTTCCTGGGCTGCTCCTGAGACAGCCTGGGACCTTCCCTGCAGGCAGACACACAAATGCTGACCTCTAGGACTTGTTTATGTAAATGGGCTCTGCCCAGGTGGCCCTCAGGTGAACCTGTGCTACTTTGCATGCACCTGCCTCAGCTGCCCTGACCTTTACTACGTCTGCTTGATTTGCATTCTCATTCCCAGGTTGGAACCAGAGTCCGGCTCTGAAGCCCAGTGCAGGTGGCACCTGGCATGGCCCTCACAGTTGCCTCCTCCTGGACCCTCAGCGTGGACCACACCCAAGGGACCTTAGCCATGAGGTGGGCTAGCTCCTCCATTGAAGGCCAAGGGCAAGAAAAGGAAGTTGGGAATGGGTGGTGCCCTCTGAGCAGATCGCACTGGCCTAGGGTATTTTGGGGGTCAGTGGCTTCAGGCTGATGGAGGCTGTGACCCCATTTAAATTACCCTGAACATAGGTTGGCTTCTGGTGGTGGGTTTGAGTTAGACTCAGCATCAGGATGTGGAAAGATGCAGGAGATGGATTGGGATCCTTTCTGCTCTGAAGTAGGGGCCCCAGCTAGAGCAGGGTTAGCAAGACTGCAGCCCCTCAGGCTCCAGCTTCCATGGGAAAGCAGATGCAGATCAGGGTCACGGGCACAAGCCCACTGGTTTGGCTTGGGTTTAGGGGGTAACAACTCCAAGCCAGGGACTTGAGGGTCCCGGGCGCCACCTAAGCCATTGGGTACCAGGCTTCAGAGCTGGTAGATGCTTCCTGCTAGTGTGATTAGCCTCCTGGAACTTGGCCAGACTTGACCTGTGCTGATTTGGGAATGGGGTGTTGGCAGCTTTCACATTTGTACCTGGAAGGTCTAGCAAGGTGGGGTCTGACAACCACCAAGTGGCTCCAAATGAAACTCCCCCAGCCCCACTGTGGCCACCGATCACAGGGATGCCACCACTGGCTTTGGACATCTCCCTTGCCTGGAATGTCAAGTCTGCAGGGCCTGCCTGGATCCTGCCCTATGGACTGCAGCCCCCCTCTCCCCAGGCATCAGCATTTCAGCCAAGTTAGCAACCCTCCCTTACCTGGTCCCTCCATGGACCACTGGTTGCCAACCCTGGCTGGCCCGTTAGAATCAGCCAGGAAGCTTTCATGAAATGCATTTTACCTGGGCCCCATCCCTAGAGATTCTGACTTTATGAGTCTGGGGGAGGGAGTCGGTATTACTACTCTTAAAAAAATATCCCAGTCATTCTAACGTACAGCCATGGAAAAGAACCATGGCCACAGACCAACACTGAGTTCCCTGCGTCTTGAAGATGAGTTCCTTTCACTCATAATGTTACCTAAGAGCTCAGGTCAGTGTTCTCACGCTTTAGCTTGCATTAAAATATCTGGAGGATGTGTTCAAACACAGACCTCCAGGCTTCACCCCAGAGTATTTGACTCAGTAGATCAGGTGTAGGGCCCGGGGATTTGAATTGCTAACATGTTCCCAGGTGAGACTGAAACTCTGGCCCTGGGATTACTCTTTCCGAGAGCCACTGATCGAGGCCCACCACACCCCTTGATTCTTGGATTTAGGTCGATGGGGAGAAATGGAAATGAGTCAGTCACGGTTTTTACTGTTTACAATTTCATTCTTGGACATTCTTTTCAGAAGAACTGCCATTTACCTCTGAGTGTCATGGTAGGGGCTAGTAAATGAACTTTTCCCCATTTGGGGAATGGAAAATCAACACTTAAGGACCTTCTACCCAATGATTCCTTGCCCACCACTGCCCCCCCACCGACCCCCCGAAAGATAATTCAGTAGTTAAAAGAAATATTTTGTTAAAAGGCATCCAAGTTTTCTTCCCACCACAAGGACCTGCTGGTTGACTTGAAAAGCCTGACTCTTAGTAATGCACGTTTATTTCTAAATTAAAACGGTTTCTTAATGATGTGATATTTCAGGACTTGAGTTCCCTAAAGGCAGGCATGAAGCAGCCAAACCGAGAGCCTGAATCACTTACTCCTTTGTCTCTGTGGCCGGGAGGGCAGAACATTTCAGAGGTTACAATCTGCCCTCAACAAAGGGCGTTTAGACTCTTGTTTTGGAAATGAGTGACTCATCTCTGGGTCATTTTCATGTCTCTATCTCCCCTCTCCCCTCTCCCTTAACCACGAGGAAACTGCAGGCGAAACACTCTTCTTTATCTCAGTGCACAAAGGACACAAATGGTGCCGATCTGGAGACCTGACTTCCTGTTATTAAGGAGGACATCCTACAATTTCACGGAGCGAGATTTCCAAACAAAGCAGAAAGTCGAACGATTTCAGAGTTTGCTCCCCACCTACAATTAACTAGGTCACAGCTGTAAAGGAAGAGGGGAAAAAACATTAAATTACTCCAAGGCAGGAGCACTTGATATCATCTGTGGCCGAAAAATAAACACTTCATTTTATTTTTTAAAAGGAAGAGCAATACATCTAACAGAAACATGTACATTTGAGATGTGATAGAAAGTGGGGAAAAAAAAAAATCTGATCGGACAATAGGCCAGGGCTGGTGTCTCAGGCCTAATTATTTTATTTAATATTTGTACAAAAACTGAGAGGGAAATGGAAATGATCTCCTTCATATATATGAACCATGATCTGCCCTTAATCTGTGCAGAGGACTTCTTAGGATTACGCATAACCCATAAAGATTCCCATTTGGGTCATGCAAGGGTTAAAGACTTTTTAAGCCCCAGAATTGTTTCAGGTCTGTTGGACTGCCAAATTTGGCAAAGGTAAAATTCTCATAGTGGACTCTCTGACCTTGATTGGACATCAAGGCGGGAGGGGCTATTTCAGAGTGGATTAGATATTTAAGAACCCACAGTATCCAAGGAAGGAATACTTTTCAGAAAGGAACATCTCAATGTGCTGTGTCCCTTTCTTTTTCTCTGAGGACCCCCTGGCACCATGTGGATTTCATTGCTCATTGAGTGGGCAAGATCGGTGTGAATGTCACTAACCCACTGACCAAAAATAACTCCTTTCTTTCCTGCATCTCAATATGAGCAAATCTATTCCAAGAAGCCCGCCTAAAATATGGTTCCTCATTCACAGATACAGGTATTACACACACACACCAATTCATGGATGTGCTATGGAGTAAAACCTGTGAGAGACCCAGCTGAGGTGTCTACACAAAACCAAGGGCTTCCCTGATGACATAATTGAGTCTCTTACACGTTACGTTTCAAAGCAATGTTTCACTTAGAAAATAACTCTATTCAAGAAGGTTCTTTTGTTGGGATTGATTTCCAGTGTAATTCCATCATCAATAAATGGTATAATAGAAAAAAAATGGGTTAGTGACATTCACACTGATCTTGACCAAACATCTGTATAAAATAGTCATGGTAAAGATGATGGATGGATAGACAGACATAGAGACAGACACGGATTGACAGAGGACAGATAGATGACATGTGAAACAAAGATGGGGAAAAAAATCTATGTCCACGTACATCAGTTAGGACACGAGGTACTGAAAATGTCCTCTGTGGACATGTTAGTGCATCCGCGCTATTTGGGAGCCTGTTAGAAATGCAGGTTCCCAGACCCTACCCCAGAGCTGCTGAATCAGAATCTGCATTTGACAAGATCCCCAGATGATCCCTTTGTCCATTGATGTTGGAGCAGTGCTGCTTTAGAGCAGAACAGCCTAGAAGAGTGATCTATAACTGGAAATCTTTGCCCAAATGAAAGTGTGGGTGGAAACACAAATATCTTAGAAGCGGAACTCCTCTGGCTGAGTCAGGGGTGAGTTATCTAAGGCTTCTCGGCCCCCTAGTGGCACCTCCCACCTGCACCAGCAGTTACTTCTACTTCTATGGGGGGAGCAAGGATGCCTAATGTTTGTATCCTAACACCTACTGTCCCAGAAGACACAGGCCACCACTTCCTGAACAACGTCTAAGCCCCGGCATATCATGGATGCTCAGGCAGTATTAGATCACTGCTGACGAGTGATTCTGAAGCAAGATTATGTGCAGAAGCACAAAAGGACATAGGAAAAATCAAAGAGAGCAGGCGGATAGCATACTTAATATGGGAGAAAGACAAGACAAAGAGAGAAACCAAAGTGGCCCTATAGTCGGAGCTGCCAGACAAAATATAGGACACCCAGCTGAATCTGAATTTCAGATAAACAACGTGAGACAGACCTACACTAAAGCACTATTTGTTTGCTGTTTATCTGAAACCCAAACGTAATTGTGCATCTGTATTCTCATTTGCCGAATCCAGCAACCCGCATTCCTTCCTCGAGGACACTCTCCTCTGAAGCTCGGGCCCTCCTTCCAGATTAGACCCCAATCAGATTGCCTCCGGAGAGGTCTCTGCCTGGATTCAAACCCCGGACCTGCCAGTGCTGGCGGCTGTGGGACGCTGGGCGAATGATTTCATCTCTCTTTGTTCTGTCTCCCTCTTCTGTAAAGTGGGGATGCACACGAAAGCCTGCCTCATGGGACTGTCTGGGGGTTAAAGGAGAAAATATCTGTAAGGCACAGAGTAGGAGCTCATTGAATAAATGTACATTGTTGTCTATCAGGTCAAGGTCTCGTGGGTTTCAGCAACTTCCTTTCTGTCTGAATTGGCTCCTGGTCATTTTCTCGAAGACCTGAGATCAATCTGCAGAGGGAAGAGAGGGGAGGAAAGGACATGGTGCCTGAAAACCCGCAGAAGGGGATGCTTTCCTCTCCTTTCTGAGGGGCCTGCCCTGGTGCGACCATCTAGTCCCTGCATTTCTGCCCCCTCTCTCCCTGGGGGCCGAGTTGGGGGACGTACTAGGGAAGGAGGGAAGAAAATGTGTCACTTGATATTTGCTCCTTGACCCCGGCTGACCCCGTTAATTGGCTGCAGGATGGAAGGAAGTGCACTCAGGAGACCTTCCTTTGCCAGAGCTTCTTGGCCGGATGTCTTAGCCATCAGGGAGCGATATCTTGCTTCCCTGACAGTTAGCTGAGCAATGGGCATTCCGATAGCCTGGCAAGGTGGACAGGCCCCAGGACAGCGACACCTTACATTTCAAGGTCAGAAATTCTCAAAAAGCTGCTGAGTACCGGAGCCAGCATTTGGGATGTGTCACTTCTTCCTCTCGGAGGAAACCTGACCACTGAAGCCTCATCGCCTCCCAGCCTTTGTTTTCATCTTTGTTCCCATGAACGCCAAGATCAGAGACTAGATTCCGGTAATGAACTGTTCTTAAACATTAAACAAATAAAACAAGAAAGCCAAGGTATCGGGGGTGGGGTGGGGCTCAAGTCCCCCCACCACCCAAAGAGGAGATATTGGAGCCAGGTTTCACGGTGGATACTGAGCCAGCATCCCTCATGGAAATCAAACAATTCTCCCGAAACTGCGATCTGAATGCTGCGGTTTCCCTGAAACTGTGTTCTGGGGTTTCCTCCTCTGCTTGGCACTGACCCAGCACCTGCAGCGGCAAAGCTTTCCCAGGAAGCTCTTGTTATTTGTGCATCTGATCATTTACAGCAGAGCACGCTGACAGCAAAATTTAGAAAGGAAAAGAAAAAAGAAGCGGAGGGTGAAAAGGACAAAACGGAGGCTTCCAGCCTCCCGGTGGGAACTTAAAAGCAGAAACACCTCTCTTTCGGCCCTCAGCACAAGTTAGGACTCTACAGAAGAACCATCCTCAGGCAGAGTTGCAGCCTGTACGGAAGGTGGGCGTCAGACACGGAGATTCAGAATGAGGATGTGCACCTCTGCTCCTCCCCTGGGGATACTGTCTAGAGTGTATTCTCTGATCTTCCCCAGAGCATCCCTCCAACTGCCACCAAGGAGCTGCACTAAGTTGCTGAGTCCACACAGCACACAATGGAAGGGCTCTGTTTTTCAGGACCAAACATTCCAAACGAATTCATTTCCTTCTGGGAAAAAGCACTGCCTTGTTCGGAGCACGAAGTTCCCAGGGCTCGGCTTAGCTGGCAGCATTTTGGATACACCTGTTGGGATCATTAGCCCTGCCAAGAGAAGGGGAGCAGTATGCTTTGTTCTATTTTTACTCCCAGTCGACTCTCTTCCCACTGTGTTGGTTTCCCTTACAGAATCTAACCCAAACAGAAGAGAAAGTTACAGGACTCCACGCTGCTCGGCAGGGAGCAAAATAAATGCACATAAATATACAGCAGACCCTTTAACTACACGGTTTGAACTGTGTGGGCCCCCTTATATGTGGATTTTTTTCAGTAGTCATATTACGGTACTACACAACCTGTGGATGATGGAATCCACAGATGTGGAGTCTTAGATGCAGAGGAATTGTGAATAGAAAGGAACCGCAGATCTGGATGACTAACTATAAATTACACGTGGATTTTCCGCTGTGCCAAGAATTGGCTCCCCTAACCCCTGGATTCTTCAAGAGTCAACCGTATATATGGAATATAAGGGTAAACTAGGAAATTAAGGACACTGTAAGATAGAAAAAAAGAAAAGGACAAAAATGAGTTAAAAGGATGAGATAATGTGCAAAGGCAGCTAGAACAAGCAAGTTGGGCCCCAACTTTAGCTCTGAGTTTCCTGGCGGCGAAGGTAAAAAAGGTAATGGAGAAGAATCACATACGTCTTATTAGCTCCAAAAGGAATGAACAGGATGGAGTCTATAGAAGGAATACTGAAAAACACAAGGAACATTATTTCTGTCATTTTGAAAAAGCCTCAGAAGCATTTTTACCGATGTTTCTTCCGTTGGCTTTCTAGGCAGGGTGGTACCTTGCCCACTCTCTGCCTGTCCACAGCCCAGGCTGTGCCCAGACATTGCCCTCGGCTCTGTAAGCGGATCAGAGATTCCTCCAGATTCTTCCTCCTGCCTTTGCTCTGAACCTGCTTCTTCTCTAATTTCTCTGGTCTCTATCGACCATGTCATTCCAGATTTCTCCAGCTGAAGCCAACTCTTTTGCACTCAGGACCCATTAACCTAACCACGCGGCTTGTTTTAGGGATTCCTGCCACCAGCAAACTCTCATTCCTTGCCTTGGTTTCATATTCTATAAATCCTGCCCACCCCACTCCATGGCCCGCCCAAGTCCTAGCTCTCTTGGCCCGAGTTCAGGCCCAGAACGGGGTGCTGCATGATTAAAGAAAAGGATATCAGCCTTCAATAAGGATGAGTTAAATCTTAACTCAATAAAAGAATCTCAGCAGGCAGCTGAGAACATATGGTCCAGGTATACTGATATTTGATTATTTAACTTCATAAGAATAAAGTAAAAAGGATTGATGTAATGAATAGCTACCATATCCCTTGATCTGCTTCTCTTAGGTGTCAGATGTCCCTAGGAAGGCTTCGGTTAGGTGCTGGAGGGCAGGCATTTCACAGTGGCCTCCTCCGGCAAGAGGCAGAAATGAAGATATTCTGAGATTAAAACTAAAGAGATACGTCTCTGCTGTGGGTCCAAGTGAGAGCTGCCACTCAGAAGGGATAGTTGAGAAGCATGCCTTGTATCGTCCCCCCATTGGAGCACCACTCTACCGTGACATCCTGGTAAGATCAAGAATTCCTGTGGGTAGAGCCAATGCTTTCAGCAGAAAAGGAACTGTGACTCCATTCAAGCTCTTGCTCAAGGACTTGGCTGAGACCCCAGAATTCTCCTCCGTCGAGCATGAAAGACATGATTGAAAATGAAAAAAAATTTTAGTTCCGTTGTTACCGGCCAAACACCTGGATCATAAAAGAACCTCACTTTGGCTCTTGTGCAATGTCGGGTTTGGGGTAAGACCACACACTGCTGGTCTGTAAATATGAGTTAGTAGCTAAGTAAACCTCGAGGTGATGGAGCAATTGTTTCACTGGATGAAACTGTTTGATATGGTCCACTTTGATACCGGAGAACGTTTGCCAAAAGCAAAAGAATGGGCTGACACTTAGGTGCCCTATCAGGTCGTAATTAGATCGTAGGTTCAGTAATTTCTTCAGTGCTATTCCTCTTACTAGGTAACAAAACCACACACTCAGCAAACAGGATGCTGACTTCCTATTTCCTATAACTGGAGGACATGCATTCAATTTATTTCAATGTATTTTAAAATTTGCATTTGATCTATCAGAAGAGTTTTCTTTAAAATTCTGATTTAGCAGTAGGATTAGGATGCCAGCTGGAGGGCCTGAGGATCTACAACAAGATTCATTTTTGTATTGCGATGTCTCCTTTTTATGATATACAAGACTGGGAACAGAGGATACGTAGATATTTGGGGTGGAATCGTGCTCATTTCATTGTAGGAGTTGAAAACTGGCGTCTTGTGGGCCAAATGTAGCCTGTAAACATGCTTTCTTTGGCATGCGGTGTTTTTCTTTAAGCTTGGATTTGTTGCCAGCATATAAAAATTGAGATATTTCATCTCTTTCTCACACACACACATATATATTTTCTTACTTATACGAAAATTGCGCAAAGATTTCCCTTTGAAAAATCAGAAGATCCAGGAACACCAGCCCCAGTTTCCCCGTGGCAAAGCTGAGTAGTAGGTGGTCATTTGCTAAGATACGAGGTTTCCAGTTTGCAAGGTACAGCTTTCTTTCCTAACCTCCATGTATTTGACCTGCTTGACTCCTGTAGTCATCTGAGTTACAATGCCTGTGTAGGGCCCGATTTTATAGGATGACGAGCATGAATAGAGGCAGCCCAGGATTAAGATGAAGGATGAGGTCCTAAGGGTACCAAGGTCCTAAGGAGATGGATATTAACTCTTGAAAACAGCCAATTTCTGATGGGTGAGTCTCTGAAGGAGAAAGAAGAGTGTTGCCTTGCATAGGCCCTACTCTGAGACACGTGATACGTGTTTCTCTCATGCCACCTTAAGGCCATTTGACTGAAGGAAAAAGGAAGTCACAGAGTCCCGGAGAGACTTTATTTGCTGTTGGGCTCTTCAGAGGGAATCTCAGAACACACGTAAGGGATTAAGGGAGTAAGGGATTAAGGGAGTGAGGGATTGTGCTAGAAATAAGGACTATTAAGATGATTAAGAATGGACTCTGGGGCTTCCCTGGTGGTGCAGTGGTTAAGAATCCATCTGCCAATGCAGGGGACACGGGTTCGAGCCCTGGTCCGGGAAGATCCCACGTGCCGCGGAGCAACTAAGCCCGTGCACCACAACTACCGAGCCTGCACTCTAGAGCCCGTGAGCCACATCTACTGAGCCCGCGTGCCACAACTACCGAAGCCCGCAAGCCACAACTACTGAAGCCCGCGTGCCTAGAGCCTGTGCTCCGCAACAAGAGAAGCCACCGCAATGAGAAGCCCGCGCACCACAACGAAGAACAGCCTCTGCTCACCGCAATTAGAGAAAGCCCGTGTGCAGCAATAAAGACCCAAAGTAGACAAAAATAAATAAATAAAATAAACATTAAAAAAACAAAAGAATGGACTCTGGCCAAGCCAAATGCTGCAGGATTTTGGTATTCACCGCGCCCCGTCCCCCTGCCCCCAGGCGATGGAACGGGATGGTGTGTGGCCTGGGGACCCTGGCTCCTGTTCCCTGGGAGAGGCCCTCAGGAGGAGGACAGAGCTGCCATCCGGGGGCCCTGGTGTGAGCATGTCACCTACGCTGCTGATTTCGAATCAACGAGTACCCCTTGTGTGTTTCCAGAGGAGTTTTTTTCTTTCTTTTGTAGCTCCTCTCCCTAAATGCTCCGATGCTTGAAAACCCAAAGCTGGGACCCAGCAGCATGGGGGGGTTCCCCTTCCTCATTCTTCCCTTAGGTTGACATTTTAACGAGAAGGATCGTAAAACCTGGCGCCCGCATTGCTGCCTACATGGATGGGCCTGGCTGTGCAACACGGCAGTGCAGGCAAGAAGAGCTTTCTCGGGGCACTGGGCTCTGAGCGCGTCCATACCCAGGCACACCTGATTCTGCTTGGAAAATGAAATAGCCTAATTCCCCAGCATCAGCCTGGAATCGCGGGAGGGACTCACAACATATCCGCCTTTAAAGCTTCCCTTTCACTAGTCCGAATTTGATGTTCCTAAAAGGAAGACGAAAGGGGGTGGGGAGGGGAACTATGCATGTGCTGACTGGGTGGATATTCTCAGTTGTCCCAGGTAGAAACCCTTTGATTGACAGGATCCACATAAAGGGCTGTGTTCCCATTACTAAAGGCCGTTACCGTCCTTCAGCCCAACTGGCAGGTAAGACCAGGATTTTCTTCTGCAAGAAACACCACGAAAACCCAATGAGACAGAACCTGATGTCAAAGACGTGATTTCTTCCAGTTCGACCCAAATCCATTTGCTTTTACAGAATAGGTCTAAACCCCAACATTCAGGGTTCAAATCAGGACCTGCTCATTTCAGGCATTTGGTAGCTGGCTCAGCCCTAAATTATACTTTCTAAATCTATTCTGGGACTCGGGTGGGTTATGAAGCTCTGACACATGACAGCAGCAACCCATTTTAAAAATATTTCCAGGAGCGAAACAGAACAAAACAAAGCAAAAGAAAAGAGGTTTTCTTCAGAGAGATCTCAGGAAAGCTAAGGCTGAGCGGTGGGGTGCTGGCTTTTGACGCAGGTGATCAACGTAAGATGTTGAAATCTGTCTTTCATCTTCTCTCTTGCCTTTTTTTTTCGGCTGGACTAGCGCTAAGAGACTGATTGCAGTTTTATTTTCCTGACACAGTGGTTTAAGTTGAGGGGGGCTGTCTGAAACAGGAGCGCGGAGTTTCTAGGATGCTGTAGGGAAGGAGATTTGCTACTGGCCTTGGTTGTCCTAACCTTCACCCATTATTCCTTATCCTGGTGTCTGTTTGCTCGTTCCAGGACTGACCTCAGGTTGAGTAAGAATCGTCCTGAGAGAGTTTCTTCCTTCTCCTGTCTCCATTATTTGCCCCGCCCTATGCTGTGCTCTTTTCTCTACCTCACTGGTGCCTTTTTTTTTTTTTTTTTTCTTTTCTGGAAAGCTATACTTCTGGTACCATTCTCAAATTTTAGTCCATGTTATAACCCTCAGAGGTTCAGATTCAGTATGTCTGGGGAGAGACCGTGCACCTATGGGTTTAGAGAACACACGGGTGATTCTTTTTATTTTTTTTAACGTCTTTATTGGAGTATAATTGCTTTACAATGGTGTGTTAGTTTCTGCCTTATGACAAAGTGATCCCGGGTGACTCTGACGCACGCAACTTGCACACAAGCTCTTTCATAACACAGCAATCAGATGATTTCTTAGTCCTTATCGCACTTGATTAACAGCAGCATTGGACAGTGCAACATTCCCTTCTGAGAATTTCTCTTCAATTCTCTTTGCACCTCACTGGATGCACTTATTTGTCTTTCTTTGCTGCCTCCTCCTCCTGGAAATGATCTCTAAACTTGGGTCCAATCCTGTGATATTTCTTTGTGCCACCAGCCAGGTAACATCACCTAGTCTTGTGGCTATTAACACTATCCTCTAAGGGTATACCAGAAAATGTTCAACCATTGACTCCCCAGAAAAAAAAAGCCCTGATTTGTAATGTTTGCCAGTTCCCACGGTGTAAATTCTCCCATCACTGCGCATTTCAACCTGCCTACATGTGGTCACTGCATGTGGCGTTAGGAAGAGATGTACACAGTCAGCTCTTCAGAGCCTGGGATAAGTCAGCTCTGTCATCCCCCTGATTACCGTCCACATTTATACCTCCAGCCCAGACTCTTGCCTAAACCCCAAACGTGTTTTTAACATCCTCCGTTTGCGTTTTTAACTATCATCTCAAGTTTAACACATCCAGGTAGAACCGCTCACCTCCCCGGCCCTGCTGTCATCACCCCAAGCTGGTCCTGCAGTGCTCCCCATCTCAGCAGCAACTCCACTCCTCTTTCCCTATCACCCAATCCATCAGCCAATCCTGTCAATTCTACACTGTAGGCAAATCCAGGATCCATTCATTTCTCACCACCTCCAGAGGTAGCGTTTCTCATCAGGATTCTTACACTCATGACCTAATGAGTCGCCTGCTTCCATGCCTGGTTCCCTATCAGCCTAGTAGCTGCGGGGACTCCTTTAAAACATGTCAGCTGAGGTCATCCTTCTTTCCCCAAACCACTCATCTCCTCGTGTCCTACTCAGAGTAAAGCCCCGAAGTCCTTATCGTGGCCTGAGCAGCCCTCTGTCACACGGGCCCCTGACACTTCCCTGGCCGCTGCTCCTGGCCGCTTACCCCCGGCCCGCCCCCCTTTACTCCTCAGATCCATCAAGTGTGCTCTTGCCTCACACCCGTGTATGTGAAGTGTCCTGTGCCCGCGTGTTCTCTCCCCAGACGGCTGCATGTGTCCTGCTCCCTTTTACTTCTTCAAGCCTCTCCTCCAAATACCACTTTAACAGAGGAGCCACACGGTAGAACACGCAGCACACCCTCCTTTCCTCCCTCCTTATCCTGCTGCGTGTTTCCCTCGAGGCCTTAGCACCAATTACAGTCATCCCTGGGTATCTGTGGGGCATTAGTTTCAAGACCCTCGCAGAGACCCAGATCCACGGATGCTCAAGTCTCCTCAACCTTCTGTATCTGCAGGTTCCACACCAGCGTAAAAGGGAGGCCCACCGCAGCGTGAAAGCAGCCCCTGGGCCTACAACACTGCCTGGCATGTAGCAGGTATTAAATAAAAACCTGTAGAATTAAAAAATAGAGTGCTGGGTCCTAGATATTAGATTCTCTGGGGTATTTATCTTCTGAGCCTGGTTTTTTTAAATCGAAGTTGAACCATGTTTTCCAGAAATGATTAATATACTTTTAAAAGCCTCATTGGTTTTCCTGATTAATGTTCCAATAGAGGGACGGGAAGAACCATTTGGAAGCAGCCTATCCACGTGGAAATGTGACCTTGGCATGTTTGAGAAAACTCAGCAGGCAGTGGAGGAAAATGATCAGGGGCGTATTTATGGACTATCTTGAAATATACACACAGATTCTGATTGGGAAGGAAAACGGCTGCCCACATACTCAGGAGGGTTAATTGTGTAGTAAGGTTTCAAGAAGTTTTTCTTTCTTTTTCCCACTCTTTTTCAGATTCTTTTCTCATATAGGTCATTACTGAGTATTGAGTAGAACAAGAAGTTTTTCATGAGCAAGTTCTCTACCAAGAAGACCTAGCATCCTAAATTGAGTCACCTTGTTAGAACTGATAATGACACAAATATTTATCGGCATAAGAAATGCAGGCGCTTTGCAACCCTATTCTTTGAGTGACAATTCTGTTTGAGTTTATGACCATAAAAACATTCTTTTCATTCATCTATTCGCATTCATTCAATAAATGTACAATCACGCTATATGTGTGCCAGGCATGGCTCTAGGCTCTGGGACTTAGTAGAAAAACTGATCAAGTCCTTTGAAGCAGTTAGTAATTGAGTGACCAGGAAGGGAAGAGAGAAAGGAATGAAAAATCCACAGATGTGATTCATCCACTCCCAGATTAGAAAACATAAGATTCCCCCCCGCCCCACATGGCAGAGTTTCTCCTATATTGCTTCCTACACATAAGATGCTATTGTTCTCAGAGGCGCATTGATAAATCAGTACAAATAAAAGTGGATTGTTTTCAACTATGTGTTCAAAGAGACTCTTATATCACACAGGTGGATAGCATTCACTCCGCTAGAGCAATTTATAAGAGATCTGCTTTCAAAATACCTACAGAGAGTGTCCTGCGAATACAGGATTGATTTTATGAACGTGGCTGCAAGATGGTGGGTTGAAATACACCCGGAAGGGGCTTGGTCCCTGCTCCAGTGGTGAAGAACTTTGCCCGATTAGCTGGACTGGGTGTTTCTGATCTCAAATTATCTAAAAGGAAGTCCTGTATGGTACTAGCCACTGTGACTTCAGAAGGCTGTGTTCAACTATCCAGAAAGTGACCTCAAAGTGTTGGGCACTTCATAGGATGTCCCAGGTATATGAACACACTTTCAAAAGATGAAGTTTTTTTTTTTTTCCTACTGAGAATGACACTCTTGACTAAAAATCCAACACGATTGACTCCTTTACTTCCTAAGCACAGGAACTAGCTAATTTCTTTAAGCTAGCATCTTGCCCAGACAATCCACCTTGGCAATAATCTCCCCTTGGGGCAGTGGTTGTCAATGTGGCCACACAGTAGAATCACGTGGGCGCTTCACTACTGATGATGCCTGGGTCCCTTCTCCAGAGATGCTGACATTCATTGGTTTGGGGTACAGCTTGGGTGTTGGGATTTTTAAAGCTTCCCAGGTGCTTCCAGAGCGAAGCCAAGGTTGAGAAGCACTGCTGTAGGATGAGTGGTGTCATCTGACCCAAGACGTTAAAGAGAGTCCTAAGAAGGATTCAGGACCTGGGGATGAGTAGTCTAAAGAGGGAAGCCATCACCTAGTTTCATGCTGAGCTTGAGAGGTGTAGTTCGGGGCAGGATGGTGAGGTTCCTGGGAGTCTTGACCATTTGAAGAGAGATTTCCAGTCCTGCTTTCCCCACCAGCCCGAGGAATGAGAACCCTGGAGTGGTACCCAGTAGAGGGACAGCCTTTCCATTATGCCATCTCATTCTGGCCAAGATGAGAAGTCATTGGTTCAACTTGACATGAGCTGCTGTGAGAAATAAAATAAAGGTTGGTGCACCAATCTGGGGGTCACTTAAAATCACACGGGACTAATCAACGTGGAGAACATGGCCTTCAATGCAGCCCGTGAACCCGAGAATTGGAGTCCCTGATATAGTGCGTGTTCTTTCTCCTCCAGAGAGGTGTATATTTATAGAAAGAATAAAACCTATGCAGGATGAGGGGGTTGGATAATAATATGTGTGAATAAATACACTGATCTGTCTGAACCTTTTCTGGGCTGTCTGCTTTCCATGGTAATAAATATCCACTAAAAGCCGTCTGCTGTATGTGTTTTCGGTAAAGTCTCACACTTCCCTGCATGAATACATTCAGAATGTAAGCACCACACACTCCACGACAGAGACTCTGTTGTATTCTGAATTCCTAAGTTATGCAGCTTAGCAGCTGTGATAATGTAACGGTTTGCAAAATAATAGACAGGCCACACGTCAACCTGGAATAACACGTCAAATAATGAATAATGTGGGTGCAAAAAGGTTTAATTTACACTGTGTTAAAAATACTGCTCCAGAAATACCACACCAGTTCAGTCTTTCCAGGACAAAAAAACCCCAAACCAAACCAAAACAAAAACCCCTTTTACTTAGATATTTAAATAACTGTGGTAAAAGAGAATGCTTTCTTATTTATTTTTTTCAAGAAAAGTGTCCAATTCCCATTACTCTGTGAAGAGACATATAATGAGTTTAATTCGTTGTTCACATACACACATTGTTCCCCCTCAAGATATGTCTCAGATTTCAGAATAAACAGGAGAAAAGCATTTGTCTCCTCAGTCTGTATTAACATATAAGTGTGGACACATTTTCCACCAGCAAAACTGGGGCTGGTGGTCATTTAACATAAGATGTGAGGCTGTTCCTGTTTATGTTTTCATTCTGATCCTCTTCCCAGATTTTCTCCCTGAGGGAAGTTTCTATCAACTTTCAGATTTCAATCATTCTCTCATCTAACGAATGTTTTGCCCTCCTGCTAGGAACCAGGGGCCGAAATATGTTCCCTGCCCTCAAGGAGCTTGTCATCATGGGTGTGGAGGAAACAGGCAGCAGGCAGATTCAGTGCAGTGTCATTTGTGTTACTGTAAGGGAGATACAGAGAGCTTTGAGAGCCTGAAGGAAGGGAGAGCCGTTATTCATACTTGGGGAGGGGGTGGGTACCTGGAAAGGCTTCCGACAGGATGCCACCTTTAGGCTGAAGTGTGTGAATCAGAAGTTAAGGAGGCGGAGGGAGGATGCAGTGTGTGTCAAGCCTACAAAAGCACATGCAAAGGCCCTGTGGCAAGGGAGAGCATGGTAGTTTGGAGGAACTGCAGATGTGTTCAGTATGGTTGGAATGTACGATACCCGGGGTAAAGGATGGGGAGAGACCAGGCTGGAGAGGGTAGCAGCGTCCCGATTACGGAGGGCCTTATAATTACGTTTAGACATTTGTACTTATCTTGAGGCAGAGATTTTAAGTAGACAAGTGGAAGATGATGGAGGCCTGAACCAAGAAATGGGAAGGAGGAGTTAGATGTGAGACACGTTCTGGAGCTGGAACTGGCAGCACTTGGTGACTGATTAGATGGAGGACCCCACGGAAAGGGAAGAGGCAGGGAAGATGCCTGGGTTCTCACTTGGGTGCTTAGATGGCTGGTGGTGTTGAAGGAACTGGAGCAGGACTGTGGGTAAGAGGATGAATTCCATCTTGAACATGTTGAATATGAGGGATTGAGAGCCTCAAGAGAAGAGAGACGTCCAGTCCACCCTGGGTCATCCGGACCCAGGATACGTGGGTCTGGATGACAGATAGGAGAAATCAGTGGGGAGGTGGGCATCCTTAATAAACACACACACTAAAACAATGTGTGCTGGGCCACATACAGCTTGGCCCGCTTATTCCTAGGTTTTTGACCTATAACGGTAATCTCCGACGTGCAAAAATTTCCTCACCATTGTAGGGTCATAGAAACTTAATACAACATTCTCCCCATCTCCAAAGCAAACTCCCCCCTAAAAGGTCCACCTTTGCTCTCTCCTTAACTCAGTTATATGTTATGTTCTTACATTCTCAGAAGTTTCCCTGAAGTTCATTTTTACCTTACCAGCTCGAGAAGGAAAAGACCCTACTGAAGTGCCTGGGCTTGAGTAAGTTTACTTACTTGGCACTGGTGTGCAACGAATTTGAAACACTCTATTTTTTATGTCTTACATAAAATTGGGGGTTCAAGGGAAGTTATCACCAGGAAATACTTCTGTCTTGGCTTTATTGGGTGAATATCCCTTAAAGGACATCTTTGGGTGACAGTAAGTGTGACTAAGAATGTATGTAAAAGGCTACTGGTTATTAAAAATACAAGCCAAGTGTTCCTGTACTCAAACTTCAAAAATATGCCTATCAAATGGAAATTGGTGCAGCCACTATGGAAAACCGTATGGAGGTTCCTCAAAAAATTAAAAATAGAACTACCATATGATCCAGCTATTCCGCTCCTGGGCATTTATCTGGACAAAACTATAATTTGAAAAGATACGTGCACCCCTATGTTCATAGCACTATTTACAATAGTCAAGACATGGAAACAACTTAAATGTCCATCGACAGATGAATGGGTAAAGAAGATGTGGTACATATATACAATGGAATACTACTCAGCCATAAAAAAGAATGAAATAATGCCATTTGCAGCGACATGGATGGACCTAGAGATTATCACACTAAGTGAAGTAAGTCAGAAAAAGAAAGACAAATACCATGTAATATCACTTATATGTGGAATCTAAAATATGACACAAATGAACCTATCTATGAAACAGAAACAGATACACAGACACAGAGGACAGACTTGTGGTTGCCAAGGGGTGGGGTGGGAGAGGGCTGGACTGGGAGTTTGGGATTAGCAGACGCAAACTCTTATATAGAAAATGGATAAACAACAAGGTCCTACTGTATAGCACAGGGAAATATATTCAGTACCCTGTGATAAACCATAATGGAAAAGAATATGGAAAAATATATTTTTTAATATAAAAAGTTATATATATAAAATATATAACTGAGTCACTTTGCTGTACAGCAGAAATTAACACAACACTGTAAATCAACTTTACTTCAATAAAATAAATTTTAAAAATATGCCCATCATTAATGATTACCTTCTTTCTGCACGCCATGTATCATGGTAGGGCCTTACATACATCACCTCTAATCCTTAATAACCGTCCTCAAGGATAGATAGTGCAGATGAATAAACCAGGCTGAGAAAGCCCGAGTCACTGCCAAAGTCACACAATTACTAGGTAGTGAGGCTCTTGTTTCTTGGGACAGTGTGGCTGCAAGCCCCACCCTTTCCACCCCACTTGGCTGCCTCCTGTTGCACCTGAATCACCTTCATTACTTAGTTTGGAGCTGGATTAGAGCCCTATTGTACTGACTTATAACAGTTTCATTTATATAAACCTCAGATCTCCTATCTCCAAACTTGGCATCTTAGATTTCTTTTTCTGCCGCGCCTAGTATGGTGATGGGTTGGTTGATGGTTGTCTGTGAAAACATATGAACAAGAACCAGGCTTGGTCAACCAGCCTGGGTATTTTGTAATCAGGATTTGACGGCTTTCTAAGTAGCAGAGTTAGAAAGGTGCATTTCTATTTTTTCTACTCAACTTCCAGGCAGTTGGAAAACAGAAGCCATTGTTTAATCCTGGACACGTAAGGGCCCATGACTGTCAGTGCGCTAGGTCATGAGCTCTTCTCTTTGGTTGTCAGCATCTCTGCCTTTGGTAAGTTTCCTTTCCTGTGAGATACTAGTGACAGGTTGGCTATAACCCATTTCTCAGGGCCAGGCTGCAATGTCGAAGCTCCCTCAGAGAGCAAAGGTGATGAAACACTGGCTCAATGGCAGGGATGTAAGATACCAGGTCCCTAGTTTCAGGTCCTGCTCTGTCCTCGACTGTATGTCCCCGGACAGAAGATTAAACCTCCACATGCCTTGGTTTCCCTGTTCATACAGGACAAGGACAAGGGTAATAATCCCCATTCTCTGTGCCTCATTAGCAGCTCACGATCGTAAACGGAGGTAACAGATAACAAAGTGCATTGGGGCAAAGGTGTTATAGAAATGCGAGGTCTTACCATCATTAAATATCATGAGACCACAGGAATCACTCGGATGTCTGGTGCACTCTAGGCTGCAGATGTAACCGAGAAAGCTGTTGCTGCTTTTAATTCAGGGAGTCCCAAGAAAAGAATGCTGTTTCTCAGTGTCTGCCCTGAAAGCAGATGACATTTCTCACCTTTCCTGCCCCCCCTTTTATATAAATAGATGACTCTGATTGTGAAAGTTGTCATAAAACCAGCAATGGCATAAAATATCCAATTGAAATCGACATGACGTCATATGTTCCAATTAGTCTCACTCTTCCCCATGGTGGAGGCTGAGAGGGTAGCCTTGTAGGAACGCAAGGGGGCTCTCCTTGTGAGTGACGGCGTCTCAGCCCCACCACTTCACAGCTGGCGATGAAGATTAACAGGACATCTGATGCTCCAGTGATGGACATGCTTCTCTTAAGGGCCTAGAAGTTTTCAGATCAGACTCCTAAGACACTGGTGTGTGCCCAAGGACAGGACATAGGTCTGTGTCTTGAATGTCAGTATACACCAGCACATACAACAATAGACAGCTTTTGTATCTGACGCTGTGTTCATATATTGTCAGTTTTTCTTAAACGAATAACAGAAATGGTACGTGAATACATCTGGATTTATGAAACATGCATGATTTATTAAACGGCCATCTGGAGATTCTAATGGTTAAATAGGTTACTCTGGATTATTTGTGCAAATGTGCAGGATAATTCTCGCCTTAGTTTTGTCACGTGGTGCAACTCCAGTACGGGCAACTCACATTTCCAAGGGAGTTTTTGTGAACAGAACGTATTATATAAACTTAGTTACCATACAGGAAAAAAATTTCACCGGAACCTAAAATCACATTCAAGATAAGCTACATTTGCAAATATAATAATCAATTTGCAAATTTTGCTCTAACAGTTGGTCCTATACTGTAAAACTCTTGGTATAAAAGGGAGCACGCATTAGGCCCTGAATACATTTAAGTTGATGACCCTGATATGGAGCCCAAGAAATATGTCTCAAAAGAAAGACCTACACACAGCCAGACTAGGAAGAGAAGTTTTTTCCATTACTATGCAAATGGCAGAATAAAATGTAACTCATCAAAAGTTAGGAAATAAACCCCACCTGGAAATCTCGATAGCCCCTCGTAGTTTTAAAGCTCGACTCATGTTTTCCGTAAATTTAAACATCACCGAGTAGTCAGCATACAAACCAGAAAGAGTCACTTAAATTAAATGCTTTCCCCTTTATAAGATGCAGCAGGTCGCTTATCTATCACGACAGCAGTTTGTGATGCTCTTTGCTTTATTGATTTTAGATTACACGTTAACCTAAAATGTCTAAGTAGACATCCACAGCCCACAGAGGGATCTGCCATTATGCAAACAGGGGCTTTGGGGGTTTCTGAGACCCGCAAACCGTTCCACCCCTGCGTGGGTACAGGCGCTGTCCCCACGTGAATGAGCCCAACGTCCTGAGGACAACCAGATTGGCATTAACTACCGTCATCCCCCAAACTACATTCGTCACTCCAGAGAAGGACAAATCCCTGTTATTGTTTTACAGCATCTTCTCTGCCAGGTGCTACCGTAAAGTAAGCATGTTTTCAGAAAATTAACAGAGAGCCACAATCCATAATGGTAAAAAACCCCAAATGATAGCAAGGTATTTGAAACAGTACAACCACAACTAAACAACAGAGGGGATTTTAATCAACCAGGTGCATCACTGAAACCCTCAAAGCGTCACAGCCCCTTGTCATCATCACCTCCTTTGCAGACGCTGTTACTCAGCAGAGGAAAGGAAATTGGCAGCCCTGCTGCACCATTGAATCTGTTTCACTAAACGGAGAGGAAAACAGGTTTTGCAGCCCGAAGCTCTTCTCAAGGAGCACTCTCATCGTCCATGCTCTTTCCAGAGGGCAGAGTCCCTACCCCAATCTTTTCTCTTATGTTTCACCTCTAACAGTCCCAACCCCCATGCACAGCCGACCAACATTTGTTTCAAATTTCTCAGCATTATCTACAAAGAAAAAAAATTACATATGCCATAGCATTCTCCAGTCGCAGGAATTTGAATTTTTCAGGAAAACGTGACTACCAGAAGGGATGCTATGTAGGACGAAAAAAAACCTCTCCCTTTCTTTGGAGCAATTGCTCGGGGGAAGAACAAACAGCCCGCCACGTCGCTTACCCTCTCCACGCTGCGTCTTCTCAGAGATCCATAAGGAATTTTCAGTAAAAGTCTCTGGGATCTATTCGGAGCCACTGCAGCCTGAACCACCATGGTGTAGAGCCGTGTGTGAGTGTGTGTGTGTGTGTGTGTGTGTGTGTGTGTGTGTGTGTGTGCGTGTTCCCAACCAAGGGAGAGACGGAGGCGTCCTCAAAACTGGGAAACTCCTGGAGGTTTCCCAAATATCAAATAACTGAAAGAGTTTTTTTCTTCCGACCGATGAGCCAAGATGTGGTGTGTCAGGAGGTGGGGGGATGGGGAAAAAGAAAAAGAGCCCAAGTTCTGCAACTTCAGCGCGTCTCCCGCAGCGCAGCCCAGCTTCCTCCTGTCTGCCCCTGCCTGTCAGTCAGTCCCTCGGTGAGTCTGCACGTCCTAGGGGTGGGCAAATGACGCTTCTGGGGAGAGTGATCCAGAAATGTCAACTTTGCTTCTCGTGGCTGCAGACGGTAACCAGGTCAGTTGTCTAATCGAAGCCCTATCAGACGTATTATTCATTCCATCACGTGACTCCGAAGCCCCTTGGCCATACAGTAGGTCACATGCTCACCTTAAAAAGACTATTTGGAATATCACCATCTGGTGTAGAGATTAATGTGCAATCCTGCATTCTGATTTCACTCTCTTCTGGACACAGGAAAAATATTTGAAGGGCAGTGACATAACACAGTGGGGACTTGGTGGGGAAACGCTCTTCGCAGTCATAAATTATAAGTATGACCCTGAGCATCAGACAGGCATATTTTTTCCTTCCTGCTTTCCAACGGATAGAAAATAAATGTAGGCATACAGTTAGTTATATATGTGAATGGCATCGACAAAGAGGAAGTGTGAGGGAAGAAAGGAGAAAACGTTTGTATCCCATGGTTCAGATGAATCAAATCAAATATACCAGACAGACTTGCATTTGGCATCTCCTCATTTAAACGTTTGTGTTACAGAGCATTGATTTTTATGTGTGCCAGTACATGAAGAAATTATGTTTGACTTTACAAGGCTCTGGAAAGGACTGTCTATGCTCAGATTTACCCATCACATTTGTCTATTCTTCTCTAATCAGATGGTATAATTCCACACTGGACAAGCTTCTCAGACTGCTGGTACACATGCTCTAAAAATTTAAGTGTCCTGTAATATTTTGTTTCCGATATATCGCTCATTTGTGCAACTGCCCCCATCTCTACTCCTCCCTAAATCTGCTTATTTCTATAGCAGAGAAAATTACTCAAAAGAAAAAACAAGTAAGGGGCTTCCAGGGTTTGGAGGTATTTTAGTTTTTTTCTTTTTAACGTATTTCTGCCTCCGCTGCTTTGCTCTATTCTGGGGTTTTATGAAAGGGATGCCATTTCCTTTGTAAAACATCCCATGCTTTTGGGTGTTTGCCTAATATCACTCTTATGCTTTGGGAACCAGCTTTTATTTATTCTCTACAGACCCGTTTATTGAAAACGACGGAAAAGAAAGTTCTGTTTATTCTAAGAGTCTGAGGGGAAGTGGGCGTTGGAGGGGGCAGAGGGAAAAAAGTGGAATTCTACGCTGCTCGAAAATGAATCAGGAAAAAGACGCTTAGAAGCGGGGTGCTCCTTGCGGTGGGGTGGGAGGATGGAGACGTGGGTCTGGGCACCCAACTCAGACACACATTAAGAGGCAGTTAAAGAGAGCATCAAGTTGATGTGGGAAATTCCAAATATACAACAATCGGGCTTTGTTCGTAATGGGTTCCATATGTGCTGTTGAGGGTTGTGAAAGGGTGAGAGGGAAGGGGGGAGACAGGGGAAGATGGAAATTTCTCCAGCACGACCTGCAGAGAGTCTTTGGCGAGGTGGCTCAGGCTTACAGACCCTTCTTCCTCTCTCACTTCCTTTCTGCACTGCCCCGTGGAAATATGTCTGGAATGCTACCCAATAGCTTGGCCAGATCGATAAGACTCTCTCTTTCCTTTATAAAACCCCGTTCGATTCCCTAATGGTTTTGAACAAAGGATAGGCACATTTTCTAAACCCTTATCTGTCCAAAGCTCTGGGATTCTGTTTGCAAGTGCAGTTCGAGAGGGGGCCGTGGGTCAGATCAACTGAGAAGCCACCGTCTCTTTCCTGACCCAGGCCAGGGCAAAGCCCCTGGGAGCTGGATTTATTTATATTTGACTAAATGCAACTTCCTGTTTCCCAGGGGTATTAATGAGTGTTTCGCTGAAGAGCTCAGGCTTCGTGGCATAGTTCAGATCATAAGGGACACTTTGATGAACTAAGTGCAAATAAAACAAAAACACATGCCTTTGATTAAAGTTAAAATACATATAGAAGAGAATGTTAATGGAAACAAAAATAACCGTTGGCCAGACTCCCACACATTTGAGCCCCACTCCTTCTATCCCCATTCCCTACCCTGGGGGTGTGGAGACCAGGATCATTTCTCATATCAGCACTGGCGCCTCCTCCCAGCTAATAGAGAGCCCTCCCCAGTCCCCATAGAGTAGGTGGACACCTCCTCAGAGAGGTCTGAAGGCTCTCAAAGTTCAGCTTGTGCAAAACGATCTTTCTGATGGTCGTGCTGTGGGTGTTTGAGATTTACACATTTTAACTTGATTATTGAGTCTAAAGTATTTATTTCCAGAAGCCCACTGTTACACTGTTACAATACAAATATGTTTCTTGGGAGGCGATATGCACCCATACCTTAGCGGATATGACCACTTTAGGAGAGGCGAGGGTAACTTAGGCTTACTGAGTACCCAGCAGTTGCCAGGCAACATGCTGGAAGGTCACCAAGGGCTGACTCCATGGCAGTATTAAGTTCCATTATCCATGTTTTACAAGTGATGAAACCGGGGCCCAGAGAGGGTTAATAAGTTGACCAAGGTAGCACAGTTAGAACTGTCAGAGCTAAGATGAAAACCAAAGTCAATCTGGGTGACTTCGGGGCCTGATTCGGTCCCTTGTACTCTCACCTGCCACTGAGGACTTTATCAGATTACAGCACTTTGGAAATTTAGAAAGGAGATTATCCATGGGGCCCATCAGGGAAATGGAAAGACCACTGTCTCTGAAAAAGAGAGAATTGCAATACAGGAAATGGCGTTATATTGAGCAGTTGCTAGAGCCTCTGGAACTGCCGCTTTGACGTCCCTGGAGCTAAGCCTTCGGAGTGTAGTGCGGCCAGCCCTCTGCATCCGTGGGTTCCGCATCCATAGATTCAACCAACCATGGATAGAGGTTTTGATCCGTTGCTGGGTGAACCTGCAGATGTGGAACCTGCAGATACGGAGGGCCAACTATCAGGGACTTGAGCATCCACAGGTGTTGCCATCGGCAGGGGTCCTGGAACCAATCCCCTGCGGATAGCAGCGAGGGAGTATATTACTTAAAGAGAGCATGTTTTTACCAGGGTGGTGGATGACAGGGTTCCCTGTGCATCAAGGGAATAGCCTAATGGGCACGGGACAGGCCGGGAGGATGCTGCCAGGTCGGGCTATCAATGAAGGCTGCTGGGAGATGGCGTGGGGAAGACGCACCTCTCTTCTAGCGTCCCTGAAGCTGCTGCTTCTGAGGACTCTGGCAGGCCAGCACCTACTCAAGGCTGGTGGAGCTTTTTCTTTAAAGATTTTTTTTTTTTTTAACATGGACCATTTTTAAAGTCTTTATTGAATTTGTTACAATATTGCTTCCGTTTTATGTTTCGGTTTTTTGGCCGCAAGACACGCGGCATCTTAGCTCCCCAACCGGGGATCGAATCCACACCCCCTGCACTGGAAGGCGAAGTCTTTAACCACTGGACCGCCAGGGAAGTCCCTGGTGAAGCTTTGTATTTGTTCGTTTTGAATATTTCCTTCCAGTCTCAGTGAAAGTGTTCACATTCAAACCCTGGAATGAAAATGCATAGGAATCGATGGAGCCACACTTCAGGAAAATCAATGGTCTTGACACACCAAAGCAAGATGTATCCAATCAAATGCTCAGGGATAGCAGGAGGGGAAAGAGGGGCTGGGGATGATGGCCTGTCAGGGGGAAAGCCTTTGCTGATGCCAGTGCTGGTGGGAAGCAGGAGAGGGAAGGTTCCACGGGGTGACGTGTGCACGGGTGCGAGCGCTGACCCCCATGTCGGACGGCTGACCGTGCTGGCGCCTGCTAGGCAGCCCTGGGGAAGGCGAGTGATCGCCTGAGAGGACACTGGCAACAGAAATGGGGACGGGTCATCGCACCCTCCTGCCCAGAGTGAGCCTGACCTACCAGAACCAAATGCTGATTCCAGCTGCTGGCCCAGGGCCCGCAGTGACCATCGGGGAGGCTAATCTTTTCGGGCCTTGGCAGGTCCACATGGATGCCTGTCTCACCGCAGACTGTAACTCACCCGCACCAGTCAGCTCACTCGCACTGCTTGATTTTGTTCATTCGGCAGAACGTGAGAAGGGGTCAAAGGACACAGAGGTGTCGGCTGGGGGAGGTGACTGAGGGCACGCTGTAGGAGAGCGGGAAGGGTGCCATAATGAAGCTCCAGGGTCGGAGGGCAGCCTGAGGTCCCTGTGAGCCTGGGGTCAGGGTCACAGGGCAGCGAGCTGAGAAGCGTTGGGAGGCTGAGCTGAAGCGCCCTTCGGGAAAGGAGGACAGAATCTGAAAAACGTCATCTCTGGCCTTTCTGTTCATTTTCACTCTTTCTCTGATGAAAGGCGGAATATGGCTTATATTAGGGAAATGAAGACAAAAGAAAGAGGACAGATGAGATGCTTCTCCTAAAGTCCATCTCAAGCCACTATTTCTTGTCAATTAGGCAGGATGTGAAAGGGCTCTTTCTCGGTTTTATTGGCGGTTTCAAGGCAGCAGGGGCCAGCTTCGCCTACCCCTGCTCCAGGGCTTGCGAGGGAGGGTCTGAAGCCCTCAGGTGACCTCGCCCTGCAAGCTGTCTGGGCAGGGGGAAGAGGCAGAAGGGGGCGGCCGCTGGGCCCAGGGAGAGGGGCTGTGAGGTGCCCGCGGGGAGGGATGGGGGAAAGGGACCAAGTGGAGCCGCCGCTGGCAGCAAAGGGAGGGGAGGTTAGGTCCCATCCCATCCCATCGCCTTGGTTCATCCTAGGCGCTCAGTGTGATGTGTGGAGGGCGGCTGACAGAGGCTGGGGGTGAAGATTTTACATGACCAGCTGGGAGAGAGTAGAATATTGTGATCTATAATCAAAAATATACATTTGGTCTTACTCCGCTTTCCTGGCACAGAGCTCTTAAAACCCTTGGAATTTCCTAACAGGTGCCTTTTGTTATGTTCACAGGTGACTTTTAGAAAGTCCCTAGGACACCTAAGGATGGGGCTTGGTTCAGAGGAACCAAGCCTGTGATTGGAGGGCTGGAACTTTCAGTCCTACCCCACTGACCTCTGGGGAGGGGAGAGGGGCTGGAGGTTGAAACAGTCTCCAATGGCCGATGATGTAATCAATCATGCCTATGTAATGAAGCCTCCCTAAAGATCTCAAGAGTCGGGGGGTTGGAGAGCTTCTGGGCTGGAGATCTGGGGGAGACTGGTGTGCTCACACCTGGCTCTATCCTTCTCTTCCATCTGGCTGTTCCTGAGTTATATCCATTACTAACCAACTGGTAATTTAGTAACTAAAATGTTTCTGAGTTCTGGGAGTTACTCCAGCAAAGGAATCAAACCCCCAAAGGGGGTCTGATTTGTAGCCATCTGGTCAGAAGCTCAGGTGATAACCTGGACTTAGAGCTGGCGTCTGAAGTCGGGGCATGGCAGTCCTGTAGGACTGAGCCCTCAACCTCTGGGATCCAATGCCGTCTTCGGGTAGACAGCGTCAGAACTGAGCTGAACTGTAAGACAGCCGGCTGGTGCTGGAGAACCGTCGGTGTGGGGACCACTAACCCCCGACACACTGGTACTGGGTTCGAGGATATTAAGAGGTATCACCTGTGCCTGGGAACCCCAGTGAGAAATCCCCAGCAGTGAGAAAGGGGTCAGGGCAGGGTCTTCAAAGAACCCACAGGAACCCTGCAAGGACAAGATTGGGTTTAAATACCTGCCAGTCCCGGAGAGAGACTTGCCTGCCCTGCCCTCTCCTACCTTCCCCACGTCCGGCATCACCCCACACCAGCCCTGAGCTGAGCCTTGAATGACATTTGGAGTTTTTAACGACTGTCATGTAAAACGGATGAGAGAGTAAATAGGCAGAGATTGACCCAAACACACACGTGAAGACAACACATTCCTAACCAATTTGGAAAATTCCTCCAGCAGGAGGGAGGGAAGCTCTGTCTTTCTTCAACATTCCAGCACCATTTCCATTAGCTCCTAACTCAGCTAACTTGCGTGATTCATGTCACGTCTTATTAGAGTAAGCTGTGACTGAGGCTATGCAAACAGAAATACTGCTGACAGCCATAATTTTCTGTTTGAAAATGGCTGGAATTTAGGCCAAACACGAAACCCAATATCCCTAAGAACAGAACGTGGAGTCACCAGACCTCACGTGCCCAGGGCCCGCGGGATTATCGACAGGTCCCCGTGCAGGACGGTTTACGTTTCTCTTGGTTGGAACTAAGGTTTGCACTGATGCTATGCACGGTTGGCATTATCCATCTTTGGACAGACATTTCCCTCCTGCTACGGCATTTGGAAGAAACAGTAGGTAGAATTGTAGGGAGCCTGGGTAGGCAGATGCATTTTTCCTTCCCTATTTCTCTCTTTCTGTTTCAAGCTTCCTTTGCCTAGTTGGGCCCTGTCCTGGGCTTCATTGAACAGTTCTCCATGACCAGCCTGGCAAAGAAAATAAATGAAGCTTAATCTGAATCCTTCAGTGTGACTCCCAATTATCCTTGCTGGGAAAAGGTTTGGTGGATGAGGGTGAGTTTACTATTTGGGTCTGAGATGATGCTGTCTGTGGTCTTGTATTCCATACCACGCTCCACACTGGCCTTGTCCTTGTCTAAATGCTGTCATTTCTTTTCATTGCTTGGGCTGCACATCATTCATTCAACAATTATTTGACTGAGTGTCTAATCACATAATGGCAACCCCCTCACCCAGCACACTCTATTACAGGCACTCTTCTGAAGGTTTTTAAAAGGACGGTCATTCGTTTAATTCTCACAATACCTTATCAAAGAGATAATCTTGTTTTCCCTGGATGAAGAAACCGAGGCAGGGAGCCTTGAAGTCACCTGTCCGAGGTCCCCTGTAAGCGGCCTCACAGTCCGTGAGCTGTTACCCTCTCCTAGATGGCTACCGTGTATCAGGTGCTGGACCAAGAATTGAGGACACAAGAGAACTTTTGCTTTTATTGGAAGACTTTTTTTGTTCCTGAAACTCAGCTCCTCTCTGCCATGGGTAAGTGAAAGGACACTGGCCTTATACCTGAGTTGACACCTGGAAGGTTACTGAACACCTGCCTACCCCACAGGAGGAAATGAAATCATGTTTGTGAAAGTTCTTTGTAAATCACACACACGCGCGCGCGCGCACGCACACACACACACACACACACACACACACACACACACACACAGTTTTCCTGTTAACTCTGTCACCACAACAGCCTTCCTGGACCTCACCATCTAGCTCTCCCCCTCTTCATACACAGCCTGCTATGACAGCCATGTTTCACTGTCTGAATTCCCTAAAGGTCATGCAGCTAGGCCCCGTTTTTTTTGGGGGGGGAGGGGTAAAGAGGCTTCTCGGACCTTTGAAAACTCCCTCTTGAGGATGTTTCATTGGAGTAGAGAATTTAGCCCAGAATAAGACCCTCTATCCCCATCAACTCAAAAACACACATCCCATCACAAAGGAAACCAGGTCTCACCCTCTTCCAGGATAGGAAAGAAGATGTAGCCTGTGCTGACGGAAACCTTGTGCACTAACCAGGCATCCAAGAATCTCCTTCAATCTTTATGGCAATGATCAAGCCCAAGAGAATGTCAAGTGGAAAATATTAATGGCCTATGAGGTAGATCCGTCCATATTCTGTCTTAGCAAGCCTTGCTTCATGGACATCAAATAACAGGGTAATCAGCATGGTGGCAGGATTATTCAACTATTCACCCATGGAAAGAGGGAACAGGCAGACCTCCTGACGGCAAGCAGCTGATAGATCTTATTGCTCCTTAGGAAGGTTCTTCACCTGTGGCCTGGGTACGGTTTGCCCCCATCAGAGCTTCACTTGCCCATCCCAGCATGAGGCTAAGTCAGGCAATCAATGGCTGCAGCCTGGGATGATGGCTCTTCTGCATGGTGGTAATGGCTTATTGCATGTGCTATTAGGAGCGATGTCGTGGCCAGGTCCTGAGGAATCAATAAGATTGCTGGGATGCCTGTGTGATTAAGCAGTAAATAGCCTGACCTGTGTGGGGCTGGCAGTGTAGATTGGCTTTCGAGGCCATTTGCAAAGCCCTTTTTCATGTGCTATTGGTTGTGGATGGATTTTGATAACTAGCATTGATTTGCTATATTTATGAAGTGCTGTTTGCACTGGTTAAACTGTGTAATTGCACCTAGAATGGACAAATAAATAATGTCCTTATCTGTGGTATTGACTACTCAGGATTAGCTTAATATATATATGTAGTACACTTCCAAACAGTCAATGGATGTTGACTTTTGATTTTTTTTTTTTTTTTTTTTT
>NW_006787833.1:3366307-3411209 GCF_000442215.2 Lipotes vexillifer | reverse complement strand
TTTTTTTTTTTTTTTTTTTTTTTTTTTTTAGCTCTCAAATTTCAGTTAAGCATTGGGTGGTAAATGACCAACTCTTAAATCTGCTTCTAATTTCCATGCTTCCTTTTTCCAGGAGGAGAAATTTAACATGTAATTTTCTTCAATAGGAGAATGGTTCATCTTGGTTTAACTGATCCCTCTGATGCTGCAAAAAAGGGTGGGTTTCATTTTGGCCATCAGATTGCTTTCTTTCCTGTGCCCAGGAACACGTCATTTACAAGGGTAACTGCCCATTTGCCCAGGGCTCTCTGGAATGAGCCACACGGTCTGTACTTTCCCAACACAGGAAGAAGGGAAAGAAGGCATTTGAATCTGCTAGGAAGATGGGTGTCCGGAAGTCTCATATAGTAGGGATATGCCTTATCTTAAGTGTGCCCTAGAGGGGTCCCATAAGTCAAAATGCCAAAGGGTTTCCCAATATCAGCTCATGGCCAAAAGAGGCAAAATACCTTCAATGGGCAAATCCTTAGATGTAAATGAGGATGGGTAAGGGATTCTGTTACTGTTTGCTTGGGGTACTCCATTCTATTTGAACTTTAAACCTCGGTAGCATGAATACAGATAAGAAGACTACTGTGAGACTTGAATGAGGCAGTGGAATCACATGTGTAACAACGAGGATGGTCAGAAATGACAATGAGACCAGATTCTGACTTTCATACTACAGAAGAATATATTTTAGATCTTATTCTAAAATTCATTAAAAGTTCAAAAAAGTTACGTTTTGAAAGGAAGCGATACTATCTTCCTGAATATTTTGAACTTGAGTGATAAAGGATGAAGTGTAGCATGGAGAGCCAAGGTGTATAGAGACAAGAAGAGCAGTTACAATGTCACTGCAATTGTCCAAACGAGTGATGATTAAGTCCAGAACTAGGATGGTGGTGAGAGGTCGAATACAAGATGTTGGTGAGTTACAAAATGCTGGAAGGAAGAATAGTGTTCCTGTTTACTGAGGGACTAGAGGAAGGATGGTCCTATTTAGTTAAGATAAGTACACAGGAGAAGGGGGAGGTTTGGAGAGATGATAATGTGTAGCTCTGGACGGACAGAATTTCTGGTGCCTGAACATTTTGACCTGGAACTGAAGAGGGGAGTCAAGCCTGGGCATGTAGGTCTGGGTTTCAAGAGCAGACAAATAACCACTAGACAAGTTATTAGTCAAGTGTGAGGGCAGACATTCAAGAACACAAAAATTTACTTCTCAGGCACCTTTTCTTAGGAGCTTACTGGAAGACAATCTCCAGCAAAAGAAAGCTAAACCTACAAAGAGGGGAACATGAGTTCCAAGAAAAGGAGAGCAGATCACAGGACTGGTGCAAAGGGAGTTCCCAGATTATTGGAAAAAAGGAGCCTCAAGAAGACAGTGGTACAAGAGACTGACAGAGCTAGTCCAGTTGGTGTGGGAGGATGGAGGGATCCAGGAAGGATGCCTCAAAAAAAGAGAGAAAAAAGGAATAGGTTGAGGGTCCAATGAGTTTGCCAAATTGAGAGGAGAGACACAGCTCTATTGAAGATCGTAGAGAAAAATGCTTGATGGGTACAACAGAATATTAAGTAAGTGAACAATGAAACAAGGCAACTGTTAATTCCTGGAAAAACATAAAGTTGGAAAATCCAGGATATACAATGATACTATACAACTGTCCTCAGCTGTAAACAATATCTTGGTAGTCACAATAAAACTGAATTTTGATTTAAACTGTGATATAGATATATTGAAAAGATAGTAGAGAAGAGATATGTGTGTGCCGGTAGGGATGTGGAGTACAATGGAAGTAAATTTTAAGCCTCATATTTCAGGGTGGCAGCATAAAATACCAAAAATTGAGTAATTAAGAAATCACAGTATAGGGACTTCCCTGGCAGTGCAGTGGTTAAGAATCCACCTACAAATGCAGGGGACATGGGTTCGAGCCCTGGTCTGGGAAGATCCCACATGCCTTGGAACGACTAAGCCCGCGCGCCACAAGAACTGAGCCTGCACTCTAGAGCCTGCGCGCCACAACTACTGAGCCCATGTGCCGCAACTACTGAAGCCCGTGAGCCTAGAGCCCACGCTCCGCAACAAGAGAAGCCACCACAGTGAGAAGCCTGTGAGCGGGAACGAAGACCCAATGCAGCCAGAAATAAATAAATAAATTTATTTAAAAAAAAGAAAAGAGAGAAACCACAGTATAAACAGATGACTGAGAAATCTGAAGCAACAGTTGAAAGTCTATGAGTGCCCGTGGGGAGGGACTCAAGAGATGGAAAGAAGGGAAATGGAGGCTGGTGTTTTTCTTTATAAGTTTTCTAGTACTCTTCAACAACTTTAAAATGTTATGAAAATTGCCACACACACATATGATTTTGATAAAAACGAGAAATCGTAAAGAGAAGGAGCAATGTTCAAGGCAGTTTGAGCCAGATGAGGCCCTGGGAGCAATGGGTGGCAATAAGAAGGGCACCGATGGCCTTGAGAAGGTGTGCATGGAATGCAGATAGCAGACGCAGGGCTGTGGAAGGAGATCTGGGTTGCCTGGCCTCTTTCTGAATGGACAGATCTGAGTCCAGATACTGGGTTACTTAATCCAACAAGTAAATGTTTCAGGAGACCTGCTTCATTTCGTCTGGTTTCTTTTCCTTCAGTGTATGTTACAGGGCTCTCCGTCCACAGATCTGCTATTGAAATAGCTGCTGAACGCCTAGCCTTTAAACTATACCTTGGAAAGGAGCACCTTAAATCCTTTGAAAAAAGATGAGGCTAGACAGACAAAAGGAGAAAGACAAATACATCAGCAAGGGCACTGCCATCAATTCTGGAACCAGTCCTGAAGGGTCAATTCATGCTTTTGACTGACCACACCTTTTTTTTTTTTTTTTTTTTTGTCTACGCCACGTGGCATGTGGAATCTTAGTTCCCTGACCAGGGATCAAAACGGTGCCCCCTGCAGTGGAAGCACCGAGTCTTAACCACTGGACCGCCAGGGAAGTCCCGATGTCACCTTTTGAGCTCTTTACTTCAGTGTGGTGTTGTGTGTGTTCGTGTGTGTGCACGAACACATGTACACACACGTGTGTGTGTTATTTTCTCTTGTGAACCCGGCAGCATTTCAGCTACAAGGGCCCCAGACTGGTGACGACTAATTACAAAACACCAGGCCTGATGTGTTCCTTTTATCTCATCTTGCAGAAGCCTTGCATTCCCACGAAACCCCCAGCGGCCCTTCATAATCCTGGAAAGGAAGTGTCAATATGGAAACAGCTGTTCTTGAGATCGTGAGATGACAGTCTAATGAGCTATGGAGGAAACCCAAGGCTAATGGCACTCGAAAGCAAATATTCTTTCTAGACAATTAGACGCACGTGAGAATGCCTGTAGTCCCTAGGAAGGCGGAGAGGGGGGACACTGGGCTGTAGATGTCACGTCCCCTCATTCTTACATGGGTTTTTATCCTCCTAAGCCCTGTGGGATGTCGAACACTCCCTGGCTCTCTTCTGGGAGGTGGAGACCCAGGTCCCCTTGCTAAATGGCCCCACCAGGGGAGCCCAGCTGGAGAGCAGAAGCCAAGCGCAGCCCATGCCCAGTGCCCCTGCCAGCTGCTGCATGAGTTCAGGACCGGGTACCTCCTGCCACTTTGGAAGCAGGCGGGAGAAACGGCCCCAGGCAGATCTGGTTGAGGGGGGGAGCCAGTGCTGTGCCTTGACAGAACCCAAATCCCTGATCATTCAAAGGGGAAGGTTAGGTGGTGAGAGCGAGAGAGAGCTTTAAGGGCGAAGGAATGGGACATTACTTTTTATGGTTAGGGACTTAAAACCAATCAATGCCTTTTCCAGGGGAAGGCAAAGGGAAGAAGACTAACTTGCCCAGTGCCTCCCCTGCATCAGGCATGGCCCTGGGCACTTGCTCTAAATGAACTCTTTAAACTTCACTGTGATCCTGTAACCCGGGTAGTATTACCTACACTTTATTGACAAGGAACTCAGAGCTTCAGAAAGATTAAATGCCTGCCAACCTGGGGTTGAGACCCCAAGTCCGTGCGATGTTGAAACTCATTCTCAGTATTCTTTAGGGATGTGTATGTGGAGATACATCAGAGCACTCTGTTCTTAAGAGGAAGAAAATATTTCACCAGAGCCTAAACAGTTGAGGTTGTATCAGAGTATAACCTACTTGGGGGAAGGGAAATGCCAACTCCAGCTTCCTTCTCCACCCATCCTGTCTCACCTAAAGGAGGGAAAATCCCTGAGAAGCACTGTGAAGTTCACAGTCCAAGGGCACAGGCTCCTAAAAGACTGAGACCTCACGTAGGACTGTAGAATGCCCCATCGCTGGCCTCACCAGCACGTTACTAAAAGCCTATTCCCCACAGGTCTCTCTACACAGTACATCATGTCCACCATGAAGTTACAAGGCATCCTCAGAGGCGAGAAACAGTTTGAAGAGACTGAACAAGCATCAGAGCCAGAGTCAGCTAGGGCAGGAATGTTGGAACTAAATCAGACCAGGAACTAACAAACAGACAAACAAAAGCAACCACAACAAAAACAGTGATTTTTATCCTAAGGGCCTTAATGGAAAAAGCTGACTATATGAAGGAACAGACAGATAACAAAAACAGAGAGATGGAAATTCTAAGAAAGAATCAAAAAGAAACTCTAGGGATCAAAAACACTGTGGCAGCAATGAAGAACTGCCTCTGACGGTTTCATCAGTAGACTGGACACTGCTGAGGAAAGAATCTCTGAGCTTGAGGATATGACAACAGAAACTCCTAAAACTGAAAAGCAAAGAGAAAAAAGACTGGAAAAAAAAAAAAACCAAAACAGAATAGAATACGCAAGAACTGTGGGACAACTACAAAATGTTTAACATACGCATAATGGGAATAGGAGAAGAAAGAGAGGAAAAAACCCAGAAGCAAAATGTGTGAAGAAATAATGGCTGAGAATCTCCCCCAATTCAGTGTCAGGCACAAAACCACAGATCTAGACAGCTCAGAGAATACCAAACCAGATAAATCCCCCATCTTATCTAAAAAACCTCCAAACCAACCCCCCCACCACAAAACCACACACACAATCACACACCCCACAAGAAACCAAACTACACCTAGGCATATCAGAGTCAAACTTCAGAAGATCAAAGATAAAGAAAAATATCTTTTTTTTAAAAAAAAAATTCTTTTTCATATTCTTTTCCATTATGGTTTAATTACAGGATATTGAATATAGTTCCCTGTGCTCTACAGTAGGACCTTGCTGTTTATCCATCCTATATATAATAGTTTGCATCTGATAATCCCAAATCCCCAGTCCTCCCCTCTCCCACCCTCCCTCCCCCTTGGCAACCACAAACCTGTTCTCTATGTCTCCTGAGTTTGTTTCTGTTTCATAGATAAGTTCATTTGTGTCATATTTTAGATTCCACATATAAGTGATATCATATGATATTTGTTTTTCTCTTTCTGGTTTACTTCACTTCTGATAATCTCTAGGTCCATCCATGTTGCTACAAATGGCATTATTTCATTCTTTTTTATGGCTGTGTAGTATTCCATTGTATATATGTACCACATCTTCTTTATCCATTCATCTGTCAATGGACATTTAGGTTGCTTCCATGTCTTGGCTATTGTAAATAGTGCTGGTATGAACATAGGGGTGCATGTATGATAAAGAAAAAAACATGAAACAAGCCAGAGGGTAGATGGATTCACCAGTGAATTCTACCAAACATTTATGGAAGAAAGTACACCAATTCTCTACAATGTTTTCCAGAAGATGGAAGCAGAGAGAAGACTTCCTAAATCATTCTATGAAACCATCATTGCTCTAATAGCAAAACCAGACAAAGATATTGCTCGAAAAGAAAACTACAGACTGATATCTCTCATGAACATAAATGCAAAAATACTCAACAAAGTATTAGCAAATTGAATACAACAGGTATAAAAAGATCTATATACCATGCCCCAGTGGCATTTATCCCAGGTATACAAGGCTGTTTCAACATTCAAATATTAACTAATGTATTTCATCATATCAAAAAGCTAGAGAAGAAAAATCACATGATCATATCAGTATATGCAGAGAAGGATTCTGACAAAATCCAACACCCATTCATGATAAAAACTGTCAGTAAACTAGGACTAGAGGTAAAAACTTCCTTAACTTGATAAAGAATACCCTCAAAAACCTACAACTAACATAATACTTGGTGGTGAGAAACTTGAAGTTTTCCCACTAAGACCAGGAACAAGCCAAGGTTGTCCTTCTCATCATTCCTTTCAACATCTTACTGAACAAAGTCCTGGCTAATACAGTAAGACAAGAAAAAGAAATAAAAGTTATATAGATTTGGAAAGAAGAAATAAATCTATCTTTGTTCACAAATGACATGATTGTCCATGTAGAACATCTAAAAGAACTGACAAAAATACTCCTGGAACTAATAAGTGATTATAGGAAGGTTAAAAGATAACAAAGTTAATATACAAATGTCAATTGCTTTCCTATATACCAGCAATGGAAAAGTGGAATTTAAAATTAAAAATACATTACCATTTACAGTAGCACCCCCCAAGATGAAAAATTTAGGTATAATTCTAACAAAATATGTACAAGATCTATATGAGTGAAATGAGAAAACTCTCATGAGAGGTAGCAAAGAAGAAATAAATAAATGGAGAAATAGTCCATGTTCATGGATAGGAAGGCTCAATATTGTCAAAATGTCAGTTCTTCGCAACTTGATCTATATGTTTAATATAATCTCAATCAAAATCCCAGCAAGTTATTTTATGGATATCAACAAACTGATTGTGAAATTTATATGGAGAGGCAAAAGACCCAGATTAGTTGGTGGAAAAAAACAGAGTCACCTAACTTCAAGAGTTACTAGAAAATTACACTAATTAGGGCAGTATGGCATTGGTACAAGAATAGATAAATAGAACAATGTAACAGAATAGACAGCCCAGAGGTAGACCTACATAAATAAAGCCAACTGTTCTTTGGCAAAGGAGCTAAGGTAACAGAATGGAGCAAAGGCAATCTTTTCAACAAGTGGCACTGGAACAACTGGATATTCACATGCAAGAAAATGAATCTAGGCACAGACCTTATACTCTTCACAAAAATTAACTCAAGATGGATTGCAGACTTAGATGTAAAACATGAAACTATAAAACTCCAAGAAGATAATATAGGAGAAAACCTAGATGACCCTGGATATGGTAATACCTTTTTAGATATAACACCAAGGTAAGATCCATGAAAGAAATAGTTGATAAGCTGGACTTCATTAAAGTGAAAAATTTTCTGCTTTGCAAAACATAATATTAAGAGAATGAGAAGAAACTTCATAGACTGGGAAAAAATATTTGTAAAAGACATATCTGACAAATGACTGGTATTGAAATATACAAAGAACTCTTAAAACTCAACAATAAGAAAACAAACAGCCAGATTTAAGATGGATAAAGGGGACTTCCCTGGTGGCGCAGTGGTTAAGAATCCGTCTGCCAGTGCAGGGAACATGGGTTTGAGCCCTGGACTGAGAGGATCCAACATGTCTTGAAGCAGCTAAGCCCATGCACCACAACTACCGAGCCTGTGCTCTAGAGTCTGCGAGCCACAACTACTGAGCCCGCGTACCATAACTACTGAAGCCCATGCACCTAGAGCCCGTGCTCCGCAACAAGAGAAGCCACCGCAGTGAGAAGCCCTTGCACTGCAACGAAGAGCAGACCCCGCTCACCACAACTAGAGAAAGCCTGTGTGCAGCAACGAAGACCCAACACAGCCAAAAATAAATACATGAATAAATAAATAAATAAATTTATATATAAAAAAAAGATGGGCAAAGGACCTGAGCAGACACCTCACGAAAGAAGATATACAGAAGTGTCAGCACAGCCATTTCTCACTAGGTACTCTGATCTGAAGTGCCACGTGTGAGGCCTCTGCATGAAGCACCCTGTGAACAAGTGAAACTAGACAAGCACAAGGGGAGGCCTCTGCATGAAGCACCCTGTGAACAAGTGAAACTAGACAAAGCACAAGGGAAAAGAAAAAAAAAAAAGCAAAGCTGCAAAAAACCCTCTGAAAAACATGCCTCTGCACCTCTAGCTCTTGAGGAGGGAGGCTGGTGTCTCCAGTGGAGTCTCCTATTGCAGGGGGACCTTCAACATGGAGGAGGAGTAAGGCGCGGAGATCACCTTCCTCCCCACAAATACATCAAAAATACATCTACATGTAGAACTACTCCTCCAGAACACCTACTGAACGCTGGCAGAAGACCTCAGACTTCCCAAAAGGCAAGAAAATCCCCACGTACCTGGCTGTGTGGCTGACAGGGGCTTGGTGCTCTGGCCTGGTGTCAGGCCTGAGCCTCTGAGGTGGGAGAGCTGAGTTCAGGACATTGGGCTACCACAGACCTCCTGACCCCACATAATATCAAACAGCAAGAGCTCTCCCAGAGATCTCCGTCTCAGTGCTGAGACTCAGCTCCACCCAACAGCCAGCAAGCTCCAGTGCTGGACGCCCCACGCCAAACAACTAGCAAGACAGGAACACAACCCCACAGGACATATTTAAAGTGACAAAAGAGAAAAACCTACAACCAAGATTACCAAGTAAGGATCTCATTCAGATTCGATGGAGAAATTAAAACCTTTACAGACAAGCAAAAGTTAAGAGAATTCAGCACCACCAAACCAGCTCTACAACAAATGCTAAAGGAACTTCTCTAGGCAGGAAACATAAGAGAAGGAAAAGACCGACAAAAACAAATACAAAACAATTAAGAAAATGGTAATAAGAACATACATATCAATAATTACTTTAAATGTAAATGGATTAAATGCTCCAACCAAAAGACGAAGACTGACAGAATGGATACAAAAACAAGACCCATATATATGCTGTCTACAAGAGACCCACTTCAGACCTAGGGACACATACAGACTGAAAGTGAGGGGATGGAAAAAGATATTCCATGCAAATGGAAATCAAAAGAATGCTGGAGTAGCAATTCTCATATCAGATAAAATGGAGTTTTTTTTCCTTAACATTTTTATTGGAGTATAATTGCTTTACAGTGGTGTGTTAGTTTCTGCTTTATAACAAAGTGAATCAGTTATACATATACATATATCCCCATATCTCTTCCCTCTTCTGTCTCCCTCCCTCCCACCCTCCATATCCCACCCTTCTAGCTGGTCACAAAGCACTGAGCTGATCTCCCTGTGCAAAATAGAGTTTAAAATAAAGACTATTATAAGAGACAAAGGACAGTACATAATGATCAAGGAATCAATCCAAGAAGAGGATATAACAATTGTAAATATTTATACACCCAACATAGGAGCACCTCAATATATAAGTCAAATGCTAACAGCGGTTAAAGGGGAAATCGACAGTAACACAATGATAGTGGGGGACTTTAACACCCCAATTTCACCAATGGACAGATCATCCAAAATGAAAATAAATAAGGAAACACAAGCTTTAAATGACACATTAAACAAGATGGACTTAATTGATATTTATAGGACATTCTATCCAAAACAACAGAATACACATTCTTCTCAAGTGCTCACGGAACATTCTCCAGGATAGATCATATCTTGGGTCACTAAGCAAGCCCTGTTAAATTTAAGAAAACTGAAATCATATCAAGTATTTGTTCCAACCACAACGCTATCAGACTAGATATCAATTACAGGAAAACATCTGTAAAAAATACAAACACATGGAGGCTAAACAATACATTACTAAATAACCAAGAAATCACTGAAGAAATCAAAGAGGAAATCAAAAAATACCTAGAAACAAATAACAATGAAAACACGACAACCCAAAACCTATGGGATGCAGCAAAAGCAGTTCTAAGAGGGAAGTTTATAGCAATACAATCCTACCTCAAGAAACAAGAAAAAGCTCAAATAAACAACCTAACCTTACACCTGAAGCAATTAGAGAAAGAAAAACAAAAAAACCTCAAAGTTAGCAGAAGGAAGGAAATCATAAAGATCAGATCAGAAATAAATGAAAAAGAAATGAAGGAAACAGTAGCAAAGATCAGTAAAACGAAAAGCTGGTTATTTGAGAAGATAAACAAAATTGATAAACCGTTAGCCAGACTCATCAAGAAAAAAAGGGAGAAGACTCAAATCCACAGAATCAGAAATGAAAAAGGAGAAGCAACAGCTGACACTGCAGAAATACAAGAGATCATGAGGGATTACTACAAGCAACTCTATGCCAATAAAATGGACAGCCTGGAAGAAATGGACAAATTCTTAGAAAGTTATAACCTTCCAAGACTGAACCAGGAAGAAATAGAAAATATAAACAGACCAATCACAAGCACTGAAATCGAAACTGTGATTAAAAATCTTCCAACACACAAAAGCCCAGGACCAGATGGCTTCACAGGCGAATTCTATCAAACATTTAGAGAAGAGCTAACACCCATCCTTCTCAAACTCTTCCAAAATATAGCAGAGGGAGGAACACTCCCAAACCCATTCTCCGAGGCCACCATCACCCTGATACCAAAACCAGACAAAGATGTCACAAAAAATAAGAAAACTGCAGGCCAATATCACTGATGAACTTAGATACTAAAATCCTCAACAAAATACTAGCAAACAGAATCCAACAGCACATTAAAAGGCTCATACACCACGATCAAGTGGGATTTATCCCAGGAATGCAAGTGTTCTTCAATATACGCAAACCAATCAATGTGATACACCATATTAACAAACTGAAGGAGAAAAACCACATGATAATCTCAATAGATGCATAAAAAGCTATTGACAAACTTCAGCACCCATTTATGATAAAAACTCTCCAGAGAGTAGGAATAGAGGGAAATTACCTCAACAGAATAAAGGCCATATATGACAAACCCACAGCCAACATTGTCCTCAACGATGAAAAACTGAAACCATTTCCACTAAGATCAGGAACAAGACAAGGTTGCCCACTCTCACCACTATTATTCAACGTAGTTTTGGAAGTTTTAGCCACGGCAATCAGAGAAGAAAAAGAAATAAAAGGAATCCAAACCAGAAAAGAAGAAGTAAAACTGTCACTGTTTGTAGATGACATGACGCTATACACAGAGAATCCTAAAGATGCTACCAGAAAACTACTAGAGCTAATCAATGAATTTGGTAAAATAGCAGGATACAAAATTAATGCACAGAAATCTCTTGCATTCCCAGACACTAATGACAAAAAATCTGAAAGAGAAATTAAGGAAACACTCTCATTTACCACTGCAACAAAAAGAATAAAATACCTAGGAATAAACCTACCTAAGGAGACAAAAGTCCTGTATGAGGAAAACTAGAAGACACTGATGAAAGAAATTAAAGACAATACGAACAGAGGGAGAGATATGCTATGTACTTGGATTGGAAGAATCAACACTGTGAAAATGACTATACTACCCAAAGCAATCTACAGATTCAATGCAATCCCTATCAAACTACCAATGGTATTTTTCACAGAACTACAACAAAAAATTTCACAGTTTGTATGGAAACACAAAAGACCCCAAAGACCCAAAGTAATCTTGAGGAAAAAAAATGGAGTTGGAGGAATCAGGCTCCCTGATTTCAGACTATACTACAAAGCTACAGTAATCAAGAAAGTATGGTACTGGCACAAAAACAGAAATACAGATCAATGGAACAGGATAGAAAGCCCAGAGATAAACCCATGCACATACGGTCACCTTATCTTTAATGAAGGAGGCAAGAATATACAATGGAGAAAAGACAGCCTCTTCAATAAGTGGTGCTGGGAAAACTGGACAGCTACATGTAAAAGAATGAAATCAGAACACTTCCTAACACCATACACAAAAATAAACTCAAAATAGATTAGAGACCTATATGCAAGGCCAGACACTATCAAACTCTTAGAGGAAAACATAGGCAGAACACTCTATGATATAAATCAGAGCAAGATCCTTTTTGACCCACCTCCTAGAGAAATGGAAATAAAAACAAAGATAAACAAATGGGACCTAATGAAACTTAAAAGCTTTTGCACAGCAAAGGAAGCCATAAACAAGATGAAAAGACAACCCTCAGAATGGGAGAAAGTATTTGCAAATGAAGCAACTGACAAAGGATTAAACTCCAAATTATACAAGCAGCTCATGCAGCTCAATATCAAAAAAACAAACAACCTAATCCAAAAATGGGTAGAAGACCTAAACAGACATTTCTCCAAAGAAGATACACAGATTGCCAACAAACCCATGAAAGGATGCTCAACACCACTGATCATTAGAGAAATGCAAATCAAAACTACAATGATACAATGAGGTATCACCTCACACCAGTCAGAATGGCCGTCATCAAAAAAATCTACGAACAATAATGCTGGAGAGGGTGTGGAGAAAAGGGAATCCTCTTGCACTGTTGGTGGGAATGTAAATTGATACAGCCACTATGGAGAACAGTATGGAGGTTCCCTAAAAAACAAAAAATGGAACTACCATATGACCCAGCCATCCTGCTACTGGGCATATACCCTGAGAAAACCATAACTCAAAAAGAGTCATGTACCACAATGTTCACTGCAGCACTATTTACAATAGCCAGGACATGGAAGCAACCTAAGTGTCCATCGACAGATGAATGGATAAAGAAGATGTGGCATATATATACAATGGAATATTACTCGGCCATAAAAAGAAATGAAATTGAGTTATTTGTAGTGAGGTGGATGGACCTAGACTCTGTCATACAGAGTGAAGTAAGTCAGATAGAGAAAAGCAAATACTGTATGCTAACACATATATATGGAATCTAAAAAAAAAAATGGTTCTGATGAACCTATGGGCAGGATAGAATAAAGATACAGACATACAGAATGGACTTGAGGACACAGGGGCGGGTAAGGGTAAGCTGGGACGAAGTGAGAGAGTAGCACTGACATATATGCACTACCAAATGTAAAATAGATAGCTAGTGGGAAGCAGCCGCATAGCACAGGGAGATCAACTAAGTGATTTGTGACCACCTAGAGGGGTGGGATAGGGAGGGTTGGAGAGAGACAGAAGAGGGAGGGGATATGGGGAGAGATGTATACATATAGCTGATTCACTTTGCTACACAGCAGAAACTAACACAACATTGTAAAGCAATTATACTCCAATAAAGATGTTAAAAAAAAAGAAGATATGCAGATGGCAAGTGAGCACATGAAAAGATGTTCAAAATCATATATCTTTAAAGAAATGCAAATTAAGACAATGATGAGATACCACTACATACCTATTAGAATGGCCAAAATCCAAAACATTGACAACACCCAATGTTGGTGAGGATTTGAGGTAACAGGAGCTCTCATTCAATGGGAATGCAAAATGGCACAACCATTTTGGAAGGTAATTTGGCCGTGTCTTGCAAAACTAAATATACTTGTATCATACAATCCAGCAGTCAAGCTCCTTGGTATTTCCTCAAATGTATTGAAACTTATGTTCACACAAAAGCCTGCAGATGGATTTTTACAGAAGTTTATTTCATAATTGCCAAAAATTGGAAGCAAACAAGTTGTTTTTCAGTAGGTGAATGAATAAATAAACTGCAGTACATCCATACAATGGAATATTATTCAGCACTGAAAAGAAATGAGCTATCAAGCCGTGAAAAGAAATGGAGGAAACTTAAAATCATATTGCTAAGTGAAAGATGCCAATCTGAAAAAGATACGTACTGTATGATTCCAACTATATGACACTCTGGAAAAGGCAAAACTATGGAGTCAGTACAAGGATTAGTGGTTGCCAGGCATTAGGGGAGAGTGATGGATGAACAGATGGAGCACAGAGGATTTTTAGGGCAGTGAAACTATCTTGTGTGATACAGCTGTGGTGGATACATGTAATTATACATTTGTCCAAACACCAGCAAGAATGAACCCTAATGTAAAATACTGACTTTTTGTGATAATGATGTGTCAATGTAGGTCCATCAGTTGTAACAAATGTACCACTCTTGTAAGGGAAATCCACAGTGAGTGTGCGGGGACGGGGGGATATGGGAAATCTTCATACTTTCTGCTCCATTTTGCTGTGAATCTAACACCTAGTCTAAAAGTATTTTGTATAAATTAAAAAAACAGTGTGGGGAGGTTGATCTGGAGATGATAATGGTAGGATGAATTGCAGGAGATTCGCTGGACGCAGGGGAACATTAGATGGTTAGTCCAAGTGAGAGGTAGTAAGGACCTAAACCGGTGCCATGAAATTATGGGTTGTGTTTACCGAAAAGGATGGAGTGTATGACTGCAGTCCCCTCCAGCAGCTTCCAAACAAGATTATGGAGGTGGAAGTATTGGGGAGAGAGCACAGGGATGGGGGCATTTAAGGAGAGAAGGGCAACGCATTAATGACTTTGTGGTATTTAAATAAAACAGCTTCTGGATTAATTCCTCCCCTCCAAACCAAACTCACCCCAACCCTTTGGTATGCCACAGACACCCCCCCGCCACGAGACCCCAGAGCCACTGCCACCCACCAGCAGCCCCTACCACGGCAGGCAGAGGCTCTCAGCTATCAAAGAAACTCCCCATTCTGCTGTTCGGTCTCTACTTATACGTCAGATAAAGTAAGGATGCCGGCCGTGGATCTCCCATCACTGGAAACCCAGAAGGACCCTCTCCATTCTTGACAGCTTTCTTTCTTAAGGCACAAGTTCCCGAGCCTACAGTCAGAACGATCGCGAGTCACTGAGATCCTGGTACCCAGCCCTGGAAAGGCTGATTCCCTCTGGGAATCCTGCCAGCATCATGTTGCCTCAATTTGAAGACAAATTATAAATTAATAAAGAAAAAAAACCCAGACTTTCACGTCTGCCAAAACACACCATTCCCCGAAAGGTTCCTGAAAGGGCCTCAGTGATGCATAGTATAGCAAGAGCCAACCCTCTAAAAGCCTTTTCCAGATTCAACAGGCAGACTAGCCTGTCCTCAAAATGTTACCCCAGCTGCCTTTCCCAGGGCAGAGCCGGTGTTGTTCTTGGAAGGAGAACACCTCCCAGCTGGGTTACCACCTGCATGTTTCACACAGTCTGGAGTTCCCTAAGCTCCCGCCAAGAACACAAAACAGACAGACCTATCACGGACAGAAGACCTCCAAAAAAGACTGAGAAAAGATTGTGGTCGGCGTGGAGGTAGCAGTGTTGTTTAGGTTGCTGTGAACGCCAGGGGTTTTCGAAGCTTGTGTTTCTGAGCTCATCACAGGCACAGAAGTGTCCTTGTCAGCTGCTTTTTCTTTAAAAGAGAGTCACTCGAACAGCCTCACCCCATAAAATCACGTCCTAAGGAAGTCTTGGTAACCTAACACCTACGAAAGGGGCAGGGGTCCAGGCGCTGGAGAGGGGAGTTCTCACTCTACCCTGTCTTCCGCCTCCTCCATTGGAAAAGCACAGACTTTTCAGTATACCCTCTCCCGTTTTTCAGGAGCGATGACTTCACTTTACAAATGAATCTGATTCTCCTAGGCAATGCTGTCTGAAACTGCTTTGGTCTCTTCTGGCAAATGTTTTCTAATTCTTCACCCCACTCATTCGACTTCTGCATGTTACTTGGTTTAAAAAGCTGCCTCTCTGCTATGTAATCTGTATAGACCAATCCGCACAGCTCAGGCACTTAGTGACTTTACGGTTTTCTCCCCCCAGAGGCCCACGAGGAAGAAATTAACAGCATGGTGAGCATTGGATGGTTGTGGAAGAGAATCAGACTCAGTGATGGGGACAGGAAGACTCTGGGGATGGCAGAAGCGGGTCTGCCTTTACTTACAAACACATCCATGAGCAGGTGTTCCAGCGTCACCTCAAAGTCCTCCAGTTTGGCAGCTAAAGTCATAACGAATGATCCGATGGGTGATCAGGCCCCACTGACGGCCCAAACTTGCAAACTCTTCCGCTCAGAACACGCGGAGACAAATTTAGTCACAAGGCAGAATCGCTGCTAATGGGAGGCGGAAACCCTCAAAAGAGAACAGAGCATTGCAGACTGTCCGGCTGGAGCTTCGTAGCCAGAAATATTAAAGGATTGGAAAAAAAAAAAAAAAAGCTGTATTAAGGATGCTGTGGGACCAGACTGGGCACAAAGTGATGTCACCAGGTGAAGAATCCAGCTACTGCCTGGCTCTTGATAACTTCACGGGCCGAGGTGCAGTAGGAAACACAGGGAAACCCTGGCAGTGGGTGAAAGAGAGAGAGAAAGCAAGATGGGGTGAGTAGGGAGAGTGGGAAAAAACGGAATAAACCGTCTGACTCTGATATTTATAGGGCCACATGTTTTTGACTCCAGCCCATTTCTCAGCTCGTTTGTGACCTTTCATGAATGGCCAAACACACTGGAGCGTATTGTAGAATGGGGGCAGTGGGTCCTACAGAAGTTGGCTGTGACCAATGCTAGGGCAATTCACACAGACACGCCATCAATGGTTCTTTGTGAGACACCCATCAGACCTTGTTCTGTACACGATGACAGAAAAGCACATAGTCTTGTGAAAAACAAGGAAACGAAATTTTTCCTCAGAATATTATTAGATCCTTAGACTCTCTCCCGTCCTGCGTCCTCCCCGCCCCCTCCTCTTCAAGAGTAGATAAACTTGAAGGAAAAAAATTGAATCTCTTGTGTCAACTCCTCAAGCTTCTGCCAGTGAAAGACAATCCAATCTTGCAAAGGCCATTTCTCCTTTTCTGCTTCTGAAGTTTGCTGCAGCGTCGTCGTCTTCTTCTTTTTTTAACTTAAAAGATTTTAATTGTGGTAAAATACACACAGCATGAAACTGACCATCTTCACAGTGTTGAAGTGTGTGGTTTGGAAGTGTTAAGTACATTCACGTTGTTGAGTAACCAACCTCCAGAACTCTCTTCATCTTGTAGAGCTCAATCTCTACACCCATTAACCAACTCCCCACCCCCCTGACCCCAGCCCCTGGCAACCACCATGCTACTTTCTGTCTCTCTGGGTTTGACGATTCTCGATACCTCATATAAGTGGAATCATGCGATATTTGTCCTTTTGTGTCTGGCTTCTTTCACTTAGCATCATGTTTTCAAAGTCCATCTAGGCTGTAGCCTTTGTCAGAACATCCTTCCCTTTTAAGGCTGAAAGCTTACATCTTAAGAAAGACCACTACTTTGGACAAGTTTTCAGGCCTGAGTCAATCTCTCAGGAACACTTGGTTGTCAAGCCTACGGTGGCCATCCTTCCTGTGAGTGTTCTAACAGAAACAGTCTTGGTCTACTAAGTGAGTTCTGCCCTGGTCCCTAAATAATTGCTGAACTGAATAATCCATGCAAATTCTAGCCTCTGACTCCAAACAGGCTATGACCACTTAACAGTCAATACTTATGCCAAAGAAGCAGGTGGCCCACACGGTACAGAGACGGAAACAGAACTATGAAACCCTCTGGATGATAATAAAACTCCCCCTGCCCCTTTTTGTCAGAGCTCTTTAAAGTGGGAACAGCTGATACTCTCCAATTTAGTATCTTCCCATGAATTTTCATTTTCCCAAAGGAGATGCAGACCCACTTCACTCGGCATATAACATTTAGACCAAGCAAGCATAAAATAAAGGACCAAGAAAAAAACCGATACAAAGCATCATATTATTCATAAAGCAGATTTGGAGTCTCTCAGAGTAGACAAGTCGGTCATAAATTGTACATAAATGTTCCTTGAATTATGGCTTCGATTCCATTTTGGAGCCTCTAATAGGGGAATTAGAGTGGGTTTCATGACCAGCATCTCTTGTTAGGCAGAGGCACCAGGGAGGGGGCGGCACTGTGGTGATGAATGGCTCCTATAGCCAAGAGTGTACAGAAAATATATTTCCCTGATGGGCAAACTCATATTCACAGACCTCCCTATTAGCTAATGTGTTTCCCATGTCTGCAGTGGAGGCGAGGACCAGAGCAAACGACGTCAGCCACCAAGACTCAGCACTAGCTGAGTCTTGCCATGTAGTTGCCGTCTTTTGTTAAAACTATAGCTGCCCTGAAGGAACTCAAAACGCCAGGTACCTTCTCTTACCAGGTAAGAGAGTGATGGGTAAACAATCGGCCATAACCAGGAGACTGCTGGAGAGGAGAGATGTATACACAGTTGCAATACTGTTCTGGTCTCCTGAGACTCTCAGGAGAGCTTTCAAAATCAGGTTTTCTTGAGCCCCTTGCCTTAAGAATTCATTTTGGACAAAGTATTTCAAAAATCTGGAATTTCAAAGAAGATATACTGGTGTATTTCATTAATCCTCTTCCTGGGATGGACAAGGGATTAGCCAATGCAGAACAGTTAATATTTTTCATTTAAGGCAGCCAGTCTCCCAGTCCCAGCAATGACTACTTTACATGGTTTTACAGTCAGTCCAAGGCATGGCTCCTCTTAGAATATAAACAGCAAAGTTCAGGATAAGAGACTGTGCATAATTTGGGCAGTGTGAGTAGTTAATATTCTTGAGCTAGAACTCTAAAGAGGATGTATCAAGAACATCCTACTTTTCAGAAACAAAGTCACCTTAACAGTTTCCAAAGGGGAAACACTGACCAGAAGAGAGTTAGTATGAAGAGAGAATGAGGAAACAGGTAGTGGATTGTGGATGTCACCCACAAGAGGCATTTGGTATGAGCTCTGCTATTAGTGGGTGATATGAACCATGGGGAGAAAGTTGGGTACCCTGGAGGCAGCAGGACCACACTAGTCCTAAGGCAGGGAAATTGCTGAAGATGCATCATGATACGGCAAGCTCGCTGGCATCAGTGCTTATCAATATATGAGCATACAGTAAAGGACGGCTTGGGCAGATTGAACGCGGAAGTTTTTTTTAGTAAATATATTCTAGTTGATAAACATTTTTGGTAACTATGGAGACATTTTATTGATGCTTATAGAAAATCTGAACATTCATTTGTTCATTCATTCACACATTGTTTTGACAAATATTTACTTAGCAACTGGGCCAGATATTGGGATGAGTCCTATTGCTGCTAAGAAGGTCAAGACACGGCCCTTTCTTCAAGACTTACAGTCTAGGGAAGACTTGGCAAGAGGCGCTGGTGGAATTTTATACTTTTTATTGAGAATATGAAAGAAAAGCGCACTTCCTTATTGGGAAGCACTCACTCTGGGACTTAGGTGATGAGAGGGCTCATTGATAGAAAAAGAAGGGACATTACTCCCACCCCATGGGAAATGAATGAGAGTGAGTCAGGTATAGAGCATGCCTCCGGAGGATGGGATTTGCAGCAATAAGTGGCAAGGGCATGGCTGGGGGCACTGATGGATCCTAGGGGTCTGAGCCCAGAGACCACTGGGTTTGAGAAGGTAGCAGCCAACATCTCAATATCGGCAGCACAGGATCCTGACACCATCCCACAGACATCACTTTGATGGTACACATCTCATTTAGAAAAAAAAAAATACACTTCCAACTATTGATCAAAACTTAGTGGCCACCTAAGAAGGACCTGACACTCGCCACCATGCTGGAACTAAGGACAATTAATCAGCAACACACCTGATATGGTAGGCAATGGCTAGAATTTGCTCTGCACATTCAAATAACCTTTGTGGGTATGTTTTTAAATTTCGAGTTTCATTCTGTTTCAACCTCATTGACCATTTCCTTCTCCCAAGTCCATGAAAAACCTCCTCCAGCAGCCTCGATATTTTGCTGATAGGACGCAGATGAAAGGGAAATCTTTGGAAGGCAGGGATTGGCTGGATTCCCTGTACGGACATGAAGCCAGTCTCCCTTCCATCCTCCCTAGGTAAGCTGTGGGCAAACCAGTCTTCTAGAGAGAACTATGTTATTCCGCAGCCCTGAAAACAAATCATCCACTTCTGGAGTGTGAACACACTACACAGGTGAGGTCCTCAGTTCAAAGAGATCATGGTTCAAGTCATATCAAACAATCTCTATTAAGTACAGTGGGGGTGCAAGCCCAATGCAGTAAGCAATTGAATATGCAAAGATGTTTTTCTGGAAAGTTCTCTCTGTTCACTCTACTGCAGTGAATTTCTACTCAACAAAACCCTTTGAAGGTCAACTACAAAGCAATGGATCAGACCACCATGCAGTTGATCAGAATTGGTCACTAAGATAATCTAGTTAAACCTTTTAGTGCCTCGATTGGTGAACATGAGCAGTGATTTGGAAGTGATGAAATATTTACTGAGATTTTTTTTAAAAAAGCAAAACCATTGGCTCTTATTTTGATCACTCAGTTATATCCCATAAGCCCAGTTTATAGTGCAAAAAACTCCCAATGATACATGTAAAAGCAACTGATATCACTATCCTATTGATATACTTGTCTGTCAAGCTTCTGCTAGAAAGAGAGGGCTTTTAAGGATATGCATGTTTAAGTAAAACAGGCTCTTTTGATGGCCCTACAGACAGTTGCCCGTCTGGGTCTAGTAATAAAGGCTCGCCTGTCTGCTTGAGCTGTCTCTCGGAGGACAAACACTCCAATAAAGATCTATTTAAAAAAAAAAAAAAAAAAAAAAGGTTTGCCTGTATAGAGCCCCTGGCAGGCTGGCACTGCCGTGGCTCCAGGCGGTGGTATCTATTAGCAGACCATGCTCTCAGTGTGTGCCTAGTTCCTCCCATGTTTGTGTCACAGGGCTTACACAAGCAACCTTGTCTTCCCTACTCACCATGCCTTTTCGATTCTGACAGCCTCTCTGACAAGTACAAAGGCTCTATTCCTCCACATCTGTCCCCCCTACCCCACTCTGGCCTTGCCTCTCCCACCTGCATCCCCCGCCCATCCACAAGGGTGAATTTCAAGACTTTCAAAACTAACAGGCTGTGCAACTCGTGTTAGGCACATGCAGTGGTGCTCTGGGCTGACGATGGAGAGAACGCAAATACTCGTCTGATTTCTTTCAGTCTCGACACCTGTCACTTGCTCTACCATTTGGAGTAAAAGAGGCTTGTAGAGCTTCTGAGCTCACCCCCAGCAGGTTACCTTGGGAATTCACCAAGGATAATCACCCCAGCTCCACCACCTGCACCTTCCAGGGCACCTTGATTTCTGGAGTTCAAATGCAGGCTGTGGAAGCACAGATCCTTACCGGATCCTCCCAAATCTTTTACAGATACTTTTGATAACTCTTTCTCATCTGTTCAAGTGGCACAGGAGTTAAAGATTTCCATGCCTTCCAGGGTTGTTTTGAACATGAACCCGATAAAGCACTTTGAGCTGGTCTAAGATGAGATGCTGTGGGCATGTGAACTATGGGTTGGTTACTACTTGCTATGAACTGAATGTTTGTGTCGCCACCAAATTCATAAGTAGAAGATCTAATCCCCAGTGTGATGGTATTTGGAGCTGGGGGCTCTGGGAAGTGACTAGGTCATGGCGGGGGGAGCCCTTGTGAATGGGATTAGTGCCCTTAGAAAAGAAACCCAGAGAGCTCCCTTGCCCCTTCCTTCTGCCACGTGAGGTTATAGCTAGAAGATAGTCATCTACAAACTGGGAAGTGATAGGACTATGAACCAGGAAACAGGTTCTCATCAGACCCTGAATCTGCCGGCACCTTGACCTTGGACTTTCCAGCTTCCAAAACTGTGAGAAATAAATTTCTCTTGCTTAAAAGTCACCTGGTCCTATGGTATTTTGTTATAGCAGCCCAAATGGGTGTTATAGCTGTGGCAGGCTGGCCTCCTGTGAGTGTAGCTCTCTTAAGAGTTTACAATGAGGTATCACCTCACACTGGTCAGAATGGCCATTATCAAAAAGTCTACAAACAATAAATTCTGGAGAGGGTGTGGAGAAAAAGGAACCCTTTTACACTGTTGGTGGGAATATAAATTGATACAACCACTATGGAGAACAGTATGGAGGTTCCTTAAAAAACTAAAAATAGAGTCACCAGGTGATCCTGGGCATATATCTGGAGAAAACTCTAATTTGAAAAGATACATGCACCCCAATGTTCACTGCAGCACTATTTACAATAACCAAGACATGGAAGCAACCTAAATGTCCATTGACAAATGAATGGATAAAGAAGTTGTGTACATACACAGTGGAATACTACTCAGCCATAAAAAAGGAGGAAATGATGCCACTTGCAGCAACAAGGATGGACCTAGAGATTATCATACTAAGTAAGCCAGAGAAAGACAAATACCATATGATATCACTTATATGTGGGATCTAAAAAAAAATGCAAATGAACTTATACACAAAACAGAAATAGACCCACAGACATAGAAAAAAAACTTATGGTTACCAAATGGGAAGGGCGGGGAGGATAAATTAGGAGTTTGGAATTAACATATATAAACTACTATATGTAAAATAGATAATCAACAAGGACCTACTGTATAGCACAGGTAACTCTACTCAGTATTTTTAAATAACCTTTAGGGAAAAGAATATGAAAAAGAATAGATATACCTATATGTATAACTGAATCACATTGCTGTACACCTGAAACTAACACAACACTATACTTGAACTAAAAAAAAAAAAGAGTTCACAGGTGGTCACGTCAGCATCCAGAGACTGACTCTTCACTTTCTCCATCTTTCAGCCGGCAGAGCCCTGCGTTTTCCACACCTGACCCCCAGAACTTGGAAGAGCACTCTGGGTACAGCTGGCTGAAAAATGGCAATGGGAGGATGATTCTTAGCCCTTAAGGCTTATGAGATTGCTAATATCCCATCACTGAGAAAAATGAAGCTTCCACAAGACAACAAGACAAATATTTTCCCAAGAAGTACTCGGGGGTTGGGGGGAAAGGACGATCAGATCTTGGGCTTTGGGTGGGTCTCTACCCATAACTCACAGCCCTAATCAATAAATAATCTGAGTTCCTCATGCAGCTGACAAATCCCTGTTCAAGTTTAGCTCAAGTGCTAACCCTGAAGAGAGAAGGGCGTGAAATGGCCTCAATTTATGTCACATTGGCAGCCTCGCTCCAGAGACCAGGCCCTTATGTTTTCACTGAGGCCTGACCTAGAAGGGCTAATATCGCTTTTCCCCCTTTTTACAGAAGGACCTTTGGCTGAAGATGGAGAGTGAGTGATCGGAGAGCTTTATCCCATGGATGGCTTCACAACGGCCAGGATTTGCCATAACTAGGTTTTCATGAGGCTACTGGTGAGGTCTGTGCTATCTCTCACTCTGCAGGGAGGCTGTTCTAGTGCAGCTGAGTCAGGATTGACACTGGGGTCCCCTCATCTGTGGCCTGAGGCTCGCAGCCTCTTTGAGCTCAGTTTCTGCATGTGTCTAAATCCGGGCTGAGCCTAGACAAGGGATTCCAGATGGTGGGTATCACGGAACACTACAAGCTGCACATCGAATTAAATATTGGGAGGACCAAGCAAGGGTTGCCAATATCTTATACTCTAAGTTGGGGCATTAACAAGAATAACAAAACAAGGCCATCACCATCTGCCATCGCTGGGATTTTATTAAAGGAAAGATATTTTAACACACACCAAAAATAGGAGAGGGGGCTTCCCTGGTGGAGCAGTGGTTAAGAATCCGCCTGCCAATGCAGGGGACATGGGTTCGAGCCCTGGTCCGGGAAGATCCCACATGCCGTGGAGCAACTAAGCCCGTGAGCCACAACTACTGAGCCTGCGTGCCACAACTACTGAGCCCACGTGCCACAACTACTGAAGCCCATGTGCCTAGAACCTGTGGTCTGCCACAAGAGAAGCCACCGCAATGAGAAGCCCGCGCACCACAACGAAGAGTAGCTCTGGCTTGCCGCAACTAGAGAAAGTCCGTGCGCAGCAACAAAGACCCAACACAGCCAAAAAAAAAAAAAAAAAAATTTAAATAAATAAAATTTAAAAATAGGAGAGAGATCATCTCAGAATTTAAAGTGGATGGCATGTAGTCGGATGGAGAACTCCTTCTGTTGTCTGTATTTTCTGTGCTGCTGACTGGTGAGGAGTTTATCACAGGCAGGCATTGGTGCCTGGAACCAGTGGATCGTTAGCTACAATTCAGCTCTAACATCTGCGATTATATCTCTGGTTTTTAATGCATCGTCACCCTGCTACTAAAACACAGACTAAAGATATGCAGCAACAATCCATCGGTGAATCGCTGCAAACAGATCCTCCACCTTCCTCTCCATGTGTTTCTTCTCTCCTACAAGTTCAATGCCAATCCACGGAAGAGAACATCAGCCATTCGGCAGAAAAGCGAAGCTGAAATAAACACTCTGCCTTCAGCTTTAGAAGCGTGGAGGAAGGACAAAGCCAAGCCAAGGGAGAGTGTAGCGATCTTAGTTTGCTTCTTGGTCGACCCAAGTCCTTCCAGGTGTGTTCTGGAAACATCAGCGCTCTCTGGGCGCTACTCCTCAACACGATGGAATCTCTTCCCTACGCATGTGCTTGCGAATGAACAACTGATTCTTAGGCACAAGACTGAGTCTCCCTTTTTTTTTTTTTTTTTTTTTTTGCGGTACGCGGGCCTCTCACTGTTGTGGCCTCTCCCATTGCGGAGCACAGGCTCCGGACGTGCAGGTTCAGCGGCCATGGCCCACGGGCCCAGGCGCTCCGCGGCATGTGGGATCTTCCCGGACCGGGGCACGAACCCGCGTCCCCTGCATCGACAGGCGGACTCTCAACCACTGCGCCACCAGGGAAGCCCTGAGTCCCCCTTTTTTGAAACTCTTTTTGTTAATGGTTTTTGAATGGTAACATATGCAGATGATACAAAATTAAAAATGAACAAGAGAACAGGTGAAAAAGTTTCTCTGTTTTATATCTCTGACCTACAGCCACTCAGTTCCTGCTAGAGGCAAGCACCTTTACTGTTTCTGGAGATGTTCTAATCAGACTCAGGCATAAAATATTACCACTTGTGTATGTTATATGTATCAATATATAGAAGATATACCACAAGTATTTACAACAGCAAATAGTACTTTACTGTCTGGAATATTTCATTAATCTGCACCCTATTGATGGGAATTCAAACGTGTCACTAACACAACATGAAAATGCATTTTGGGGTGTAGACTTCTAGAGGTGGAATTGCTGACTCAAAGGTCACGTACATTAAAAAAATTTTTACCCTCCATAGAGTTTGTGCCAATTTATACCCCCCAGAAAACAGAGAGTGCCTGATTCCTGACACTGTCAGCCACACGGTGTGACAGCTAACTTTCTTAATCTTGGCAATATGATGAGTGAAAAATGGCATCTCATTTTTATTTCAATTTATAATCTCCTTTATTAACTGAAAATAGTGGTTCACAAAAATTCCCTAACATGAATTCCCTTTTTTTAAAACCAAGTCTTCATTGATCCAGATGGGTCCAGCTGTGTCTCATGAACATTCTGGTAATGGGCATAAACTAATGATTAGCAGCAAGATGTTAGACCCATGTACTCACTGAAGTCCACACTTAAAGGCAATTTAAGAGAATCTTTATTAATGGCTCCCTTATGCATCTCTGTATTACCTACTCCAAAATGCACCTGTTAGGATGACTGGAAATTAAAACAACACTAAGCAAGAGCAAAGGGTAATTCATTCTTTGGTAAAGTTTCCCTTTGCCTTTGAGAAGAGATATCAAAGCAATGAAAAGGTTGAATCTTGAAAGACTTTGGACCATGACACTTGATCAGATGCAGACTGTATAAAATTGATAACATTTGTCAACTACTCCATTTCAAACCTACCAAACTCAGAAGCTAATCTCATAAAGGATCAGCAGTGTAGGCAATAAAGGTCCTCAGAATTTCCCCTATGTGCCAAGATATACGAGAATGTCAACTCCTCCAAGTACAGCTATAGATTCCCCGGTGACTTTGTTGATCAAAGACTCATGACCACTGACTTCCATCAGTAAAGTTGATCCTACTGCCTCACTGAATTTACGATGGGCCTCTATTTTCTACTGTTGCTCATCTCTGTTTAGGTTTCCACTTACTTTCAAGGTCACTAGCTGTGTTTGGACAAAACGATAATAATATTGATCTTCAGGACACCATTTCTTGAGCATTTTTGAAAGGGACAGTGTAGATACCAGTTATTTCATGGACATGTAAAAAAATCATTATAGATAGGCAGCCAACAAACTAATTAATTTTATTAATTTAACTTAATTAAACATTAAATATTTACTGAGCTTGTTGTTTTCTATTGGATTTGCACTGAGGTTGTAGTGATTTTTTCACGTGCTGCAAGCACCAGGCTATTAATCCTGTGGCTGGAAATGCTTAGACTCATGAATTGTTAGAAGACTATTTTATAGAACATGACCTGTACTTAGACAATTTACTTGTATTGCTATTTAATAATATCCCTTTTTGCTCACAAAGGGGTAAATGTTATATATACTACGGGTGAGGCAGGTCTCTCACATCTAAGAATTTGTATTTCTAGTTTCTGAGTAAGATCTTACTGCTTGTTTACTTGCTTATCTATCTATCGATCGATCAAGCTATCCTCTTTCTTTCTTCCATCCATCCATCCATCCATACATCCATATATACATACATACATCTATCCATCATTTATCCATCATCGATCCATTTATTATCTACTGATTGATCTTTCCTTCTTTCTCCCACCCATCCATCCATCCATCCATCATTTATCTATTATCTATCCATCCATTTTCTATCTTTCTTTCCTTCTCTCTCCCCTCCTTCCTCCTCCTTCCCTCCCTCTCTTCCTTCCTTCCTTCATTCCTCTTTCTCCCATCCATCCATCCATCCTTTATCTAACATCTATCTATCCATCCATTTATCTATCTATCTATCTATCTATCATCTTTCTATCTATCTACCTATCTCCCATCTAATCTTAACCCTGTGCCAGGCATTGTTCTAACTGCCTTACAAATATGAACTTACCTAATCCTCACTATAGCCCTACGAGGTGGTTATCATTTTTTCACCCCCATTTTACAGGTGGGAAAACTTAGGAACAGAGAGACACTTGCTAACAGTCACACAGCCAGTCCAGTGGTGGAGTCAGAATATGAGCCCAAGCCTTCTGGCTCCAGATTCACTGATGTAACCACTACACTGGGCTTGTGTGTGTTCAACATTCTAGTTTTGTGAACCATCACTTGTTCCCTGTCACGGAGGGAAAATCATTCTTCTGTTGGACGAAACAGAGAGTTCTTATGAGGAAGCAAAGCTGGGTAAAAAGTGTGTGGTGGTGGTGATGGTGGGGTTCATTGGAAAATGTCTGGTATTCATTTACAAGATAATCCTAATAGCATCTCCATTGTGTAATGGAGAGATTCAATAATGGTACTAAAGAAATTCAGTTGACATTAATGTTGGAGCAAAAAACACAGAGTGATGCAATTCTTAAAACTGGGAGGAGTGTAAGATTCATCTGAGACTGACTGTGTTTTGGAGATGAGAGAACAGGCCCCAAGGACTATGGCCTCATTTGGCCCGTCTGCTGGTGGCCATCTTGGACCCAGGGACCCGGATCCAGACGTAACATCTCCAGGTGCAGTGCTCTCACTTCCATCCTTTCTTAACAGAACTACGGACTCCTCAGAGGCCTTAGATCAGCTCAGGCATCTCTCTGACCTGCTCTGAAATACACTCTTCACAGGCACTGAGGGCATAAGGAGAGAGTTCTGGCCTGCAGTGGTCACAGTGGTTCAGTGCTCACTCACACAGGTCTTCCTTTAACGGAGACACTGATGGGAAGGTGGCTCGACCAGAAGAGGTGGGGGGTGAAGAGATGGAATGGCCAGGTGTCTGACCCACAAGCCTGCAGAAATATATTTCTTGGGGCCGTGAAGTAACACGTGCCAGGCCTTCAGAGTGGGATAACTATTTTACTTCCTCTTAATTAAAGGAATTATAGGACTCCCTTGTGAGAAAGCAAACTGACTTATCTGACCGTAATGCAGTTTTGGAAACAGCAACTAGGAGGGCTTTGAAAAAGTCATAAAGTATGTGGAGTTCCAGTCGCTTCTTTTCGTTTTGTTTTTTAGTTTTCATGCTGAAATGGGGCAATTGGAACTCTTCTGCTTTCTCCAAATAAAACAGAGCTCTTTCTGTCCTTTGAATTCTTCAGAGCTGCTTTTCAAGGAAGCTAACTTGGCTTCCTGGTGACGCTTTTCAAAAAAGCCTTTCTGATGATGTTCTCTGAAAAGCCTTGCTTTGCCTGTGGTACTTCCAATAGTTCTACATTTTAGTTACAGATTAACTTTCTGTCATTGAAATTCTGACTAATTGAAATTATTTTCGTCTGTTTATAAATGAATTTGTTTTCTACACCAAAAGGGAAACACATTATAATCTTCATACTTGAGTTATTTGATTTAACAAGATTTAAAGTTAGGAAACATTTGCAAATAAGTTTTACATCTAGGCATGTACCACCCCACAAAATAAGTTTCCCATGAAAATAAGTTCCCCCCAAATAAGTGTCCATATAAGCACCAGAGGACACGCCCAGGGATTTTCATAGCAGCATTATTCATGGTAGCTCCAAGATAAAAACAGTCCAAATGCCCATCAGAGGTATAACAGATAAATATGTAGTATGTTCCTATTGTGTAATCATATAAGGGAATAAAACACCGCAATGAAAATTAAGACACAATCGAACTTTACAATCCCCGCTGCACTAGAGCGACTACAGTGATTAGAAACTGTGACACTTTTTTCTGCATAAAGCCTGGAGGCGAAAGCTTATTGACGTCACAAGAGAGGCCACGATTTTCCTTTTCTATATTATCTCGTAGGAATCTTCAAAAATAGTATATAAAGACACATGGCAACATGCAAAACTGTTCTATAGCTTTTTTGGAAAAACTCTTTTTCCAGATCCGCTGAGTCCACGGGGCCTAATTTGACCACATTTTAAGAAAACAAAAGGCAGAATTGGAACTTCCCTGGCTGTCCAGTGGTTAGGACTTTGTGCTTTCACTGCCATGGGCCTGGGTTCAATCCCTGGTCGGGGAACTAAGATCCTGCAAGCCACACGGTGTGGCCAGAAAACAAACAGACAAAGGCAGAATTATTTGCTAATGCTAAGGTGGAGGTCATTTTCAACTTTGCTGTTTCTTTCATGAGATTCCTGACTCCAGACTTTCTGGTTCATGACTCAATAAAGGAAATCATTTGCTTACTCAGGGTGACGATCAGGCCTTTGGTGCTCACAGCTATCATGCTTTGATGGGCAGGCATTCAGTATCCTGCCTGGATTTGTCATGCGGCAGCCCAAAGACTGGTTAAGGGAGTGATTTTCTGGCTGCTCTAATGAGGATAATCCAAATTGATCCAAATGTGGGGATGGAAAATTCCCACCAAGTGGTAACTGCTTCTATTATTAAGCATGGTCATCAGGGCTGGTCACTGGAGGTTATCTGGAGAAGAGAAAGACTCATAAACTGTACAGCTCTGTCCTGAGAGCCTGCAATCTGAATTCCTTCTGATTTGTCAGGAGATGCAGTGGTGGGCTTCCAAGTCCAGTATCACTCTCAGAATATTGTGGAATGACCCTCTGTGAGGCAGAGTGATGTCCTCATCTGAACAGAATTTTGATGGCTCTTGTGTTAAAATATTAATTCCATTAAACAGGCTTGTTGAGGAAAGAATAGGCTCTTCATGGTGGAAATATACCGATGCATACTGTTTTGTTTGAACTTCTTTATCCTTTGGAGTTTTGCTTTTATTGTTGTCCTTGCCTGGTGGAAAAGATGTGAAGAACATCTCCTTGCTTACTTGGGAGCAAAGGTTGCCCACTGATTCCGATGTGCTTTGGCTGTAGTAGACCAGCACCTCGCAGTGAAGCCCCTGAACAATACCACAGTCTTGAAGCGCTGGGCTCCAGGCTGTGGCAAGAAAGTTCTTCAAATGCCCGTCTCCCAGGGTGTAGTCCACGGACACTGTCTGCTTTCTCCTCTCGTCCCCTGATGGGAATGTCTTCCCTTATGGAACTCTGTAGGAATTGGTCTTTGTGGAAATTTCTGGATTGCCAGCTAAATGTGCCTGTGAGAGGCAAAAGGTCCAGGCCTAGCACACTGTAGACCACACTGGAAAGTGGCCCAGAGCTTGATACCCCATCCATCCAGGACAAAATGACAGGTTGTTCTCTGCAACCCAGGTCTGAGGTGGTGCTGCATTTGCAAAAGGCTGGGAGAGAAAGAAGAGAGCCTTAAAGCTAGAGTCACACCGGACCCACTGCCCAGGCCTGAGCTTGACCCTCTGATGGCTTTGCAGCATCCCCTTTTACAAACTGTCGATTCACTGTCAATTGTGTTTCTAGGGATTCTTACCTTGTGACCCTTGTCTTCAAGAGGATTGAGAAACTTCAAAGACCGTAGACAAAATTTGTGTAAATAAATACAGGTGCCCGATTCTAGGTAGAAGGGCCTAGGTTTTACCAGCTCACCAACCAGGCTCTCAAGATCCCAAACAGAAAAACATCATCAACAACAAAAGACAGAAACAAACAAGGGAAAGAAAGAAGAAGGAAGGAAGAAAGGAAAGAAGAAAAAGAAGCCACTGGGTTCATTTCAGTTTTTCAAACCAGAGCACAGTCAGTTTTATTCAATTCAGAGGCCAAAGGGTCAAGGAGGTTTGATATAAACTCTATCCAATCTTTCATTGATACAATCTCAAATGCTCAACAGCTGCTTCCTATCTCAGTTGACAGGAAGATAATTTAAATATTCCTGTTGGTTTCTCTCCTATCTGTGTTCTGAAAACCCACGTGAGAACCCCCTTGTACTAGTGCTGAAGAATCCAGGAAGCAAAACCGACTGTAACATGAAAAGGGAAACTTTAGGATGAGAAGTACTTTCCATCCTAGAAATAGTCCCCTTTGAGGGATTTCCAAGTCCAAGAAGTGTGGGGGAACGTGACTCCTTGGGGTTTGAATACCAATGAGTAGCGAGGTACTGGCATGGAATAGAAAGAAGCCTTGCAGTTAGGACAGAGAATCATGGCTTCACTGCTTCCCCACCGTGGGGCCCGAGATAGACTCTACTGAGGTCAAGTCTTGGCTTCCTTCCCCACCAAGGGGGAACGACAGTGTCCACCTCAGAAAGAGGTTCTGACCACTCAGTGAACAATGTATAAGGGGTTGAGCACACAGCCTAGCACACGGTCACTCAGTAAACATTAGACATTATTTCTGCTTTGTTAGTCAGTAAAATCCCAAGCTAATGGGGAAGGGGGGTAGAGTTCTTACGGGGAAGGAGGGAAAGGAGGAACGTGGGAATGGGGATGGGCCGGTAACCAAAGACCCTGGATAAGGCTGAAGGGTGAACCAGTCAACCAAGTTATTACTAGGATGGACGTCAGTGCTCTGAAGTCCCATCCAGCTACAGAACCCAGAATGGTCCCCATGGATACTCACGCCGGAGCACACAACTTCTGGGCCTGGAATGGATCTGGATGGAGAAGCAGGAACTTTGGAAATTCCGGTCAGTGAGCTTTGAGAATGCCTGATTCACTTTGTTTTCCCCTTATGAGTATAATCCCTCATTTTGTGTGACGGATTTTTGTAAGCTTCCCCACTTATTACATAGGGCAGCATTTTACAGTTATAAAAACAATAGTGAGTTTTAGAATCAGAACGGGCTCTCCCTGGTTGTTATTAAGACAAATCTATTTCTTTCCTTCTGGCCCTGGAGACTGCTACTCACTAACTGACCTCCAATTCCTAAAGTTTGCTCTTTAACGACAAACTAAAAGTTGGTCTTTTAACAACAACATCTCTTATTGGCAGAATGTGGAGAAACCCCCTTGTAGTTCAAAAAGGATGCATGAAATGACCATGGCCACTAGGATTTTGTGTTCAGGACCAACCGAGGGCTCATAGAGTCATGTGGATAAAAGCTGTGAAGCCAGTCACTCTGGGAGATAAGTGTTGGATTTGCCCACTGCTGTATACCTCACCTATGGATGTGCTGGTCTAATTTGTACCTGAGACCTTTCTCCTACCTTTTTTCAAATAAACAAGTTTACAAGGATTGTAAACAGAGCAATTAAGATCATTAGAATTACGAATGTGCATTGGGGACTTGGGGGGTGAGGAGATAATGGTCAATGTAAATAAGGAATTCATGGTGAAGCAGACAGTTTCACATTAGACGGAGCCTTCAAAACAGGCTGAGAACAGGAAGTTGAAGAAAGATGCTGGCAAGCATTCCAGAACTTTAAGAACCAAAGGTAAACCATGGCCTTTTAAAACTGGAATCCAGGGACTTCCCTGGCAGTCCAGTGGTAAAGAATCCGCCTTCCAACGCAGGGGATGTGGGTTCGATCCCCGGTCAGGGAACGAAGATCCCACATGCTGTGGGGCAACTAAGCCCGCATGCCACAACTACTGAGCTTGTGCACCTCAACTAGAGAGAGCCCACGTGCTGCCAACTACAGATCACACGTGCTCTGGAGACTGAGCACCACAACTAGAGAGAAGCTCGAGAACCACAACGAAGAGCCTGTGCACTGCAATGAAAGATCCCACGTACCACAACTAAGATCCAATGCAGCCAAAAATAAATAAAATAAATACATAAATAATAAATAAAATCTTAAAAAAAAACCCACAAAAACCCCCCCTGGAATCCACCCCCATCTCCTTACCCCCTCCCACCCCCAGTTTGGTTGTTGGCATATTAGGAAAGGGGTCAGCCAAACTGTGTCCTTCCCCTCCTCATAATTCACAGTGGTCTATAGTAAATCTCTTCTCTTAAATGTCCTTAGGGGCTACTGGATTTTATCTGTTTTTAAAATTTGGGCCTTTGGGGCTTCCCTGGTGGTGCAGTGGTTAAGAACCCGCCTGCCAATGCAGGGGACACGGGTTTGAGCCCTGGTCCAGGAAGATCTCACATGCTGCAGAGCAACTAAGCCCGTGCGCCATAACTACTGAGCCTGCGCACTAGAGCCCGCGAGCCACAACTACTGAAGCCCATACGCCCTAGAGCCCGTGCTCCGCAACGAAAGAAGCCACCACAATGAGAGCCGGCACAATGCAACAAAGAGTAGCCCCCGCTCGCTGCAACTAGAGAAAGCCTGCGCGCAGCAACGAAGACCCAACACAGCCAAAAATAAATAAATAAAATAAATTTATTTAAAAAAAAAAAAAGTTGGGCCTTACTCTGTAAAGATTTTTTTAAACATGAGGGAAAATCTTGCTTTTATGAATTGACCATGCTTTCACAGTTGCCCTCTCCAGCATGCTTACCACACCTCCATCCAGCCCATCTTTTCATACCAAGAAGTATTTATTGAGCACCTATATGTGGAGGCAAAAAAGTCATTGTGTGAGTGTAGGCTTGCCTCCATCACTTACAACACACACACTGGTGTTAGGCAATTCTTTTAATGTCTCTCGGCCTCAGTTTTCCCACCTGTAAAATGGGGCTAATGGTATCTATCTCCCAGAGTTGTTGTGAAGATTGAGTTTATCCATGTAAAGCAGTCAGAACAGAGAGCAAAGTCACATTAGGCAGAAACAGCTCTCACTTACTGGCCTCTCCCTTGTGCCAGGAGCAGCTGTCCTGAGAGGTTTGTGTGAATCAACTCATTTAATTCCCACAAGATCCCTGTGAGGTGATTACTGTTATTATCCTCCCTTTTGTGGATGATGAAACGAAGGCTTAGAGAAGTTAAGTGAGGGCAGAGCATGGCTGATCAGCTGTGCCAAAGGAGGATCACATCTCCATGAGTAATTCTGCTCCTGCACAAGTTAACACCTTTCAAAATGTGTGGATCTAGGGAATTCCCTTGCGGTTCAGTGGTTAGGACTCTGCACTCTCACTGCCGAAGGTGCGGGTTCAATCCCTGGTTGGGGAACTAAGATCCCGAAAGTTGCACAGCATGGCCAAACAAAACAAAGAATGTGAGACTCTTGGGGACAGCGTATGCAGGAAGCACCGTGTGCAGCCTGAAAATCTCATCAATCATAGGGCTTTGATATCGGCAGGGCCCAGCCTGAAGTTTTCCCCACCTGGAAGTTGGGATGCTTTCCTTTCCGTGTCCCCATTTCCGTAGAACTTCACTTCAAATACACCTTTCCTGTGACTCTTAACTCTCTATTCTCACCCAACTCAGCCAACCCCTTTCTTCTAGGTTCCCTGAGTGCCTTAGTCTCTTTGGGCTGCTGTAACAAAAATACCATAGACTGGGTGGCTTATAAACAACAAAGATTTATTTCTCACAGTTTTGGAGGGTGGAAGTCTGAGATCAGGGTACCAGCCTGACTGGGTTCTAATGAAGACCCTCTTCCAAGTTACGACCTCATCTAATGCCAATCACCTCCCAAGGCCATACCTTCTAATACCATCATATTGGGGGTGGGGTTTCAACACATGAATTTTTGGGACATAAGCATTCAGTCTGTAACTCTGAGTACTTGGTTTCAGTTGTTGATTTTTCACCCCTATAGCCTAGGAGTCACCCACCTTTGCCTTCTAGACAAAGTTACACTTACTTTTTATACCCAGATTATTATGGTACCAGCCCACCTCCATCAAAAGGACCCCTGCTATTTCTGAGCATCTTCTGAGGCCCTGTCTTCAGTATGTTCTGGAACAAACAGCTCTGGGTGCTTGGTTCTAGCCCTTCATCTATAGTTATGTCCCTGCCACCTCCTCCATTGCTGGTGACCCTGGAGAGATTGCCTCTCCTAGCCCAGACCCTGAGACTCCAATTCTGGTTTTGGGACTGGGACACTGCTCTTTCTTTCTTCCCTGCACAACTCTGTCCTAAGCCTAACTTCCCAAACCACGACTGAGACCAGGCTGCAACTTTTATAGGCCTTATTGAACATTCAACAAGAGTGCAAAGAAAAATGGAAATTGCCCTACAGGCACAGTCCCATCCTACCATCTGGTACACAGCCAGCATCCCACATAGAACCTGGACAGTGTCCAAGGAGTGAGCCCAGGCTACCCCGCATCACCCCATGCCCAGGTCTCTCCAGGCCTCAGTTTCAGAAAAAACTGTCTTCCCGGATACTAAGAGAGGGAGTGTTTATTCCCAATCCCCATCTCAAGTCCACTTTGCTGGGGCTTCGATTTTAGCCTCCTCTCAGGAAGATGGCTGGAGAGAGCACTGATTCACCCCAGAGAAAACCCCACCTGTAACCACCCAAGTGTTATCTGGTCCTTGTCCCCAGAAACTGAAACATAGTCACTTGGTTAATAAAGCAATTAATACTCTGTGTTCTTCCAAGGAAGATTCAAGGAGGTTAGGTTATCAGGTTCCTTTACAGGAGCATGCATTAATGGATTCGTTCCTCCCAGATGCCACGTTCATCTTCATGTCTGTAACGATCTGGGTTCCCATGCAGACAGGAAGATCCTCAGGAACAGCAAGTAAGGGTTGCATCTCCTTTCCTGACTTCCCTGTACCCTCCACCCCAACACTGTTCCAGTTACACACACACACACACACACACGCATACATACTCAAAACCTAAAATCAGGGAACTGCACACACAGCAGGCACTGAAGGACCCCAGATTTGTTTTTCTCACAGAACTTCTGAAACAACTGAAGCATTAAAACGACTAAATTATGCCTGCCTTCATTTTAAAGATATTTGCTCTTTTCAGTTTTAACATACCAACCTCCTGACCTTTTCTCAATTGAAAATAATTTTTTTTTTAAAGATTTTTTTTCCCCCAGTATTTCTTCAGGACCAGTCTGGCCCCATTTGCCCCTTCTCTGTACCCGCCGTGGTGTGCGTGGCGTCACTGCTTTGCTATTGGCCAGCTAACCTGCCACTTCACGCATCCTCCACCCTATCCGAACCCACAGCCCGGGGAAGGCCTCCCCCCACCATCTGCTCCGGTTCATTCACGTGCAAATACTAAGGCGTTTCAAATGCAGAGCTCGGCTCTCTGTTGCGTCTTTGTCTTTTCTAGTGAGAGAAAAGCACTCGTGCGAGAGAGTTTTTGGTTTGTGCCCCTCATACCAATATATTCAAAAGAAAAAGTATTGCTTATGGGATATTTTGAAAAAAATCATTGTTGCTGACGTCTACCTTAGTGAGTTTTTCTATGGTTATATTTAGCCCTGCCAGGCCTGGCAGACTTTCTGCCACAAAACCTTGAAGCCTTAGTAAGTGGGCTGACATATTCTGGACTTCTTTGGGCTTGGGCTTGTCATATCTAAAAAGCAGCCGACAATAAGAATGCAAGAATTTTCAGCCAGGCTTGGGGAACGAGGCCTCAAAGGGCTTTTTTTTTTTTTTTTTTTTTGTAGTACGCGGGCCTCTCCTGTTGCGGAGCACAGGCTCCGGACGCGCGGGCTCAGCAGCCATGGCTCACGGGCCCAGCCGCTCTGCAGCATGTGGGATCTTCCCGGACCGGGGCACGAACCCGTGTCCCCTGCATTGGCAGGTGGACTCTCAACCACTGCGCCACCAGGAAAGCCCCTCAAAGAGCTTTGCAGTGACAGTAGTTTGCTTTTAGGTCAGTGGAAGTTTCCTCATGTAATATTGTCAATACAGACCCTAGACTCGGTTATTTATTTGCCTCTCCGTTGAGGCAACACAGGCAGAGAACACACTGGTACCTTACTTTTCAAATCCCAGTAAATACAGCGACATTCTTAATTAGATGAAAGCAATAAGAGAGAGAAAATGTCTTATTCAGCACAATCTGAATATAGCATCTTCCTCACACGTCATCTTTACTCTAGAGCTGGATTTATGAGAATATGTTATGTTGACAAATACAAGAAAATAATAAACATCAGGCTCTGTGGCTATTTTGCATTATTGCTTTAACTCAAGACATTTCAAAGAGAGGGAAATACAAATCCAGCAAGACAGAAGTCAATGTGGGCTCAGCCAATTTTGAAACCAAAAGACCTCTTTCCCATCTAGTGTGTTTTGTTTATACTCTTGACACTCATTTGATGCATCACAGTCTCTAGAAACCAAACTTAGTGTGTCTGTGTTGGTGAACATGATTAAAGAATAATAGTCAAACTCATACAGAAATAACAGTTTTGATCAGAGAAGTAATATCTAGTTCCCTACGAAGGAATCAATTAATTCACCTTCACTAAGGTCTTAAATTGAACCCACCATAGAGGTGTGTCTATTTCTGGTTCCTTCAAGAGGTGAAACTGGAGAGAAATGATTAGAAAAACTCAGGCTTGGTTGAAAGAGATGGTGGTGGGCAGAGAGACTCCTCTTACCAAATATACCACATTCCCAAATACCAGCTTCCTTTCCTTCTTTTGCCCTCAGAGATGAGAAAGCAGAGGAGATTTTGGCTATTTTCATAATGAATTTATCCATCATGTTGAATTCACTGGTTTAGGGCCAATCTGAACTTTAAACTTACATATCTTTTGCTTTTTTCAAGGACAAAATGTAGTTGGATATACGCAATTTGAAATGCATACTTTCAAAATCTTCATTTCTCCTTCTAGAATCTTTCCTTCCTTTATCTTTTAGGTGCATTGTCTAGTCTGGATCAGTAAGACTGGCAGACGGTGGAAGAGTCTGAGAGAGAAGAAATATGAAAGGTATCTTTTTAACATCATGTTACTATTCAAATCCAGGTCTTTCCATTTACTATAGTGTGGTAGAAACTAGAGAAAAAATTGACTAAGTTTCACAAAAAGAATAAATACAGACATTCGCTGTTGACTGAGAACCTCATCTAGGTGAGTAGGGACTGGATTCTCATGGTCATTTCTCGGCAGCTTATTTGACCGGAAGCGGGTCGGCTGGTGGGAACACGGTACACATCCCAGCATGGCGGTCTTTGAAGTCTCCATGAAGCCCTTTGGTGAAGGAACATGCCACAGAGAACCCTGCAATTGTAGGGTCTCCAGAGAGCAGACTAGCTGTACATGTTTACACACACCCACCAGCTAAACCACAGATCCAAATGGGATATGAAGCACTCAGAGGCCCAAAGTGGCATTTTAGGCTGCCATAATCACATATAATGTCTACCCTTGGTTTACAAGGTGGGTGGAAGCAGGGAAAAAATGCTGTGGTCAAACTAAAAATGTTTCTTGTAGTCAAGGCAATAATGATGAATTGAGATATAAGAGAGAATACAAAATGCAAAGCATACCTACTTTATCCAATAATTTTGGTTAAAAACAACTAAAAAAAATCAAAAAGCAAAGAGCTTTTTGCAAATCTTATCAGGATTGAAAGAGGGAGCAAACCTGGTCCAAATCTAGTTATGTTTTGTGAACGTCATTGTGGAATCTAATGTTTGTGTGTAAATGAAACCAGGTGGCTAGTATCAGCTCCTGTCTCCCCTGGAGTCCCAGTGCTATTACCTTAAAACCAAGAATAATGTAAAAGCTAGAGGTGGGATTTCTTGGAAACTATCTGCTATGACTGAATTATGTGTCACATCCAGCCCAGACACTGTCCAGAGAGAGAAGAGAGACATCCCTTCCTGTAGCTCTGCCAGCCGCCTCCCATCAGACTTCCCTTTCATCTTGTTAACCACATTCCCACTGCTGGACTGGAACTAATTGCTACAGTAAGGATGGTGTTGTCCTAGCCCAACGGGGCTGACCATTAGAACTGCGGGTGGGTTGGCTTTACCTGAGTGGTGGGTATTGAACAAAATCAGGGTAATATTCAGAGGAGGTGTTGGTTACATGGGTGGTGGGTGGGCATACTATAGTGTCCACTAATCCACTCTGCTGGCACTCATTTTATTTCTCCAACTCCCTTGATTTAATTCCCAGTGGTTTTGTCTCCAGGGACACAATGTGCTGATCCTACAGACGTTGCATATTTCCTGTTTGTTTGGTGTTTTTCCACATCTTTATTGGAGTAAAGATGCTTTACAATGTTGTGTTAGTTTCTGCTGTACAACAAAGTACAACAAAGTGAATCAGCTACATGTATACATATATCCCCATATCCCCTCCCTCCCACCCTCCCTATCCCATCCCTCTAGGTCGTCACAAAGCACCGAGTTGATCTCCTTGTGCTACGCAGCAGCTTCCCACTAGCCATCCATTTTACATTTGGTAGTGGGTATATGTCAATGCTACTTTCTCACTTTATCCCAGCCTACCCCCCACCCCACCCCGTACCCTCAAGTCCATTCTCTACATCTGTGTCTTTATTCCTGCCCTGCCACTAGGTTCATCAGTACCACTTTTTTAGATTCCATATATATGCGTTACCATATGGTATCTGTTTTCCTCTTTCTGACTTACTTCACTCTGTATGACAGATTCTAAGTCCATCCACCTCACTACAAATAACTCAGTTTCGTTCCTTTTTATGGCTGAGCAATATTCCTTTGTATTTATGCGCCACATCTTCTTTATCCATTCATCTGTTGACGGACATTTAGGTTGCTTCCATGTCCTGGCTATTTTCCTGTTTTTTTGACAGTGTTTCTCATGTTAACTCTAATCATACAACTTACATCTTAGTGATTATTTATTAAGTACTTAATATGAGCCAGACACTATTTTAGGAGCTTTATACATAAGGAGAGAATGTAGTTATTTTGCAGACATAAATATTCCCAGTCGAAGTAATAAATCTCAAATGATAAAAATAAATCAAAATTTCTAGCATCTTAGTACCCACCTCAGTCTTCTGGATGCCATAGTTACCTTGTGTCCATCTTTCCAGCCTGAATTACTCCTGGACATTAACAAAAGTCAGTCTCCAATTCTTCAAAGCAAGGGCAAGATCCAGATGCTTCTTTTAATTTCAGCCCTGATTTGCCTCATTAAGATGAGCCAAATATTTGCTATGCCATTTACATTTAATATATTATTCTCTCAACTACACTATTAGGTTGGTTTTATTATCTCTGGAGATTTTAACATATATGGAAACAGAGGTTCAGAGAGTTCATGCAACATACCCCAAATTAAAGACAGAGCCAAAATTCTTTCTCCTTTTTTTCCTTTCCTCTTAAAAAAAAAAATGTCTTACATCACAAGCTTTAATTGCATGTCCTTAATTTAGTGATGAACTTGTTATTGTTCTGTTGAAACCCCACAAGGTTCAAACCATTGCTGGGCGTGCAGTTATTTCTTAATAACTATCTGGCCATTATCCAATCAAACTAGGATGGATGGGGCATCATGGCTTTAAACCACACAATCGTGCACGTGGATTTAGCTAATGCCCATCTGATATGTGTTCTCCTGCTGATGCATTCCGAACTCCTTACATTTTCCCATCTGCCTCAGTAACATGAGAGTCAAAACATGAGAATTAAGTCTACTTGCTATATACGTCTCATTAAAAAACTGCTCCATAAGTTTTAAGTGCACTAAACCTTAAGGATCTGAAAATAGACATTTTACAGCTTCCCTGAGACTTCTGAGGCCAACTGAATGGTTCAAAAGCTTAAGAGCAGCCGTATGTCTACCAGGGATTTGAAAAATCAAGTCATATTCTTCCTGCTACTTAAGTCAATACCATGAGTAAAGATTTTGCAATCAGGAGCGCACTAGCAATTTCTCTGGAAAGCACCCAACAATGGAATGCCGCTTAATCCTGCCCCCCAGCTGGATGGGAGCTGCAGCCCAACAGTAGCCAAGTGTGTCCTCATAACATATGACTCAGAAGCATTCATAGAGCCGGAGATATTGAGGTCCTAAAAATAGTCTATTTTTATATTTGTGTTTTTCCTAACTACAGCCTCATAGAAGGAATGCACGTGTTCACAGTTTCACTTTTCCTTCCACAGTGCTTTTAAATAACACGTCGTTATGACCACTTCCAGCAGCCTCAGAAATATTCCTTGATGTAAAAGGGCGCCATGTGAAAGTGACCATCCAAGTCGCTAATTCCTCCACCCTACATTGCCATGGCCACCAGTGGGGAAGTCTTCCCTTCAGCCTTTGGAAAACAATAAATGCTTATTCTCGGGAAATTATGATTTCTTCTGCATGAAATTTTAAGGGCACTTTGCTGGTGCCCGTTACCGTGGAGCTCCTGGTGAATTTCAGCAATCAGAATACTATGCTTATTTTGAACACTGAGGAAGTGACTGGTCATTCAAACAGCAACAGAGGCAATTTTAGCAGGCAAAACTGCAGGGATAATAATACACTATAATAATGTTACCAAGCATTTATCGAATGACTTGTCATTTTTAAGCATTTTCCCAGGGCTTCCTAATTTGAATGGTAGAGTGTTATAAATCCCTGTTGATGGCTTATGGGATCTTTGTTCACACCCATCTCTGATATTTTATTCTGCCAGTAATAGGAGGAGACAGATGGAGAATGGGAGACTAGACTCATTCAGTCCAACTCTGTTTTTCTAGTTCTTGCTTGAAGCAGCCTATGAGGGGAAGCCTTAATACAACCTCTCCAAATTCCCACTGAAATACCTAAGTCACAGAAGACGCTAAGAACTCACTCCAGTATCCAACATTAAAACATCAAATAACAGAATCCGGGAGAACTTTCCACTATTGGAAAAGCTGTTGGAACTAAAGTTAAATAAACAGTGGCCTAACATTGCTTAACTTGATGAAACAAAGAAGCCCCGCCCCCATGAAAGTAGAGGAACACAGTTGGTCCCTTCTTTTTTGGATGCCTCACCTCCCGGCTCACAGACCCAGGGACTGAATAAAGCATGAAGAATGTCACAGTACCCTCTTCTCCATGGGATGGTTTAGAGGTGATCAGAGTCCTAGCCCCTAATTCTCCCTCCTAACATAGTCATACTGGGATAAGAATCCTGTGACTTCCAGGAAACAAAAGCAGTGGAAATGTGAAGTGGGGAGGAGTGGGTGGCATGCACACACACCCATATGTATATATGCAAATGGAGTCATCTCATCGGCAGGAATAGTAGCCGCAGGAGCAGGGCTGATTCTAGGGATCAAATATAAGAAAGAGCAGAGCAAGACTTGCGCTGGGAAAGTTTCTTTCCACTCCAAATATCTCTTCCATCCAGTGTTACTCCATCTGACATCCTACCACTAGAAGTTCATTTCAATACATGAAGCCATGTGCTTTCTAGGATCATCTTTCGCAGCCTAAGTACGCCCGAGCGGAGTCAGGTATGAAGTCACTGACGCCTTAGCAGGAATTGTGGGGAATGTTATAAAGTCAGCCTTTTGCAGCCCCAGGCCCCAGGGCTCGGCTGATGTCAATGAAAGAAACAGGATGCCATTTCCCTGATGACTCCACTAAGAGGTAATTATACCACATGCCTGAAGGAAACATTTGGGAGGCTGAACTGGCTGTGATCAAGAATGGATAATATAGACCAGATCCCCACTACTTATTTGTTTCCCTGTGATTTTATCATTCAAATGTGGTATAGAAAAATTCAAGCTCAATAAAGTTTTGATTAATTATAATCTAGTTAATGTCTCTATTACTGTATTTTGTTCATTATGTTTGTATGATATCACTTACGTATGTGTGAGTTTGAAGTTCTCACACATCTATTATCATACACTGCTGGGTAGCAGCTGAACTACCCACATATTAGGATGTTAGCTTTATTAGGGTTAATTGGAATTGCTTCCTGTTTTTTTTTTTTCCCCCCCTAGGCTAAGTGAGATGAAGGAAGCTGTCTTATCTAGCCAGTTTTCTTTTTCTCTTAAAAATATCCTGAATGATTTGCGGTTATTTTATTCTCTCATGTCCAAGGGCATTGCTTTTGTTCTTTCTGTAGTGTTTTTCTGTTTCCAATCACCCCCACCTCCCCCCATTCCCAATCCCCACTCCGGCCTCCAGGGTAGGGAGAAAGTGGATTTGCTGATTTACTTTTCAGTATTGTTGGGGAAATATCATTTGGCCTCTATGTTATATTCTCAGAGTGTTAAGTAGTTTGGCTAAGTCAATGTTGAACCTTAGATCATGTGAATTGTATTCCTCGGTCTGCCACTAATTCACATGGTGATAGACTGTAAGTTATTAAACTGCCATGCCTTGGTATGCACAGGTATAAAATTAAGATAAGATTGCAAAAATGACTGGCCATGGTATGATGAATTCAAATGACTGATCTCTATCCATGTTAACGGTTCTCTGCAGCACAAGTGCTTATCTTAGAGACGAACTTCCTGAAGTTCTTTGCAAAAGCTTGTGTGTATCTGCATATTTTCTTGGGAGAGGGTTCATGAGTTTCATCTGAGTTCAGCCTGTTTGCCCTGGAGCCTCCAGGACAGCTGTGCATAAACACTGGTCTGGGGACTCATGAAGAATTTTGTATTGGTCCATGACGAAATGTGAAAAATAAGAAAACTTGTAAGGGAGTTTCCATAAAGCCAAATGGATTCAACTTTAAAGACTGTACTTTATTTTAAAAGTGTATTGTGACCATCTAGAGGGGTGGGAGAGGGAGGGTGGGAGGGAGACGCAAGAGGGAGGGGATATGGGGATATGTGTATATGCATAGCTGACTCACTTTGTTATACAGCAGAAACTCACACACCATTGTAAAGCAATTATACTCCAATAAAGATGTTAAAAAATATTGAAAAAAAAGTGATATATTTTCCAATGTTTTGGTGTTTCACTTACTATTATGATGGTGTTAATGTAGGGTGGTCCCCACAGCTCTCTGCCCCAGTGGGTTCCCAAGGCAAAATGTTAAGGTTAGGTTCAAAGAGATTTTTAATATTTTCATGGCTCATGAAACCAAATATTTGGGAACTACAGCTTTTATAGAAGATTCTTTCCTTTCAAACATTTGCTGTCTGTCTTTGGCTATTTTTGAGAGTAATATGAATCAAGGAGCATTGGGCTGCCTCTAGGGCTGGTCTATTCAACACAAATCAACAGCCATCAGCCTTGAAGAACAAAAGGTCTTCACTGTGGGTGATCTTGCAGGGATGGCTCACACGGAGCATCACAGTGCATTTACTTTCCTTCCCCTCAAATCTCACAGTGACCAGAACTTAATTAAATTCTTGCTCCGCTTCTCTCCTTCTGTCCTCACACGGCCAACCACCTCCCTCCCTGTATCCTTCTGAGCACAGTGCCACACACCATCCCGTGCTCCTTCCTGGGGAGACCCCTGTGGGGTGCAATCCAGCATCTACTCTACCCTCTTTCCCCCCACCTCCTCCCCAAGCAGTCATCCTGGAAATTTGGAAGATAAGATCCTTCATCTTGTAATGGAGTTACAGTTCAAAGAAGTGAGACTCATAAAGGACAGCTACTGTATCAACTACACTTCCAAAAAAAAAAAAAAAAAAAAGACAACTATACACCACATTCCTCACCCTTTTACTCTTTTATTTTACTTGTTTTCCCCCCCAGTATCCTTATTCTACCAACACTTTATCAGCAGTGTAATAGGGCAGCCCACTGGGGAAGAACTGGATGAAAGTAAAATGGACGAGGAGAGTAAAGCACTGAAAAGAGGCAGAGACAGGAAGAGTCAGTCTTCCATCTGAGCAAGAACGGCCTGATAATGCAACGCTGTCCATTTGGGGGCTTCAGAAGCACCAGGCCACTCATCTATCTCAGGGCTCTGGAGCTCCTTTGGACTGTTATCCATGTTTTAATGCCATATCTTGGTTCATTCATTCAGTCGACAACTATCTGTTGAATGTCTGCTGTGTACTAGACAGTGCTAGGTGCCAGGGATGCAACAGCAAACAGAGGCAGACATGGTTTCTGCAAACATGGCGGCTCAGAACACCACTGATCAGCAGGATCCCGGAGGAGGTTATGTTTCAAGAACACTGAGTTGACAGATTCATTGCCAAAGGTCGTTTCCTTAGTTTCTTAAAAGGAGATGCAAGGATTTCAGATCAAGATTGATGAATCGAATCAAAGAGAATCGAAAAGTTGCAAGATAAGATCCATACTGGTGAACCTTTATTCTCTAGGGAAATAAACATAATTATTCTCTAGGGAGAAGCCATAAACTGAGGTCACTGATGTGCCAAGGCAAACACCCCTCACC
>NW_006787833.1:3364363-3366297 GCF_000442215.2 Lipotes vexillifer | reverse complement strand
GGGAAAGAGCCCAGATCCCTGACCTCTGGTACCCTCCTCATTTTCTCAAGTTGCCTTTCTGCTGCTCCTTATGGCCATTCCACCTGCGAGGGCATTTAGATCACAGTTTCTCAGAAGCTTGTCAAGAGCAAACATAAATCCAAGGCTGACATAATCCTCCCCCACCAAATTCCATGCCATGTTCAGAAAGGCAACCAGTTCTCCAAGAGATTCAAAATTAAATCAGGCTGGCATCTTGACCTAGCTGGGGACGAAGTCTACTTAATGCAGGTGACTTTTAAACAGAGTTCGTGTCAACAATGGCCACTGCGTAAATCCTGATTTTTCAGCTTAAAGTTAAGCTTACCCTTCATACATCATGCCTCCGTTCCCAAAACACAGGAGAAACCTTTGGTTTGCGATGAATTACGTTTAAAAATGTAAAGAAAAAAAATTTCTTTGGAAATGATCCTGAAATTTTCTTAACGTCTGAAAATACTTTATGTAAAGAATTAATTTAGGAGAAAAAAAGAGCTACTTTGGATTGGAAAATATTTTTAAACTAGGAGCGCAAGAGAAGGAGACAGTATAGGAAGAAAACTCAACTTCTGAATTATTATTGTCCCTAAACTCTGTTCTTAGGAGGTGAGTAGATAGGACTTGGGTGCTCTTGGTGGCTTAAGATATGGGTGGTAATGGGCAGAGAAGATGACCAGACACATGTGCAGAAAGATATGTGCTTACTGGGCATCTTCTCCAAGGCAATCATTGAATGAAGGAGACTGACTCGATGAGAACACTGGGTGATGGTGACAGTGCGGTGGACACTTGGATGAGTGGGAGCTGGCGGCTGGGGTAGAGGGAGAGTGAAAGAAAGAGGTGCTGGGAAGTATTTCTTTCCCTGTAATATCACAAGGCTGCTTCTCTTAATTTTGTGGTTTTGCCATAAAGCCCAAAGAACTGTGACCAATGTTTGATAAGCCTTCAATAAATGTTGACGTTTCTACCTGAAATTCCACCTATTCGACATTGATTCACGCTAACGATGTCCTCTTTAAAATAAAAATTCTCTTGGGAAGGTTCAAGTCAACTGACCGTTCATCTTTCACGACGAGTGTTTAACAGGACTGCTTCTGGATCTCTAGCTGAGGTCAGCTGCACAGTGAGAGTTCGATGGCCAAGTGGTTAAGAAGAGGCAAGGCAATGTAGCGTCAAGGAGATGCCGGGGCTGAGTTCAGGCACAAGTAGGGTCTTGGGAAGTCAGAAGTTTTTACTTCCCCAGGATAATGTCCTCAAAGTGCCAAGTGAAGGAGACACGAGGAAGAATAAGCCAAAAAGAACAACTGTGGCTATGCAACTTTTGGGCCCAATGTAGGGTTCACATAACCCTCACTCTTCAAAGTTGTAAGCGTTCTTTGGCAATTGCAAAATCTAAAATATTTTAAATTCTGTGAGCTGGCCTCAACTGGTTTTCTAAAGCCTAGTGCTCGCCGAACCTCAGTGGCGTTACCCAATGAGCAAGCATCCACATTTGCTGTCCACAGCTGCGAAGCTCTAATTTTCAGCAAGATGCACAGTAGGCGTCTGACTACATAGAAGCAGCACCACAAACCACTACCACCAAGGATCATTTATCAGTTATTTTGGGAAAGGGGAGGATTTTTTTTTTTAGAAGAGAGGAAACTATGCTAACAAGCTTTTTGTCTGCACACATTCGCCCTGGAGATCCCTATCTGTGCATCTCAGTTTGCTACATAGTTAGCCTTAAAGGAAAATGAGGTGAGATGGAGATATCTGAGTCATAAAAGTAATAAAACATGCTTCTGGAAAAAGCTTTCTACTTCCCCTTAACCCCACACGCTTCCCAGTTATGTGGTTTGTTTCTTCAACGCAAGTCTTGGGAAATTATAGTTAGGGATACTGATTGCTAGAAAAATATACACATGCATTTATAA
>NW_006787833.1:3339029-3364353 GCF_000442215.2 Lipotes vexillifer | reverse complement strand
GGGAAAGAGAAAGGGCCAAAAAAAAGGATGAAAGAAAAATAACTTAGTATTAGAAAAAGAGAAAAGGATCAAGAACAAGACTTACTCTATGAGGATAGAGTAAGTCTTCTTACCTGCACCCATACCAGCTTTCCAGGCAAAACAGAGAGTCCCTGTCTCTTGGCTCAGATGTTAGTGCCAGGCAGTGTCTTCTATTTACATGCTGTCTCTGGGGATCTTGCTGATTGATGTACTTCTTACAATTACTTTAGTAGGTGGGGAGTGAGGGTGACCTGCATGCTGGGATGTTGGTGGAGCTGAGGGAAGGGTTGCGAGGAGATTGATGGGATGGGAAACTTGGAAGCATCTTTGTATGAAAGGAGGTGTTTTAGGTCATGAAGAACTAGATCCATTGGGTTGTCTGCAAGAAATGTTAACATTCCTCAAGTTCCCAGGTGATTCACTTAATTTGCCCATCATCTTTGGATGGCTGGTTTTGTGGTTGTGTGGTTGAAACTAAACACACAGGACCTTGAATATACCCTCCAAAACCAAAACATGACTGGGATCTGTGGTTAGATACTACATGGCTGGTATCCATGGTGGGAAAGATCTCAGAGGATGGCTGATGAGGTTGGGGGTGTCTTAGCTTGCCCAAGGACTGCTATAGGGGGAGGGGATGGAGCGAGGGGCAGTTCAGGGGAAAGAGGCTGCCCTTTTCATGGGCAGTCATCTGTCACCCAAATGGTGGGGTTGAAATTCCTGATAACTCAGGTATTGGAAGATTGAAAGTTGCCCTGCATGAATTGAGTCACCAAAATCTCCTTTTAAATTTTGTATAGGTAGTACCGTGGCACCAACAAAGTACTTAGGTGGCAATTAGAAGGGTAGTCAAGGTGACTTGTAAGGGTGCGGGTTATGGAATGGGGTCTCAGTAGTGGACAGAGCAAAATCGGAAGCAGTGGAAGGGGGAGGGAGGATGAACATCTCAAGGGTGTGTCAACTGCCCCTCAACCTGGGCTCTGTTCTCCACTCTTCCACTTGTCCAGAAGCTAAGGATGAGAGTCAGGCAGTGTAAATATTGATTTTAAGACCTAGGTCTTCAACAAGATGAATTATCAGCTGTTTCATGTCTGAAACGGTTACACACAGTTGAGAAAAGCACCAGTGATCAAAGTCAGCAGTTGAGAAGACAATCACAGCTATTGTGAATGCTATAAACTGCTGTGCAAAAGCATTTCTGTGCCCAGGTACAACGCCCCTGGGGACGCATGCGTTCAGAGTTCATACCTCATGAACACATAGAAGAGGAAATGTCTCATCCAGGAGGGAGTTGGACTGACCTGCGGTCCATCTGCCTGCTTATTGTTATGCACAGCTGGAAGGGAGGGGACTCCACTGGAGGAGAGAAAGAGACTCACACAGGGGTAAGACAGGTTTTAAAGATGATAACACAGGTAAACACCTGCTAAGCATGCGGGACTGGGTAATAGGAGGCATAACTCCAATTTGAAAAAGAGCCTTCAGGTCTTGACTTCAGGGGACTTACTCTTAGATGGTTTAATCTACGTCCTTCAGAAGCTTATAACACAGCAAACACTACAGACATGGGGATTACCCAGGACTAGCTGACAGTCTACATATTCCATAGAGTATAGTCAAAGAAAGATGCCCTTAATAATTAAAGAAAAACGGGGGCTTCCCTGGTGGCACAGTGGTTGAGAATCCGCCTGCCAGTGCAGGGGACGTGGGTTCGATCCCTGGTCCAGGAAGATTCCACATGCCGCGGAGCAGCTAAGCCCGTGAGCCACAACTACTGAACCCGCGTGCCGCAACTACTGAAGCCCACGCGCCTAGAGCCCATGCTCCACAATGAAAAGCCACCACAATGAGAAGCCCGCGCACTGCAATGAAGAGTAGCCCCCACTCGTTGCAACTAGAGGAAGCCCGCGCGCAGCAGCGAAGATCCAACACAACCAGTAATAAAATAAATAAATTTATTTTTAAAAATAATAAAAATAATTAAAGAAAAAAGCTACACTAGCTCAAGTCAACTTCTGGCCTGTAGAGCACTGTGAGGGAAAGGCTCTGCAAGATCGTCAGCAGTGACTAGATCTGGCTTATTTTAAATTATACTCACATTTGCATACAAATAATCAATGACCTACATCTCTTAAAAAATGGTTTTTTTTCTCTCTCCAGTAAGCACTTTACGTCCTGGTGAAATCCTGTTCATCTGATAACTTTACTATGATGGGAAAAGGAGAGGCAGGGCAAGGAGGAAATACTTCCTTGGAACCTAGTCAATCCAGGTACATAGTAAATACGTTCCCTCCCTTATCATCAGAACAACACTATGCATTACCTACCATTCATTCTATTTTCCAAATCAAGGAACCAAGGTCTGAAGAGTTGATGTAGCTTTCTCAGGCATTAAGAACAGAGATAGAACTGGAACTCCCATCTACCTGCATCCCAGCGCCATTGCTCCTTCTGGTAGACCATGTTGCTTCTCCAGACCAACAGTGGCAAAGTATACTTTAGCTTAAAATGAGCTTGTAATATAACCGCCTACCTTTAATCACAGGAAGGTACAAATATTTGCCAGAAGAACTGACTGTAGCTGGATGGCTACCCAGTCTTGGGTCTGTCTGCCACTCCTGAGCCTCTGAAAAACCAGCCTCAGTGCTATGAGGCCAGCCCCCCATGCATCCCTTTACCTATTCATCCACCCAGCATGGGTCGCACCCAGCAGCCCGCAGCTATGTCACGAGGTCCTGTCTGTGAATTCCTACTGGTGTCTCTCGGGTTATCTGTGTGTTCACGAGGACTGGGGAGTTTGTGAGCATAGCAAGAGAATACAGTGTGCTTGGGTTTACTTTGTCATTTCTAGGCCTGGGCTAAAACCGTCACCTTAAGAAGCTAAAATGTGTATAGTTATTAAATCTATTACTATTCATTTGGGGGTGGGGAAGGAACAAGATAGATACAATCCACTAATTTGCCTTTTCCTACACTTGCCTGGATTTCTTCCTAGTCATGAATTATTTAATTAACGTCTTCATATGTTCATTCCACACATATTCCCCGATTGGGACAACTTGCCGTAGCGTACGAGGCTGAATGAAGTGTCATTCTTGTCCTCAATGAGCCAGCAAGCAGGAGAGACAGAGGGGAGCGTAACAGAGGAAGAGATACAGGCGCTGAGAGAGGATGTATACAAGATGGAGCGCGTGAACATGAAGGAGAGGGCAGAGTCCAGAGGCTTGTGGAGAAGACAGCTCTTGGTGTTTTGCACTTCGATCCTCTTAACAGAGGGCCTGGGTCTAGGAGTACTTTCTAGCAGTTTCCCTCAGGGCCAGCTCAGTGTCGCTCAAACACTTAGAGAAGTGAGGAGACTCCAGGGATCCCAGGTTCTGCCACGGTACCTGGGTAGGTATCGCAAGGGACTAAAAATGCTGCTTGGGACTGAGGACCATGTACGAGACAAGAAACAGATGCTATAAGAACTGTCCTCTGGGCCCCAAATTGCTTTTCCACCAAAAGCTGTTCTCACTGGGATGGAAGATTTGGACCCGGTCACCGGGAATGCTGGCCCTTCCTTGCTGCCAGATGCCCATGGAGCCTCAGGGCTTTGGCTTTCTCATCCTCGAGTGAGAATAAGAATAGGAATAACAATGCCTTCTCCATGATCTCTCAGGGCTGTTATGAGGCTCAAAGGGGATAATGCACAGGAGGATGCTTTGTAAGTGGGCCCTAAGTATTTGCAGTCACTGTTATTAGTACTGGCAAAATGTCAATTTCTGTATCCATTTCCAACTGAGTGGAAAGCCTTTTTGTTGCCCTTCGCTTAGGAGGTCAGTCTTGTCAATTCTGAGATGCCCTTTACAACATGGAAGCTTGTCGGCAGTGATGCATTTGGAATAAGGTTTAATAAATGCATTCATTTTTTTAGAAGCAAACACAAGGTGAAGCAGACCTGTTTGGATTGAGGTTTTATGTCTGATGCTAAGAGGGTTACATAATTAAATCAGAGATTGCGTCCCCTGGGACACTCAGGAGTAGACCCATTTTCACAGGCTCCACATCCATCTCGAATATTCCTGTTGCCTGAGGCTAGGTGGTGTGTGTGCTACATGGTGTGTGCACGTGCCGGTGCCCTCACCCACACGTGAGTAGGGCACGTGGGAGGGAAAGAAGAAGATGAGAAAGGGTCTTATAAAATGAACCCAGTTGTGCAAAACATTACATGATGGTGAATCATTTCAGCCTCAGTCCACGTGACGATCACCCTGGCTTCAGGGATTAATGACCCTTGTCATTAGATTTCTGAGGCAGACAGCATCCCATTGCAAAGGACCATTCCCATGAATGAATAATCATAATAAACACAAATGTAATAAATACAAGCCAGAGGTTCATCTTCTATAGTCTACTTTGCTGGACGCTAAAGGAACAGCAGCCCTGGTTGGAATATTCTCGGGTCCATTCCTTTAGAATCCAAAAGGGAGGAAGGACCTGTAGGGTGTCTCTGGTTCGTCTGTGTCTCCTGGCAAGATTACCCTGAAACCAAACCTAACAGGGGTAAGGAGGACCTTGATACTCCTGTGAGAATGCACTCCAGGCTTTAAAACCTTGACGCTCAGGAAGTCTTCCTACTGTGTGTCAAGTCTTGCACGCGCGGCTTCCCTGGTGGCGCAGTGGTTGAGAATCCGCCTGCCGATGCAGGGGACGCGGGTTCGTGCCCCGGTCCGGGAGGATCCCACGTGCCGCGGAGCGGCTGGGCCCGTGAGCCATGGCCGCTGGGCCTGCGCGTCCGGAGCCTGTGCTCCGCAACGGGAGAGGCCACAGCTGTGAGAGGCCCGCGTACCGCAGGAAAAAAAAAATGTAAACAAAGTAAATGAGATAAAAACAATAAAAGTGTTTTCTAATATTTCCATTAATGAAAATGATGGTTTCTGATTTCATCTTTCTTTGACATCTAGCACTAATTTTGAGATAATCAAGTCTACAGAGCAATGGTGTTTAATGAAATAGGTGAAACCTACAGTGTTCTAGACAACAGATCACTGGCCAGAGAGTAACAGACCGTGTAGATGATTCTATGTGTCCTTTAGTGCCTCAAACACCTTTGGCGCTCAGCAAGATTGTGTGATGCTAGTGTTGGGTCACTTGATTACTCCTCCCCCGCTCCACCTGGAGCGTCCTATAGAGACAGACTTCCAAATATTCACTTCCGCTGCTGCTTTCCCACTTTGTTTCTTACCCACCAACTGAAGGCTGTGATGGTATTCTATCCTTTCCTCCATATTTTCCCAGCGCAGACATGGAACTGGGTCCTGTGCACGCATTAGTCTAGGAAGGGAGATCCCACCCACGATGTCAAGCCCTCCAGCACCTTGGACTCTCATTCACTGGATTCATGGGGATCAGTGAATTGACAAGCAGGGCACGTTCTCTGCTGGGCCTCTCTTTCTTTGTGCCATGTGAGTGTCCAGGCTAAGATGAGACGGCGAGCCCCTCCTGGGCTGGGGATTGTTTCCCAGGACTTTGCTGGGCCAGAGACCTTTGGATCCTGAGCACGGCTTGCAATTAGGAAAGGGACAATGGAAGCTAGTGATGCTAGCCGCTCACTTTGCAGATGAGGAAACTGAAGCCTGAGAGGAGACCCGCATGCCAGAAAGAGGCTGAGTTGGGAGAAGAATCCTGGGGACCAGAACCCAGTCGGGGTCTCATTAAGGCTCATCTACTGCCTTCCAGATCACCCGCCAGGCTTGTGTCATCGGACTAAGACACTGATCTCAACGAGATATATAAATGTGTCAAGTCAAAGAGAAAGGCACTCGGTTTGAAGTGGGGAGAGTGAAGCTGGGCGTCTAACCCAGCTCAGATGTTGGTGAGTAGTCGTCACCTCTGTAAGGGGAGACGGCAAGCATCGTCCTAACCAAATCACAGCTCTCGATGCTTTTCTAGAGAGATGACTCATTTTTGAATAATAGCCCATAAATTAATAAATACCATTAAGTTTATGGGCTTCTTCTAGTCAGAGTCCTTTCTAGCTATCAATTCAGTTTTTAATAAACTCCCCATGACTTGTAAAACCACAGCAGTCAATTTCTGGTCTGTGTTGAAGTGACATTTCTGGTATCAACTTCCTCCTGCACATGTACAATGACGATGAAAGGGCCCAAAACAAAACAAAAACTAGGTGGAGAGACATTTGTCAGTTTACGTTAGGTGACTGGATGAAGGCCAGTGTGCCTGGCTGCCTCTCCCAGGGTCTGGGTGCCTGAACTGGGGGTCTGGTAAGCACCTCGCTGGATCGCTCAGATGGAAGAGGAGACAGGAAAACCACCTTCAATTGAGATTCTCTGAAGTACTGGGTGGGAATCATGGCTGACCCAGCAGGTGGCTTGTCATCTAAAATAGTACCAGCTGTGCATACCGTGTAGTGGTGATGGAGGATAAAGTAAGTGAAAGTTCAGTAGCAAGCTTTCTGTCCTGGAAAATGTAAAAGTGCGATCGTGTTGTAATAATAATATAATGATGACGGTGATGATGATGATGATAAATATCATATACCGAGTGTCTTCTATGACGTAAGGATCTATGCCAAGCACTAGACACTCACTATTGTTTTTGATGCCCACAGCACTCTTAGGAGGCAAGTATCACTCTCCTTGGGCTCAGAGTGGATGGGTAACTTGCAGGAGGTGACACAGCAAAGTCCTCCTGTGAAAATTCAGCCCTCCAATCTGGTCATCTGGCTCTAGTCATGGTCTTGCACTGCCCTAGGCCATTCAACATGTAATTTTTACTAAGGTTTATCTGCCTTAATTCAAACCATACTCTTCAAAGATTTTCTACTCATTGTTAAAAACACAGATACAACCTAGGATGTTTTTATTAATATTCCAGGCTTGGATTCTGCAAAAGAGGTGCCATCTTTGTTGCCAACCAATGCAAGAGGCTTCGTACAGAACTCAACCTTTCTTTTCCAAGAGTGACTGACTAGAAGCCCTACAGATGTGGAGGGTGGGAGATAGGGGTAGATATTGGGGGTCGCAAAAACTACTTATCCAAGGAGAGCCTAGAACTTCTAATTGCATTTGGAACAGATCTCCCATGGGCTGATAAAGTTGGAGGAAACTCTAGAGTGCTTTGAGTCCAACATCCTTGTTCTGCAGGAGAGGGCTCTGCAGCTCATGGAGTTTGTAGTACTGTGTCCAAGGTCACCAGCTACTTGGTGACAGAACTGGCTTAGTTATTTAATTAATAAATTTATTTATTTTGCGGTACGCGGGCCTCTCACTGCTGTGGCCTCTCCCGTTGCGGAGCACAGGCTCCGGACGCGCAGGCTCAGCGGCCATGGCTCACGGGCCCAGCCGCTCCGCGGCACGTGGGATCTTCCCGGACCAGGGCTCGAACCCGTGTCCCCTGCATCGGCAGGCGGACTCTCAACCACTGCGCCACCAGGGAAGCCCTGGCTTAGTTATTTTAAGTCCTTGTACTCCTTCCTCCATGTAATGCTATCTCTTGGGCTGAGTGGTACAACCAATGACCCACTGCTCTGGCATTTCCCTGCAACCAAGCTGTGGTGAGGTGGGGGCCAGGTGAAGAGGAGGCATCTGAAACTCAGGTGCATCTGATTAGTGACTGGTCTTCATGGACACTGTCAAAATGTAAAGGGAATGGCTTTGTAGCCCATAGCTGACTCTACAGATCATCTCTTCCATGGCATTTTCAGACCTACCAATGACCATGATAAATAATCATTAAATTGCATGGGCTTGGTTGGGAATTATCTATAGCGCCCTGCAAAGGTCTGACAATGATTTAAAAAAATAGATTTTTCAAGAACGTTCACTATTACATCCCCTGCACCAAGCACGTGTCATATATATAGCATCACTAATAAATATTTGTTGAACAAAATAGATGTTAATAACTCAATGTACTGAAACAGCAGCTGCCAGAAACTAGAAATCCAGTACCTTGTTCTGCATCACACAGATCCATCTAAGAGGTGAGGAGAAATTTGAAGTTAGAGCTGCCTGCCTGAAAAGCCTCTATCCCAACCACTTTCGACCTTCAATTTTAAGGTGTGGTTCTCACACATTAGTGGGCTGTGTATGTCTGAGAACCGGCTGGGGAACAGAATCCTGGAACCTCCCCTAGAGACTTGGATTCTGTAGGACACTTTGCCACAGCAGCATAGGTTATTTTGGTGCAGATGGACCACAGGCCCCACTTGGACAAATGCTGTTCCAAAGATCATTAATAACAGCTGACATTTACGAGCGCTTACTCCGTCCCTGTAACAGTCATTTCATCCTCTCACCAGTGCTATGATATAGGTTCTATTATTATCATTGCATTCTAGAGATTAGGGGGGAAAACCCTGAAGCACAGAGAGGTTCGGTGACCAGCCCTGGCCACTGAGTTGGTCAGGTACGCAGCCAGAAGAGAAAACCACGTGTCGTGCTGCAGAGCCTCTTCTCTTAGCCACCAGCCTCTGCAAAGGGAAGGGCAAAGAGGGAGGGTGGAACGTAATGCACTGTTATTGTCTCCACTCAGTTTTGTCTGAGCGTAAAAGGAACTGGATCCTCAGGTGCTCCCAGGTGGAGGGAAGCCTGGCAAAGGTGACCCTATCAGGCATGGCTTCAGTCTGGGGACACACCTAAGGGCAGAGCTAAGCTGTGAATTGACAGAGGAATTGGACAGTGTCTCTAACCACCCTTCTAGTGCCCACCGATGGATAAGGAGGCATTTAGAGTAGATTTTAGAGGAGATTCCTCTCTTAGCCACAGTTCCTTCATTTTGGGTAGCAAAGAAGGCAGCTAATGGCAAAAGACATAAATAAAACAGAAAAACTTGGTATGAGCATCCTACAAAGCTTATAACGACATCCATACTTTTGTTAGGCATCTCGTCCCCACCTTTGTCCCACTGAAACTCCAGGGAATGAAAACTTTGGTTGTTAAAGAAGCAGATGATCATATTTCTAAAGAAATATTTCCATGAGTCAAGTGCCCGAGCTAATAAAGACTCATTTATGAGAGGTTACACCCAGAGAAAAATAGCAAACAAGCCCATGTTTCAGTCCTCTTAGACTTTTAAGCAGTCCATAGGCAGTGTGCTCTGAAAGCAGCAACACTGTCCCATAAAAGGTTTGTAGCCATGACTGCTGCTTATGTTGTCATGGGGAAAAGTAAAAAAGGCACATACACAGAGGGTTTTTTAGGTGCTCTCTTGAACTAATCATAGTTTTTATTTTCTATATTTTATGACGCTTCGAAATCTTGGAGCCTTGTGGACTGGAGGACAGACTGCTTCTCCCAGGATTAACAGCTGTCCTACCCGCCGCCCCCATCTGCAGGGGATACGTTCCAAGGCCCCCGGTGGATGCTGCAAACTGCAGTTAGTACTGAACCTATATATACTATGTTTTTTCCTATACATACACACTTATGATAAAGTTTAACTTATAAATCAGGCACAGTAAGAGATTAACAATAATAACTAATAATAAAACAGAATAATTATAACAAGATACTGTAATAAAATTTATGTGGATGTGGTCTGTTTCTCTCAAGCTCTCTCAAAATATCTTATTGTACAAATTTAATGCCTTTTCCATCTTAACTAAGCGCTCACCACCCACGGTGGCTGTAGCTTTTGTAGTTTGAAGAACAGCAGCAAAACTAGCAGGAACTTCTGTTTCCTTCTTCACAACTTCCCGGATAGGACATTTGTTCTTACCTTAGATCTAGCAAAACCTCAGCATAGGGATCTTCCCGGACCGGGGCACGAACCCGTGTCCCCTGCATCGGCAGGCGGACTCTCGACCAGTGCGCCACCAGGGAAGCCCAAGTCGAGAACTTTCACCTTTCCACTTAAAGGAAGCTCTCTACAGCTCCTTTTTGGCATATCTAAATGGCCAGCATCACTCCTCTTGTGCTTTAGGGCTGTTATTAAGTAAAATAAGGGTGCTTGAGCACAAGCATTGTCGTAACTGGACAGTCGATCTGAAAACTGAGATGGCTACCAAGTGACTAAGGGGTATGACTGGACAAAACGACGACTCACATTGTGGGCAGGACGGAGCAGGACAGCACAGGATTTCATCACGCTACTCAGAATGGCTCGACACTTAAAACTTACAAATTATTTATCTCCGGAATTTTCCATTTAATATTTTTAGACCAAGGTTGACTGTAGGCAACTGAAACCATGGAAAGCAAAACCATGAACGGGGTAAGGGGTGGGGCTCCTGTAATTCCTAGAGGCAGCAAACACTTTGCCTGCCAACACACCTTGGTATGCAAACCAACCAATTCCGGGTCCGTACCCCGACCTACCTCCTTTTGTCAGGCTCCTGCAGGGGACGGTATCCCCCTGCCCTAAATCACCCCAGGGCCAGATACAGGACAGCTAGAGACCACGTCTCTATCCCAGAGTCTGCCAATGTTAATCAAAGTATTCAGTTGTAAGCCTGCCCAGCTGCTCACCTATCCTCGCCCATTCTTTCCCCTGAAAAACCACAATAAAGGCTTTTATGCGTGCCTTTCCCTTGTTCCTTCTGCCTCCCCGACAACCCTGATGCTTCCCCGTGTGACCCTGCGTGGCACGCCACGCCCCCTCCCCTTGGGAACTCTGAGTAACAATTTCTTTTCCATGGCAATTATCTCCTGCTCTGTTGGCCTTACCATACCTGAATAAAAACAAAATCTTAGGTCCATTTCGAAACACCTCCTTGCTAAATGCCAGAATAAATTCTCCTAATTTTTACTAAGGGAATCACTCTTCCTTCTGTTTGTAAATCAAGAAGTTTTCATCCCATGCTCTGAAAACCTTGCAAGGTAGGCTGCCCTGTGCCATTACAGGACAGTGCCTGGATACTGGAAGCGGCAAGAAGTGGCTGAATCCTAACTCCTATTTGCTGGGCGGGTTATTCCCTCTAAGTCCCAGTTTTCTCATCTGTAAATGTTTATGTGAATCTCCACTCCCCAGGGTTGTGGGTTTACATGAGATGGTGTCTATAAAGGACACAGCCCCTCGTGTGGGTTCCAGTAAGTACTAACCTAAGGGTAGCTTTCAGGCATTCTTATTTTCTCCAATCACCAGTCTCGGTACTGTGGCTTGACAACGCCTGGGTGAGGCTCTGACAGTTTGCAGGGAACGTTCCCCCTTATCAAAAATTCTTTCTGCCACAGAGAGATTAAACAGGTCTCAGAATCTCATATCCAGAGAGCTTGCCTTTCAACTCAGTGCCCTTGGGGATGCCGGGCAGAGGCTGCCTGCCTCATACATTGGGTACCGTGACACGCCAGTGAGAGCTCAGCCTGTGGAGCTCAGAGAGGAGGGCTGTGGGCTGTGGGCTGCTGCAATCGTCCTAGCTATTCATACGTGCTCACTGTCCTGTTGAAACCTCCTCTCTGTGAAATTGGTGTAGTCACGATTTGGGGGATGGACCATCGCCTGGTCCCAAATGTGCCTCATGAACTTGGAGGGAAGCGCACTAACTGCTCATCTCAGCGGCAGGAATCGTGCATTCGTTTCACAGCTTTGAGTATCAGCACCCTTTTTGGACGGCAGCAGGCATGCAGCGGATCATTTTGAGGAGCACTGCAACCAATTTTTCTCTTCTTATGCAAAATCCTCTGCCTTCAACTTTAATGGGATTGGCAGTAAGCCTTTTGTGCCTCGGTCTTTCAAGAACCCTCCAGCATATATATAAAGGCATGTGCTTCCACCTTAGATATATATTTCTGTAGTCAACTATGAGTGTAAAATAAATGGAAATGACATACATTTCTATTTATCGCCAAAGAAGTAAAACTAATTAGGTAGGCTGGGGAATGGGATATACTGATTAAATTTAATTACTATTTAACTAAGTCTAAACGAAAATCTCAGTTTGGTTTCCACCATTCTGACAAAAAATCTTTCAAATGTACCAGCCTGCTTTTCTGCTTTAGTAGACTGAACATTTGATTAATCTTGGATAATTCAGCTTCTGACAGTGGCTCAAATTCACTAATATGAACATCAAGTCTGCCAATATAAAAGACTTGAATCCATGTTCATGTATTCCAAACAAAGGTTAGAAAATACTTATGCTAAAAAATTCTTCATAATGTGCTTTGTTATGATTTACATCTTACCTTCTGTAAGTGAGATAGGTCTATTTCCCGTCGATAGAATGTGGGATAATCAAGTTTGATTAAAAAGTATTTTATCATAAACTCCCTCATCTCAGCTCAAAGTCTGTTTCCAACATTGATTTCACGGATTTACCATTTTTTTCAGGGTCATTTTTGGGGCAAAGTTTGTGGCCCTCCTTGACCAGAGTATAGTTTAATGTTGCCAAGAAAGCCTATCCTGACAATGTTTCGTGTGTATGTCTCCTGGAGATTTTATTTATATACTATATGCTTTCTTAGAATTATGGGTGACCACCACAGCATAAAGAAACATGGAGCGGACTCATTCTTGTTCTTCTGTCTGACTCTAGGAGATCCCTAGCTCTGCCACCACCATGACCCAGCAACTGCCGGCTTGTCTGGAAAGAGGAGAAGCAAGGGTTGGGGGGGCAGCGGTTGGAGGTGTCGGGAAAGGCCTGTAAGATGAGTCTTCATTTATGAGGGAGCCAGTGGGGCTTTATCAGCCAACTTCTGGTCACCACCACTTCAAAGCCTCTTTCCTGAAATGTCCCCAGCGCTTGGAGTCCATTTACTTTCCCAGCTGATTTTACCAGTCACAAAGCCTACTCCTGACTTTACCTATGTTCCCACCAGCCCCTGGCGAGGGGTCCCTGGAAGTTGTTTCCACGGTGAGAGCACAGTGAATGGTGTGGCTGCCCTTGGCTTACTTCCCACCCATGATCCATTCTTTCCCCCCAGGGACCCAGCCAAGCAGCGCCTGCGTGCACGTATCAGCACGGTTCCCAGAGAGGATATGGGCTGGTCCAACTCTGAACTGTCACCTGTTACAGAGAAAACAAAGACCCGTCCCCCAACCTTTCACGCAGCCCACTGGGAACAGGGCCAGCCCATTCTATGTTTTCAGTAAGTTTCCAAACATGCCCCTTTCAGTGGCTGCTTTTGCGGTGGTTTATCTCTTTAGGGTCTTGGCCTCAAAACACCTTATTTGTTGTGAATTGTAAAACAGGATACCCCCTCAAGCTTTAAAAAAAAAAAGAAAAGAAAGCTCTAGTTTTACTGGAAATTTTTCTTGTGGGAAAACCTCTCCCTGCCCCGTTGAGAGATGCCCTCACCCACGGTTTGGATTGATTGGAGGGGCCTGGCCCAGCACCACAGAGCAGAAGCTCACAGCCCAGATGTCGAGGTAATTTCCAGACCTTGTTTCGTTTCCTCCCTCCTCTTCGTGAGTTCATGGATTAAACCACATGAGCTGACCACCTGCTGATTGCTTTGTATAAACTGCACAGATTTTTCAGGCAACAAAAATAAATCTTGCCCTCTCCTAACAGAGCAGGGACGATATTCTCTAGGAGAGAGAGAGGAATAGTTGAAATGGCTCTAGAATGGCTGGCGGTCCTGTGATTGTATAACCCAAACAGCCAGCATAAAATTGTAAAACTCTGCCGCAGGCGCAGATGGCTGCTGGGAGGATATTTATAGCAGAGACCTAGAAATAACTGTAAAGGAAAAGCTTTCTGAGTAACAGGAGTCGGGACTTCAAGGTAGCTTTCGGTTTAGAAGATATTCTTACTCTTCTCTGAAATCCTGGAGAGCTGTGCATTCCTCACCACACGGGAGAAAATATTTGGTATATTCACAGAGTGCACAAAAGTTAATCCTCTCATAGCTCTGCGCTGCCCAGATCTGACAGACGGGAACTGGAAACAGGAAGGGAAGTACAGAGAGTACTACAAGCGTGAGTGGGGCGTTTTGCACTGCACGCTGGAGAGCTGCGGTGAGAGAGCCCCAAGACACTCTACCATCTGCACGATAGCGGTCATCACATCAGGAAGGGGCCACCCTGCAGGGATGTGCACTAGGCAGGGGCAGGATATGCAGAATCGGGGCAAGGAGACCAGCGTCCGGGCTCAAGTCAGGATGCATCGCCCCAGCCAGCCCCTCTGTGCTAAAGCCTTTATGAGTTGGCCAAGGAGGAGGGAACCAGGCTGCAACGGGGCCTGGGTACTATTTGTAATTCTTTCTCTATTTCTAACTTAAAAAAAAGAATTTTTTTGGCTACGCCACACGGCACATGGGATCTTAGTTCCCTGACCGGGGATCAAACCTGTTCCCCCTGCATTGGAAGCACAGAGTCTTAACTGGACCACCAGGGAAGTCCCTCTAACTTTATGAACTGCATCAAGGGTACTTTGTTAGCATGGGCTCAGGACTTTGCAATACAGCTTTTTGTCACTGGTATAAATTCTTGAGCTTCAGTTCTCATTAAAGAGAAGCACCCAAATTAAGCACCCAAACCAACAATGAAGTCACCGCCCTTGAATCCTGACAGTGAGACCCACAAACCACGAAATGACACCAAACCTCTTAGCGCTACAAGGCATGCACGAGGCTGCAAGAAAGAATGTTCAGACTCCTAAAAGGGATTTCCTTGTATACTTAACCTCTTAAGTAGGTCATTTGATCTTTTAGAAATGCATTAAAAAGTAGTCAGGTGGTGTGCGTGCATATATATGTATATGTACACGGTAGACAAGGTAGCTCCATACAGCCTTCAAAACAAACCAAAACAAAACACTCCCATAACTGCAAGAGAAAAGAACTGCATGAGAAAACTGCACCATGTACGTAACGATTTCTTTTTTCTAAGAACTGACGGAACTGATTTTTCCAATCTTAGTTTCCCTATGAGTGTATCTTTCTACCATGCTTGCCTCATTCCAATGGGAGCACCAGAGAGGAGCTTGGCTTTACTTATTTGCTTTCCAGCTAGTACATCACTAAGATTTATTATGTGTATCCAGCTAGTACATCACTAAGATTTATTATGTGTATCTTTAAGTCCCCAACTGGAATTGCCGGTGTTATTAACAACTCACGCTACTCACTTAGAAGATAATTAACGAAGTATCCCAAGCACAGCTTTTCTAGAAGGTCCACTGTCATACAACTGTCCACTACATATCAAAACTTGACCTCAGTCAACTTTGTCGCCTTAGCAAGGGATGGCTTATTTTCAGCCCAATGTCCCCTCAGGATCTCCTGATGACCTATGCGATTAAACCCAAGGCCGGGGTGATTTTACACTCCTGACACATTCATCTCTCTTACAGCAAGTTAATCAGGCAGAATGTGAGTGGTCCAGGGCTTCACACCCCAAGCCAGGAAGGTTCCTCATGTCTGCTCTGTGCCGCACTTGCTGGTGGGGACGCCTGACCCAGGAAGACAGTGATCAGCTCTCCGGTTCCCTGCACGTGCTGATTAACCAGAGCCCCAACGTGCTGGAGGACAGTGACCGAAGGAGTTTTACCTCAAGCTGAGCAGGACTTTGACGGCCTCAGGCACAGCCAGCCGTACCCCACTTTGCAGCAATAGGACCGGGGACACCGGGATCGACCACACTGGGATCGACCGTGGCCTAGCACAGGAACAGACCCTGCCGCTGGCTTTGGGCAAAGGTGCCAAGGCAGAACGCAGATCTGGAGGTGGGTGTAAGCTCTCTGACGACAGGCACCATGTCTGATTTCCACTGTATCTCCAGTATCCAGCTCGGAGCCCCGCACATAGTAACCCTCCATAGAGTTCATCAAGTGCAGGCAACAGCAAAGCTGGAGTTTTTCATGGTGATGTCATGGGAGGGGATCCAAGGGGAATCACGTGGCATCCAAACAGCTCAGTGGAGGACACTCTCAGGGACCCAGAAATTAGCAATATCCAGCGATCAGAGACACTGGAGGGGGGGACGGTCTGCACCAGACAGTGGGGTCCTGAGACCAGGCTCAGATGTAAAAGCCTCGGAAGGTGTCTGGCGAGAGCAAGGCAGGAACAGAGGGAGTGGACTGGTTACCAAGACCAGGGCAGAGACCTGGGTGGAGAGAAGGATCTAGAAGTTGGGAGAAGCCTAGTCATGAGAGCTGGACTCTGAGATCAGGGTTAGAGCAGCAACACGGCTGATTGCAACGATGCTGTTGGTCCAAGAATGTTTGGCTAGAAACGCAGCTTCCCACCTCACTTCTGTTAAGTTCCCCAGGCCAGGGCCAGGGTAGGGACGTGGGTAAAGACCAGGGGGTGCAAAGGCTGTGACACGACAGTGTCTGCACTCCTGATCCCAGTGAGGTCAACCTCTCCGGCCACAGGCAAGACTAAGTAGTTTATGGAAACTGCCTTTCTGGTTGATTTATAACTGTTTTCTTCCCCTCTTAACACAGTGCATTTAGGTTAAAAACCAGGCAGCATATCAATAAACTAATTGACAGCATAGGCACTAAGATTTTAGTGTCCTTTCATAAGCTTGAAGTTTTAGAGTCTTCCCAAGGCAGAGGCAATATAAGATTCCAGGCTTTAGCTGCTGCCAAAACTGTGAGCCTAAATCCAATAGGGTACAAGGGAGGTGATGATTAGCGTAGAGAAATTAATCAAAGGACAGCACCACCTAAATCTTCCAAGGAATCATGAGACTCTCCTGCCCTCTAAAGAAAGCACGCACACCTTCACACACACACACAAATGGAAGTTTTGACTGCATGAGGAGGACCTGCTTGTAATCACTGATTTCTGGAAAGGTTATACGTTTACAGGTGATGAATAAATGCTGTCAGTTTCAACAATACTAAGAATACAACCCGAACAGAAATTAGCAGAGAGCTAAGAGGGGGTCTGACAATGAATTTTGCATTTCATCATTTAGTAAAATACGAGGTGTTCCCTTAAAAGTGCAGCCTGGTCTCTATTTGTAATTGATGTCGGATCCCATGGTTCATAGATATCCTAGACTGTTCAGGCGCACTTGCCCTGGAAACCCTTTCAAAAGCAGCCTTCTTTCCCTCACTGTTCGCTGCCACCTAGTGAATTTACTTGGAAAAGAAACCAGAGCTGGAAAGGAATGCTTTTTAAAAGGCAAATAGACCACCTAGAGAGGTGGGATAGGGAGGGTGGGAGGAAAGGAGACGCCAAGAGGGAAGAGATATGGGGATATATGTATAACTGATTCACTTTGTTATACAGCAGAAACTAACATACCATTGTAAAGCAATTATACTCCAATATAGATGTTAAAAAAAAAAAAAAAGTTGGGCTTCCCTGGGGGCGCAGTAGTTGAGAGTCTGCCTGCCGATGTGGGGGACACGGGTTCGTGCCCCGGTCCGGGAAGATCCCACCGCAAAAAAAAAAAAAACAAAAAACAAAAAAAACTGCCTTGGGGATCATGTGAACGCAAAATAAAGCTCAACTTATAGGCCAAAAAAAAACAGGCAAATAGCTTTAACAGGTGCTCGGAGCGGGAAGGTAGAAGCTCTTGCCAAAAGGGCCATTGAAGGAGAAAATGAAATTCAAGCCACTGGAGCAGAGCACAAAGATGAGGCCGCTGTCCGGTGGAGCCTTCTGGAAAGAGCAGGTTGAGGTTAGCAATTCGTGACAGCATGGGGCTGCTGATCAGGACAGCCCGGCTGGACAGAATCGGTCTGTTCCTTTGCCCACCCCTTAGTTGACCCCAAAGGCAGGGCCACATGTCTGGTGGCCCAATATACAGATGTTAAGTGCTCGGTAGAGAAAAAAGGTGTTTAGAATGAAGCAGCTGGTGCCGAAGCTCCAGAGTTTGTGCATCGGAGGCATGAAAACTATGGTAACGGGACGATCACAGAAGTGAGGGAAATGTAATCAGAACGGAAATGCAATCAGAATGTGCAGCTTTCCTAACCCCCAGCTGCCTTTGCCAATCTCCCTGCAGCCACAGCGGGCCAGGGTAACTCTGCTGCTCACTTCCAGTGCCACCGGGCACTGAAAGGATGTTGTTCCTCCATCACTCTACACACAGAACTGTAGGAGGGAGGTGGCTGCGGGGTACTGACTCTGTGAGCGCTGCTGTGTGGCTCAATCTTGTCCATCTGCTTCAGAATCCACCTTACCTCTCTCTCTATCGGGATCATGAGAGCCCTCAGCCCTGCCCAGATTCTCAGGCCTGCCCAGATTCTGTGAACACGCTGGAGAAGTGGATTGCTCAGGTTCAGGTAAAGATACTTTTGCAAATAAGATGTGCAGTGGCTATTGCCATTGGAGTGTGTGTGTATGCACGCATGCGCACACACGTACATGGTAGTATAGGTGTGCGAGTGCATGTGCATGCATGTGTGTGTATATGCTATGTGAACACTAAGAAACTGATGACATCCAGTCTCTTATTGTCTTATTGTACATTGTCTCTGAAGGGTGAGTTTTAATGACTCTGATCATTAAGGAAATGGTGAGGCCGTTTGGCTCAGAAACTAAGGAAAAAGAATCCACTGATTTTAATAATTAAATGAGACCAAAATGAAACTCTAAGACTTGTTTTTTTCACTCAAGAGACCATGGACCATTCAACTCATGACATCTCTCCCCCAGGTATCCTCCAGAGTAACTAGTTCAGTGTTAAAAGACTCTGTAACTGTGTGTGTTTCCTGCTAGCCATCACTTTCACATTCAGAACAGATTTGCCCCGTTGCAAAAATGGTGATATTATTATTGATATTTTAGCACTGGGTCATTCACTGATTTGATGCTATTTGTATTGTAATTTACAGTTCTCAATTGAATTCGAATGCTTGCTCTATCCTTGGGGACCTGAGCTATTAATAGAGCAATGCATAAAGAGTCTAAGCATATCGCAGGGGATTACTCGGTTTGAATTATTTTACGTATGTACTTCTTTTTTTTTTTTTTTTTTTTTTTTTTTTTTTTTTTTTTCTTGCGTTATGCGGGCCTCTCACTGTTGTGGCCTCTCCCATTTGCGGAGCACAGGCTCCGGACGCGCAGGCTCAGCGGCCATGGCTCACGGGCCCAGCCGCTCCGCGGCATGTGGGATCTTCCCGAAACGGGGCACGAACCCGCGTCTCCTGCATCGGCAGGCGGACTCTCAAGCACTGCGCCACCAGGGAAGCCCACGTATGTACTTCTAAACGTCTTCTCACCTTTAGCACTGTGCAGCCAGTGGGCCAGTGTTGTTCACTGGATCCATTGCTCCAGAATCATTGTTCCTATCTTACGTGGTGGATCAAATCCTTATACGATACGAAGGAACGAAACAAAGACCACATGGAAAGGTGTTAGCCCATATACGATGATGTGGCATATAATTAAGCACAGCTAACATGCTTTCCAAAAAATGTCCAACTCCTCCAGAGTTTAATTACACTGTGCTTCATCCAGAGGTTGGGGTCCCCACCCCAGGGCAAGTCCAAACGGAACCAATGTGAGACTGACAGGGGACTCACTCTCCAAGGGTCAATAAAACCAGCAGAACGACATGAAGATTTGAGGAGTAAAAATGAAAAACTAGAACACTCCAGTATGCTATGAATTTGGATCATCTGTGCCCAACTGAGAGGGGCTGTAAAAATAACCCTCACCATCCTGTTCTTGGGGAAAAAAAATAGTGCCAAGCATTCTTAATTAGTACCTTCCCTGGCAGCAATTTGGAGATTCTGTGATTCCCAAATCCCCCTAGAGATAGGGAGTTGACTTCACAGAAATGTAGGCAACTCTGCAAAAAAATGACTCCTTAACCCAACTTTGAAAATAAATACGTTTTTCGTTATTAGATATTTCCCTCCTAATTTACAACAGATAATCCACAGAGACAAAGCAAATTTTAAGCAACTAATTTTGCCTGGGGTTCACTCTGCTTGGGCGTGAAAAGAGTCAGGCCGACCTGGACTCTGCTGTCCAGGAGTTGGGGACCCGGGCGGGGGCGGGGGGTGGTCTGAGGCAAAAAGGCAATGAAAAAGAAACACAACAGCAACGCATAATTCCCCACCCATCCAATGGGGGGCGTTAACAAGACGGCTTGTTTAGATGGACTGCATTTTATTCATTCACTAAAGAACAACAACAACAAATGTCTATTTGTGGAAGACACCGTGCTACACACCACAGATTCTCAACCCTACTGGTCCGAAGGAAACATGAGAAATATAATTTTCGAAAATTTTAAATTGTTTAAATGAGATCATAATGAAATTTCAAAAATTCATTAATTCTGCTTCTCTGCAGACTTTTGTTCTCTGGTTGATAGGAAGGGCTAAGGCAGTAAGGAATATTAATAATTATTATAATGATAATAAAGTAGCTATTATTTTTTGAGCACTAACCATGTGCTAGGCAACTGTATTATAATTGTTTTTAAGTGATTCATCTTTTGAGATCCTAATTTTCACAATACCCTTTAAAATAACATCACTGCAGTGGATTGAAAGCTTGTGTGTACTCAGAAAATTCATATGTTGAAATCCTAATCCCCAGTGTGATGGTAGTAGGAGGGAGGACATTTGGGAGGAGATTAGGTCATGAGGGTGGAGCCCTCATGAATGGGATTAGGGCCCTTATGAAAGGGACCCTCATGCCCTCTTTCTGCCATGTGAGAAGCTGTCAGTCTGTAACCCAGAAGAGGGCTCTCACCGGAACCCAGTCATAATTGCACCTTGATCTTGAACTTCCAGCCTCCAGAACTGTGAGAAATAAATGTCTGATGTTTATATGCCCCACCCCAGTCTATGGTATTTTGTTGTAGCAGCTGTAACTAAGACAGACAAACATTTTCTCTGTCTTACAAAGGAGGAAGTTGACTGTCTAAGGTTAAACAATTAATATGTGACAGAACTGAGATTCAGACTTTGGACTACTGGGTTCCAGAGTCAGTGCCCTTAATTGTTACACTTATGGTTAGATGATGTCTTAGATCTTTATTTAAATATATATATACAATTTCTTTTCTATTCCCATTTTCCTAGCCTAGGAAGCTCTCAGTGGACTATTGTCACAGTCTTCAAACCGGCCACCCTGACTCCTGTCTCTTCTCCAACAAATCCATCCCCATAAGTTGCCAATAGAGTTCACGTTCTTAAAATGCAAGTCAGATGATTCTCTCCAATATCCAAAGCTCCCAGTGACTCCTTTCACTTGACTGATAAAGAAAATACTTCTGAATATGGCACTTAAGGGCCCATGATCCAGTCTCGTGTCCTTTTTATATGCCTCATAGTCACGCGAACCCCACTGTTCAGTGTTAAAAGGACCAAGACTTTTGTTCATGCTACGGCCCCAATCTGGCTTGCCTCTGGCGGGCAGTATGGCACAGTGAGCATGAATATGAGCTTTGGGGTCGACTGGACTTCAACTGGAATCCCAGCTCTGCCACCTACCAGCTGTGTGACCTTGGGCTGGTTGTGTGACTTCGCTAACCCTTATCTGTTCATCTGAAAACATGCAGTGCTGACAGCGTCAAAGGGAAGAACAGATACATTCCACTTAGCATAGTGCCCAGCACACAGCATTCAGTAAATGGAAGCTTATTTCATCTGCCTCAGGAAATTCTGTGCCCTCTCTTCCATCTGTATCTCAGGGGGTGCCCAGGCATACAGGGCTCACTCTACGTAATTGACCTGCACACTCTGTCAATGTCACATTCAGGCCTGACTTTTGTCTTAAGCTCCAAACCCATAACTATGGTTCATCTTTCTTTTGGTCTTCCAGATGCATCCAGTAAAACAGTCATTCTAGTCTAAATTTCCAGGGCAGAGTTAGAAGAGAGATGGGAGGTGAAAGAGGGTAAAAATCAGAAAGTTGCATAATAATTATAATCAAAATAGGTAATATCCACTGAACATGATATATCAGACTCTGCTTTACATGATGTATGTATATTGGCTTATTAAATCTTAAAAGATTGGTACCACTTTTAGTTCCCCTCTTTATAGATGGGGATGTAAATGGTCAGAGAGATTCAATAAGTTTCAAGTGACAGAGCCTGATTTGAACCAAGGCAACCTGGCATTCGGGTAAGCATCATCCCCCGCTCCCCTCCTTCCACGGACCGGCTCTCCCCTCAATTCCCTGTTCCTGACATTTATGCAAACTCTCAGGTGGAGTGCAGATCTCTGGTTTTTACCCCAAATGTGCCGGATTTTTGTGGCTCAGCCCGTCCTTGTTTTACAATCAGCCCAGCAAAGCCAGTTGCTCCACGTGGGATGCCCTATGATTTATGGCATCTTCATTTCCACTCTCATTGTGATTCACCTGAACTTATGAATTTAAAATCACTTAATGCATGTGGTAAAAGAAGCATTTCCTTTTCTATCGCTTTTTTATTTGAAGTAGCATCTGTGCTGGAGCTTCAAAGAATTCATTTGAAACATTCAGCTGCAGCCAGAGCTTGATATACTCAGACACTTGGGAACAATGCCTAGAAAAATGCCCTCATGCAAATATTTTAAAATTAGTCTATCATTCTCAGCAAGGATAGGTTGGGTTTGGGTGCTGGGATAACTAGTTAGGGAGGTTTTAGGACAATTTCTTTTCTTTTTTTTTTTTTGATGTGGACCATTTTTAAAGTCTTTGTTGAATTTGTTACAATATTGCTTCTGTTTTATGTTTTGGTTTTTTGGCCCTAGGCATGTGGGATCTTAGCTCCCCGACCAGGGATCAAACCTGCACCCCCTGCATTGGAAGGAGAAGTCTTAACCACTGGACCGCCAGGGAAGTCCCTAGGAAGAACAATTTCAAAAAGACTATCCCACCACAGATTTCTCCTTCTTAAAAATCTCAATAAATGAAACAGCTCAATCTTTCCATACACAGTTAACGATCTAGGGCCTGGGACGTTTGATTCTGTATATTCACTGAGTCTCAGAATCAACCACACACTTGAATCAACCTGAGAAAAGTCAAATCTGTCTAAGATTGTTGAAGTTAGGATTATACTGGAAATATAGCATGTACATTTTTTTGATTGATGGGATTTTAGGTGGATTTCATTTTTTCCCTTACACTCCCTACACTTTCTAGGTTTTCAAATAATCGGAAAAAACAAACATCGAAGGGAAAATCAGTCATTTGCTCACTGTTATGGGAAACCTCTGAACTAGAAGTTTAGAGTGTTGGGTCTGGTTTAACTCGGCCCCTCCTGGCTGTGTAACTCTGTGAGCAAGTCTTTTAGCATCTCAGAACTCAGGTTTCTGCATCTTTACGATGTGTGGGTTAGATGGTGCCATGATGTTTAGACTCTAGGCTCCAAACCCCAGAGGTCCCTGCAAGAGCCTCTGGCTTTCTCTCCCCCTCACCAATCCTTTCCTGATGCCCATCCAGGTTTACCCCCAAACAGCTCTGCTTTATCCATTCAGTGTTTTACGTGTTAAGAATCCCATACTGTTTCTACTTAAAAATATTTCACTTAAGACCAAAAAGTTTGATAAACCTCTGGGCTAGGTGATAGCTCAGTGAAGTTAGATAGCTTCTCACCCGTGATTTTGTAATCCTTTTGTCAATTCTATGTCTCATGAAGATTACAGGATCACCTAGAACTTCCTGTACTACACTGGGGGCAATGAAACTAGTGGGACTGACTTGCAATCTATAGAGAGCTGACTTTGCTAAGACACTTCCCAGGCTGTTTTCTGACAAGAGTTACTTGCAGATATATAAAATAGATAAGCAACAAGGACCTACTGTACAGCACAGGGAACTGTACTCAGTATCTTGTAATAACCAATAATGGAAAACAATCTGAAAAAGGATACACACACACACACGTGTGTGTATAACTGAATCACTTTGCTGTACACCTGGAACTAACACACCATTGTAAATCAGCTATACTTCACTTAAAAGTAAATAAAATCAATGAAAAAAGACAAATCTATGATAAAAAGAAAAGTTACCTGCCACACAGTTAGGCTTACGAATAGGTAAAAAAGACCTTTGTGATCTGCTGCTCAAAAGATCCTTTCTCAGATACTCATCATTGGCTGAAATTCCAATGGAATTCATTACACTTTATAACAATTTAGGTGTAAATTAGTTGTAACAGACTCTTTTGAGGCAAGAGAAGAGAGGAAAAAAATGACACTGGGAATCAAAGTAGAAAGGAACGTCAGGTGAAGAGCAAACACAACACAAGGAGACGAAGAGGAAACCTATATCCATTCTACCCGTTTCATGTCCTACTCGTATTTGGATCCGGTCTGTGTGGTCGCCATCTTTGTGCTTGAGAACTTCTGCCTTCCAGTGTTGAGCCTGGCCTCTATGCTAACACAACACATCTCTCTTCGTGAATAATGCCCACAAAGCACTCACGGAGCAAATCCCAGAACTACACTCTCTTCCTTCTCTTCCTCCCCCACCCCCTTCATCTCTGCGTTTCCTGTCAAGGTCGTCGCATCTTATTTTAAGCATATCTCCCACCAGATGTTTAAGGACCATCATCTCTCAACCATTTTCTAGAAACCAAATGAGAAAATCAAGCTGCTTTCAGTGGATTTCAGGTCAACCTGTGGTCTACCGCACTTTCAGGGCATAGCAGATGCAGATTTCCTCCCAGTTAAGCATATTCTGAAAAAACACAAGATGCAAAAGAGTTCAGAAGCTACGGGAAGAGAATGCAGATGTGGTTGTCCAGTGATTGGAAGATTCTTTGATAACTGACAGAACCTACAGTCCCACACCAGCAGTAAGGCTTCAGCAATATACATTCACAGCATGTAGCTTAACCTCTCTCAAGAGACAGACTGAATAATGCCCTGCTTATTTCTTATTCACCAAGCTTGTGATGACACAGGTGTGGCGGGCAACCTGACCATGGATTATCAAGACCTAACTGAACCTCACATAATGCATAAGACATCAGCCCTCTGTATTACAATCCACAATTTTAAAAGCTTTGAAACGTAAGGGACTTTACATGGGAAAAGATACTTCAGAGATTTCCCTCAGCTATATATATATATAGTCTCCTGTAAGTTTTCTACATTTTATATACAGCAAATATCTGAACTTCAAAAGCTTCCTCAATTAGATGGATTTGGCTCCTAGTACAATGTTATTGTTGCCTTGAGGAGAGAAAAAAAGGTCTTGCAGAAATGTATGCGTGAAGAGAGCAGGACTTGGGTGTTCTCATTTGGCATGTAGCCCTTAAATAGATCTGACAGCTCAATTTTCCAATATGATACCTAGGAAATATGAAATTAGCTCCCAATTATATCTGGTGCAGTGATTATATGCACGGGAGGTTTCACGCAGGGCAACTTGTCACAGCTACTTCCTGAAGCTTTTTTTTCCTCTGAAATTCTAAACCCAGCCTATAAAAAATCAGGAGTGTTTAAAAAATAGTCGGGGGCTTCCCTGGTGGCGCAGTGGTTGGGAGTCCGCCTGCCGAT
>NW_006787833.1:3317571-3338773 GCF_000442215.2 Lipotes vexillifer | reverse complement strand
CAAAAAAAAAAAAAAAAGTAACAGAGCCTGCGGTGTCAAACCCTGACATGCTTTTCTATCCTCTGCTCCATGTAACAAAACATGCGTTTTAATCAGATCAGCAATGAGCCCACCTAAAAGGGTATACAAGTGCATTCTCAGGCAGATATGTTCTGTGACTATGCTTTGCCTAGGGGGACATTAATAGTAGTCTCCTTAACCAGGAGGACATAGCCTCTCTCCCTTCTGCCTCACTGCAGTCTGGAATACAGATGTGATGTTTTTCTCTCAAGCAGCCATTTGGGGGCATGAGGTGATATATTAAGGACGATGGAGCACAAAAACTCAAGAAGCCTGGGTCCCTGCTGACCAGAGAGCCTCCACACCCGTCCTGGATTGACTACCTGTGGATGGTTTTGTTCATGACAGAGCAATAAATATCCATCCTGTTTAGGCCACTATTAGTAATCGTGGTAAGCCTTAGTTTTTTAAATTATAAACAGCTGAATGTAAACCTAATTGATATAATTAGCATCTTTCAAATATCAGGTTCCAGTTGGTACATAATTGCTAAATGAAGGTAGAGCTCTGCAAGGGGGTGCCTTACTTTGTCTGCCCACTGCCAGAATTTTTATTGAAATGGTTAGTCGGAAGGTCACCCAGATCCACCCATCCATCCATCCATCTATCTATCTATCATCTTCCTCCCTCCCTCCCCCGCCCCCGACACCAAGTCTGTGCTGTAACAACAGCCTGGCCTCCGCAGAAAGGTGAGGGAGACATAAAGCCGAGAGACATTTCCTGACCACTCTTGTCTCCATGGGCCAGTCCCAAGTCTCAGAGTGATGAGGTTGGAACATGTAAAACTGCCAGTGGTCAACCACTGTTGACCCACGAAGCTGGCAATTTCATGTGGTTCAGCTTAATCCTATGGCTCTTACTGTCTGCTCCTCTCCTGTAAAGGGAAAACCAAAAGCACCCCACACAATCCTCTCCAAACAGCAACCTTTGAAAGGTTCCTACTTGCATGTGCTGTGGGGCAGGGCGAGAACTGTGTCCTTAGATGACATCCGAGGAGGGAAGATCCAGGACTCTCAGTGTTTCATGGACCAACTTCAGTTACACCAAACTCTTCCCCATCACAGGCAGGACTTCTGGGCACGGGGTGCCCTCCTGTCACTCTGGTGGACTCCTCCCCAAAGCCCCCACCACCCTTACAATCTCAGCTTGAATGTCCCACTTACCTACAACTGGGTCCCTGGCACGGAGCCTGACCTGTAAGCAATGGGTTGTATTAAGAGCTAAATGTGTTTTCATGGTTTCCTCTTTTCTTTGGGCCTTAGAAAGTTTGTTTTTCAGCTTTGTTGAGATATAATTGACCTACAGCACTGTGTAAGTTTAAGGTGTACAGTGTGATGATTTGATATGCACACGCATTGTGAAATGTTTACTCCACTAAGGTGAGTTCATAACCCTTGACCTTGTATAATTACCATTTTGTAGTTGTTATGGAGAGAACATTGAATTCTATTCTCATATCAACGTTCAAGTGTATAATACAGAATTGTTAACTATACTCACCACGCTGTACATTAGATCCCTAGTACTTATTCATCTTATAACTGGAAGTTTGTACCCTTCGACCAATATCTCCCCATTTCTCCCACCCCTCATACCTGGCAACCACCAATCTACTCTGTTTCTATGAGTTTGACCTTCTTAGATTCCACATAGAAGTGAGATCACACAGTATTTGCCTTTCTCTGACTTATTTTACTTAGCAAAATACCCTGAAGGTCCATTCTTGTTGTTGAAAACAAGAAGAATCTCCTTCTTTCTCATGCCTGAATAATATTCCATTTTATATATATATATATATTTTTTTTTTTTTTTTTGCGGTACGCGGGCCTCTCACTGTGTGGCCTCCCCCGTTGCGGAGCACAGGCTCCGGACGCGCAGGCTCAGCGGCCATGCCTCACGGGCCCAGCCGCTCCGCAGCATGTGGGATCTTCCCGGACCGGGGCACGAACCCGCGTCCCCAGCATCGGCAGGCGGACTCTCAACCACTGCGCCACCAGGGAAGCCCCCATTATATTTATGTATATATATAATTGTCCATCCATCCAACCGTTGATGGACACTTAGGTTGCTTCATGTCATGGCTACTGTGATTAATGCTGCAATGAAAATGGGAGTGCAGATATCTATCCGAGATAGTGATTTCATCTTCTTAGGATATATACCCAGGAGTGGGATTGCTGGATTGTATGGTAGTTCTATTTTTAACTTTTGGAGGACTCTCCATACTTTTCCATAGTGGCTGCACCAATTTACATTCCCGCCAAGTGCAAGATACTTCAAGTTTCACAGCCTCCAGAATAGTAGGCATTCATGATCGACACATGTGCTGGGAAAATGCTGGCTTAGTCAAAGCATCTCAGAAAAAGCCTTGGAGGCTGTAGCAATGAGTGAGATATTATACCCTGCACAGGCTGAGAAAGACTCATTCATTTATTCTCATCCAGTCAGCTCTCCAGTAGAGCATCAGGTCTAGTTTGGTTCACTGTGTTATGGAAGTTACAGAGAAATGGAAAGAACTACAAAGAGAGAACTTGACCAAAAAAATGGAACATTCGTGTTAGAAGGAAACGTAAACAGAATTATATATACTTCTTCTAAGGAAAGTAAAGGGAGGTGTCCCGTTACTGTATTCAAGTCCACTTAATTTTGAACATACTCTACCGGTAGAAAACAAAACACATAATCGGATGTGTTTCCCTTTGTGTCTAAGCTGCCGGAAAAACTTGTAGCAAAATTCGTCAACAGTGGGCATGAACTGCTCCGTGTAGGTGCCTAAAAGTCTTCACTATTTCTACACGTTACAAATGGTCTCTCCTCTATTCCTAAATGTTTCACCCCCGAAGTACTGAAAATCTTATCAAAAGTAGATATGGCTAAAAAAAAAAGTTATGCACACACAGACACTGCTTTCAACTACGTAAGTATAAGAGGGCTTGCATGAAAAGGCTGCTAAGATCTTTCAGTTTAATTTAGAAGACCAAATAAAAAGACATTGGTTTGTAAAAAGAATGGAAAGAATTCATTTGAAAGAAAGAAAACACCCTCTCGCTCATGATCAAACATGGAAATGGGGTGCTGAAGACACCTGTGCCATTCTCATCTTTGAAAACAGGAATATGAACAGTTTTATAAATTGTAAAGTGATCTGTAAGGCTTTCTTCCTTTTTGTGATTCAAGAAGATGATGCAGAAATACACATTCTAGATAACTGAGACGTGTATCTATTTTTTAAAAAAGACAAGATTGGAAGACCTTCCAGGGAAGGCGCCATCTAGCCACCTGAACTACCCTCAGTCAGACTTCTCCCTTATTTTGAGAAATAGCTGTGAATCCTTTTGTTATGCTGAAAATCAATAAGAATTTTTTTGCCATTGTTGAAATGATTTTAATCTGCCAAACACGCTTGTAAAAATTCTCTCATGAGCAGTTATCATTTTCTTTTTAATGGTCATTTAAATTTTTAAAAATTGTGATGAAATACACCCAACATAAAATTTGCCATCTTAACCATTTAAAAGGTACAGTTGAGTGGCGGGAAGTCCGTTCACGTTGTTGTGCAAACCATCTCCAGAACGCTTGTCATCTTGCAAAAGGGAAACTCTGTAGCCATTAAACAACTCCCCAGGCCCCTCCCTCAGCCCCTGGCAACCACTACTCTGCTTTCTGTCTCTATGCATTTGACTATTCCAGGTACCTCACAGAAGTGGAATATACAGTAATTGTCCTTTTGTGACTGGCTTATTTCACTCAGTGTAAATGTCCTTCAAGTGCACAGGCCATGTTTGAGCTCTTACTTACTTCTGCTTTGTAAAACCACAGGGCTCTATGCCTTGGGTTTCCCTGAGGCTTGGATCCATCAAGAATGCTGGGTTAGGGCTTCCCTGATGGCGCAGTGGTTGAGAATCTGCCTGCTAACGCAGGGGACGCGTGTTCGGGCCCTGGTCTGGGAGGATCCCACATGCCGCGGAGCAACTAGGCCCGTGAGCCACAACTACTGAGCCTGCGCATCTGGAGCCTGTGCTCCGCGACAAGAGAGGCCGCGATAGCGAGAGGCCAGCGCACTGCGATGAAGAGTGGCCCCCGCTTGCCGCAACTAGAGAAAGCCCTCGCACAGAAACGAAGACCCAAGACAGCAAAAATAAATTAATTAATTAATAAACTCCTACCCCCAACATCTAAAAAAAAAGAATGCTGGGTTAATACCGGAAGCTGTGATCAGGCTCATGGTTTTGTTGGATGGTTGTAAAGTGCACATATGTCGAGTTCACGGATTACTCTCCCCTCCACAGTCCTCCCTTCAAGAAAGGGTTGCTTAGGCAGCATTGCTGTCTCTTGCCTGGAGGGATTTCTAAGCTTGAAATGCTACAGTTGGGAAAAGATAGCTACTGTGGGAAAGATCAGAGTACAGACATCATTAAGACTGAATTTTAATAAAATCAATCCATTCATTAACTGGTTCATCCACAGAAGAAACATGTATTGGGCATACCTAGCTCAGGCAAAGCATTATGTCAGGTACTGAAAAGAATAAGTCATGATCCTGTACTGAGAAACCTGAAATCTCCTTGAGAGATGAGATAAACACATATGAAAAATGAACAGTACATGCTATAGTCTGAACATTTGCTTCCCCCCTAAAATCATATACTAAATCCTCACTCCCAAGTAGGGCTTCTGGGAGGTGATTGGCTTGCGGAGGGGGAGCCCTCTTGAACGGGTTAGTGCCCTTATAAAAGAGACCCCAAAGAGCTCCCTTGTCCCTCTCACCATGTGAGGACACAGCAAGAAGATGGCTGTCTATGAACCAGGAAGCAGGTCCTCACCAGACACCAAATCTGCCAGCACCTTGATCTTGGACTTCCAGCCTGCAGAACTGTGAGAAATAAATGACCGTTGTTCACAAGCCTACAGCGTATGGTCTTTCCTTATAGCAGCCAGAATAGACTAATACAGTGAACTGTAATAGCATAAGAGATTGTCACAGGATTCTATGACTAACTGACAAATTAATGACAGAGAATTAAGTGCTGTGTGCTCTGGGGAAGGAGGGTGTTTCACACACAGTTCTTCACCCACTGTAGGTGCTCAGTGATTACTGCAGGAGGGAAGGTAGCATTTGAAACGGCAAAGAAACTTACAGCCTGGGGAATAGTGTGAACAAATGCTTCGTGCTGGGAAAGTTCATGAATTATCTGAAACGTTAAGCAGAGTGGTTTGTCAGAAGGAAGGGGACCAGCCTGGAGGTACCTGAAGGTGGAGATCAGATATGAGAACGTGAGCCCCGCTGGGGAGGGCCTACAGCAGCGGGTTGTGGTTTTGAATTTAACGCTCTGTGTAATTAGGAGCGATGAAGATCGGCCAGCCGGAGTAACATGATTAATGTGGCATTTTAGGAGGATTAATCTGGCAGGTATGTGCGATGGATCAGTGCAGAGAAGAGAGAGGAAGACAGAGCTGTGAAGAATGCTTTGCCAGGGTCTGGATGTGGCCAGGTCTGCATTTTCTCTCAATTGATTTCAAAAGAACGAGGCTCTGAAGAGCTCACAATAGCTCCCCTGGGACCTCCCCATCTGCACGCTTTAGGTCAGGATTATGGGAAGGTAATGATTAAACTTTATTTCTTCCAAATTCAAAAGGACATGCTATTCTATGCTTCCATCTCCATCCTCACTCAATGGGTATAATTATTATAATTAAGGAGACATACAAAGGGGCTATTAAGTAGTGGCTGTTTAAGTGTGTGCTAATTGGGAAATACACACAAGAGGCCGGCTTGAATGACTTGGTGCGGGTAGGGGACAGGAGCTGGTGTGTCTAGTACAGATGCATCCTTAAAAGCTTTTTTAGTGACTCTATACTCTGCATTCTTTAAGGGAAAACCAGCTCAAAGAATGCTGTGAGATAGTGGATTTTCATTTCATTTGTCATCACCGTTATTGGATAAAATGCTCCTCTGAAAAAAAAGGCAACTATAAATAACAAATCCATTTTCAGAAATCATTTGTTGTTCGTCTCTTCAATTATCTGAATCGAAGACTAATTAGTGAAGCTCGAATTAGAAGTGTCCATGTATGTGTATATATGTATGCATGTTTTTCTCCTTCCTCAGGTTTCTATTATGGGGCAAACGCTACGTTTCCTACTTGGATAGTCTGGAAATCAGACCTCTTGACCTCCAGGTTCAAGGGTCAAGAAGGTCTATTCTACAACTCACACTACCCCAACCCATCCTGTCTCCAAGGACACTGAGAGCTGATGTGTGCTGGCCAGACTCCAGTGCATGGACTGGGCTACGTCTCAGCGGCTGGCTCTTTCAAAGGCTTAACATGCTTGGGTATGGCTTGCTTTGGAATTTAGTCTCCCCCTCCACCCCCGAGGCTTCTCTGAAAGGTCACCCCTGCCCCTTGCCTTCTCTGTGCTCCAAAAAGATTTAGGGAGGGTGGCTTGGGCAAAAGCTCTCCCAGACTTGGGAAGATCTGTTCCCCATTCTCCCTCATTCTTTTCCTTGGGTTCTCCTCTCTGTGGGCAAGCTCTGGCCTGCCACCCACTGGGTCCTACCTTCTGAGACACAGGTTGGGCTCTGAGAGAGCATCATTTAAGACGGCTTTGCAACATAAACGTGCATCAACAGATGAATGGATAAAGAAGATGCGGTACATATACACAATGGAATATTACTCAGCCATCAAAAAAGAATGAAATAATGCCATTTGCAACAAAAAGGATGGACCTAGAGATTATCATACTAAGTGAAGTAAGTCAGACAAAGACAAATATCATATGACATCGCTTATATGTGGAATCTAAACTATGACACAAATGAACTTATTTACGAAACAGAAATAGACTCACAGACATGGAGAAAAAAACCTATGGTTACCATAGGTGAAAGTGGGGGGAGGGATAAATTAGGAGCTTGGGATTAACAGATCCCAGTTAACAAACTACTATATATAAAATAGATAAGAAACAAGGACCTACCGCATAGCATAGGAAACTATACTCAATATCTTGTAATAACCTATAATGGAAAAGAAACGGAAAAAGAATACATATATACATACAACTGAATCACTTTGCTGTTCACCTGAAACTAACACAACATTGTAAATTAACTCTACTTCAATTGGAAAAAAACAAACAAAAAAAGGCTGCTTTGGTTCTTCTCTGCTCACAGCAGCCTGGCTTGAGTAAGACTGTCCTCTGAGGGCGTTTCACGCAGATTATTGGAGCTCCACCGTGGTGCAGGAGACCACAGCCCAGCTAGCAGGGAGATATACCTTCACCGTTCTTGGTTCTCTGTGCATATGTTTTCTTAGAAATAGTCATCTGGAAGTGTGGTTGGGTAGATCTGAATGCCTCGGCCAAACACTGTCTTAACCTCACTCCACTGGCTTCTAACTTTCCAAACACAGCATCATCCTAGATACAACCTAACTTCACTTTTCAGAGCTTACTTCCCTAACAACACCCCTCACCTGAAATGTTGCCCAGGACCAGTGATGAGCAGAAGTCCTCGGAACAGCCAACAGAAATAGTGCAAGTCTGTGTTCCAAAGTCAATGTCATTTACAGGATGGCGCTTCAAGCCCTCACTTGAAACAGATTTATTCTTATTTGTAGACACAGTTCTAAAAAGCCCATTCTTGCTTCTTTAGTTCTCAAGCATTTATAGCCTGTAGTTCACGAGGGGCAGACTCACAAAGAGCAGAAAGAAAGGACCAATGGAAACCTGACGATGAAAGAGGAGTCAGAAGAATGGTTCCAGGAAGGGATGGTGGCCACAGAACCATCAGATAACAGGAAGGATGGCCACACACTTCTTTTGGATCAACTAAAATGTTTGGAAAAATGTAAGAGGTAAAAAGCACGAAGGGAAGTCTGAGTATGGACAGTTAAGCCCCCTTCAGAGAGCTTCTGAACCCCACAGATCCACTGGTAGTTAACTGAGCTTGCAAAAGCCCCATTTAAGCTGCCAGGATTAGCACAAGTAGGTATGCTTCAGGACCTGTGATGGCCATCTGGATGCCTTAGAGCAAGTTCCAAATGGACTGATCAGAAGGTATGAAAGAACTGGAAGGAAAGTGAATGGGCTACTAAGAGTGGGTGCAGAGTGAGACAATAAACAATCACCTTCCTACCCCCAACAGTGCTGAAGTGCTGAACTTATGCTCTCACCTACCTGGAAAACATCTTAGACCACTTTGTACATTCCAGGAATTGGGCTGTGTTCTAAGGGTACAGTAGGAGAACTCGTCCCCGAGAAGCTTACACTACAGAGCAGCCCCATTGTGGAGATCCAGTGTGTCGTTTATACTTAGAGCACCTCAGTTCTTACCAGGTACATTGCAAGTGTACAGTAACCACATGTGTGAGCAGCCACTGCATAGCCCAGTGCACGGAGGTCCAGGCATATCTGGTTATTCCTTGATCATTACATATGCAAAGGTCCCAAGCCATCAGTGGTTGGGCTAATGGTAGCTTATCCCATAGTTCTCATGGAATCACCGATTACATAAGAACAATCCTAGATAATTACCTTTCACCTAGTTAGACAGATGATTTCTAGTCTTACGGTCTTTCCACCACAGACTAAGGAATTGCTTATGCGATTATTTTCTCCTCTACCTCACGCACAGAAATGGATGGAAAACTCCATTTAACTCCCCTGAACCCCACCTCCTTCTCTATTAGCATCTCTGGCTGTATCTCAACAAAACAAAACAAAACAAAACAAAAAATACCCTTGCCCATAATACACACTTAATAGATAGTTTTGAGTGAAAGACTGAAGAAATATTTTGTAAATGTCATCCATGCCCATCAATTTCAAAGCACAGCACCAATATTCAGAAACACTTCAGATCTCAGTGTGATGGCTGTCTTTCTCCCCGGGCTATCTCAGCTTTCCTGCATGTAAATGGAGGGCTTGGTTATGAAAATTTCATGCCCTGCCTCATTGCACTGTCCTATTAGGAACCAGAGCTGACACAGGAAAACAGGAACATGTTTCACTCTGGAAACGTGTGTAGCATCTGTCGGGAAAACCCAAAAGCTGCCATGACAGCTTGATTTTTCCTCTCGGATTCAGGTGAAGAATGCACACTGGTGGGTGGTTTTTGCATGTTTCTTCCTCTGTTTCGATGAAATTGAACCCGTTGGAACTGGTGGGTTGAACAGACTTAAGTGTTAGGCCTCTTGTGTTTTCTAGCTCACCTGAAAGAGGATATTGAGAATTACTGCAATACTTGCTTATCCTGGGATTTACTGAGCCCTGACATTGCAAATAAAGAAGCGCTGATGTACAAAGTGGCAGAAGGGGTGAAAGAGGGCTTCTGACTGCAGGATCCTGAAGCAGAAAGGAGCCCTGGGGGGCTAATCCTTGAACTCAGCTTCCTTACCATGCAAAACCCCCATTTACAGCAGGTTTTAAACAAGAAGTAAACAAGGGCCATCTCATAACATTTGCCCATCCTCCCTTCTCCCATAAACAAGAGAGAACTCAGACCAGCACCTGGCAAAATTTATAGTCACCCGCCATAAATTACTCCTTGTCTTTAGAAGATAGGAAATGGTTATCATCCAAGCAAGCCTAAGCCGTCTCGGGAAGATGGATGTAACTTCCTCTTACCATAGCTCTGACTTCATGCCAAAATTCACTCATGCTTCCTCTCTGGTTTTGGTGAAAAGCATGGCTCTGTGGCCACCAGGGGAACGCACCTGGCAGACCTCCTAGAGCAGAGAGCATAACTGATAAAGAGCCCTCTGCTGTGCACTGAAATCCATCTCTGTGTTGGCCCTGAGGCATCACCACCCAAGGGCTGCTCCCCACCTACAACCAAGTGCAGCAGAGATGCTAAGGCGGCCCATTTCTGGGAGACACTGGACTCATCTTTCGGCCAGTTTAGGCTCAAGTACTCCCCAGTGGCACAAACACAGTGGTTTGGGATGCTTTCAGCCAAACTGCTCCACCTGTCTTAGTCTGTTTGGGCTGCTATAAGAAACACCGCAGACTGGGTGCCTTATAAACAACAGAAATTTATGTCTCATGGTTTTGGAGGCTGAAAGTCCAAGATCAGGGTGCTTGCATGGTTGGTTGAGGGCCCTTTTCTGGGTCACAGATATTTTGCTACGTCTTCACATGGCAGAAGGTAGTGAGGGATCTCTCTGGAGCCTTTCTTACAAGGGCACTAAGCCCATTCAGAAGGGCCTCACACTCATGACTTAAGCACCTCCAAAGGCCCCACCTCCTAGTACCATCGTCTTTGGGGGTAAGGATTTCAACCTATGAATTTGGAGGGGACACAAACCTTCAGATCATAGCACTCCCTCTCGACTTCACTCCAGGTCAGACTTGCATTGCCTTCTGAGGGCTCACCCAGCTTTTCCCAGCTCTTCCCCATTGCCTTTCATGTAGGCATTTCTCCTAATAAAATCTTTGCATGTATAACCTTGACCTGGTGTCTGCTTCTTGCAAGGCCCAGATCCACACCAGCTCCTTTCCACTGACCTTGGAGAAAGCCTGAGTTCATCACAAGGCAGGGCGTGAACAGGGCCTCACATGTAGCAGTCACTCAAGTCATATTTGCTGAATGAGTAAATGAATGAATGAATGAGTGAATGAATGAATGAGAGTGCCTTACTAAGCTAAGGAGGTAGCCCTAACTATAGAGATGAACCTTCATTCATTGGGAAAGTGACAGTCAGCTGGCCTCCTTATCATCGGAGCCACTGCCCTCTAGCTCTAAGGAAGCAGGAGTCCTATTTTCTAGAAGCTGATGGGGAATTATTGTATTGCCAAGGGGGTCACAGTGACTTTGGGTCTCTGAGACTCTGAGAATTCAGCAGCCTACTTCACTGATCCCTGTGTCCCTAGGCATCAGGCAATGAAGACTCTTTTTTTTCACCCAGTGGGGCCAGGAAAGGAGGCTCCATCAAGAGGCCAACATGGTCTACTGAAGTTAACTCCAAGCAAGATAAGCCGGGTCCCTGGGAAAGGGAGGGTGGAGGGAGCTGGCTCCCATCTCAATGTGAATAGCATCGCCTGGGCATCTACTGATGCAGCAGAGACCCTGACTCACTCCCAGAGCATCCTGGTGACTCATGGGAGCACACGCAGCATAACCTGGAAGCCTAGGATGGCTGCGATGTATTTCCTTGGCTACAGATGTGTGAGCCTGTTTAAAGCCTGGGGTGAGGTTGGATGCTCTAAATATTCAAGCAGTGAGTACAGCACCTGGGAAATGGTGATGTCCAGAGACACTGTGAAATTGCCAAAGAATGTAAACTTCAAACCTCTGGGCCAGTTTTATCAAACACCCAAGACCCCATAATCTCTGGAGCCAGGGCCTTGGAATCTGAATTTTCACAAGCATCCCTGAAATTCTTGGCCCTAAATGTAGTCTACGTGGCCAATGTTAAAGACACGGCAATTGGAAATCTTGAGAGCGACAGAGTCCATTTTTGGCCTCAAACTGAAAAGGTAGGGGCATTACAGATAGAAATTTAATTGAAACAGCCTCCATCACTAGCCAAACAGAAGCAAAACTCCCATAGCCCTCTTCCCCTGAAGACTCAGCGTGTCAGAGGTGACAAGCCCTTATTAGGTGGGGAGACAGACAGCAGATGTTTACAAGCAAAAACTCTGGGGAAGTGGCAGGAAGGATTGAGACTGAACCCACAAATCAGTGTCTGAAAGTGTTAACCACCTGTTATAAATACTACTACGAGCCACCCAGCGTTGATGTATTTAACCCTCACTTCATCCCACAGGGGCACGACACAGAAGCAGCCAACAATGAACCTCCTTCCTGTTCGGGGCATGCCCACCGGATGAGACTTGGTGGCCTAGAGACAATTTCCTGCCAAGGAAGCTGAAAATGTTTGGCGCTTACTCGTTCTCCCAGCCTCCCTGGAGGTAGGGTGTGGGCACGGGACCTGGGCGTATGCATTGGCCTTATACCTGGAGTCAGAGGCTGGTGTCAAGGAGTCCTGGGCACCAAGAGGCATCTCCAATGGCAGCAGCCGTGGGAGAGCGCGTGGCCTCAGGCCAGCCGTGGTGGCAGCCATCCTAGTGAGGGTGTCTGGTGAACAGGGGTGCGAGCTGCAGCATCTGGGCATGGCGTAGAGGTGATGGTGTCCTCAGGGGAGCCACTGGGTGAGCCACCTAACCCCGAATCCCAGCAATTCTCTGGCTCTCGTGAAAATTCTGTAACCTCCTGAGTGGTCTCCCTTTTAACCAATTTCCTTCCTTCATAATCAGCCAGATGTGTTTCTACAGCGAGGGGCAAAGGTTCCCAGTTGACCCAGCAGTCTTTTGTTGGAGAAGGAATTGGTTTCCACCTGAGTGTTGCAGCCCAGGAAGGTGGCCAGGAGCAGGGCTGAGGGATGCAGGGGTTGTCGCCTGCCAGCAGCCAGGGCAAACCAGGCGAGTGCCCAAGTTCAGAGGGGTGACATACGTGTGGGATGACTCATTCTCACCCCTGCAGACACCGGGGCTACAGGCTTCTGTGAACCAAGAGCTGCAAGAGAAGAATCTCTCAGGAGCATCCTTAGGAGAGGAAGAGGCGGCCAGGGGGGAGGAGCCTGCGTTCTGTGGGAGACAGCATGGTGGCGAGAGCAGAGCTCGGGGTCGCTGGGGTGCAACTGAACCTCAGGGAGCTTCCTCGCCTGTGCATTTGCTGTGGAGCAGCTCTGAGGACCCTCGGTGGGAGGAGGTGGGATGGAGCAAGCATCCTCGACGTGCAGAAATGATGCTTCCCTGCCCAAGCAGTTCATCAGGGATAGAGGCTGGGAATCAAGGAAGAGAGGCTGACGGTGATGTTCGCTGTGATGTACTGGCAGCGTTTTTCAAGATCAGGGAGCGATGGTGAGGTTACCCCAACGCTAAGCTTCAAATCAACCTGTCTCTTCTGCATTCGGCACGTCCCGTGATTAATGGGGGTCTAGAGTCCAACAAATGAGAGGGGGTAACATCCTGTGGGCTGCTCTTTGTTCTGATTAAGTTATTCATCATTCCCTAATTATGACAGACAGAGCTTTGTATCCTGTCCCACAGACCTGCTAAAGGACGTATTTGGGGCTGACAGTTTGGTGGAGATATGGTTTCTGGCTGTTCTGAAAACCCAGGGCTACCCAAGACCAAGGGACCAGGTGAAATCTGCATGTCCCTCCTTCAGTAATGAGTTCCCCAGGGTGAGAGAGGTGACAGCTGTGCCAGGACTATAAAATATGGGGTAATTTAAAGCAGCTTGCACCTCCACTCTTGCAGAGTTATAAAGGGGCATTTTAGGGAGGAAGCTCATTCGTGTGTGTGTGTGTGTGTGTGTGTGTGTGTGTGTGTGTGTCTGTTTTCCAGGCGACTAGGCATGAGAGTGACATGCAAGTGTGTGGTCAGAACCTTTGGCATCTTTTCCTGCCAGGCTGGGCCAGACCGCAGGTACACCTTTTCCCACCTTCCAGGAGACAGGCCACTCAGCCCTTCTGAATTGTCTTCCCCTAGATCCCTCATCCTTCCCTGAAACCATCATCCAGCCGACCAATCTCTCAGTTTCCCAAACTTGAGGTCCTCCACGACTCTGCACAGGCTGCTTGCGCTGTAGTCTTGGGTCTTCAGACTTCACTCTTTGTCTTGTTTATCTTTCCATATGTCTAAACTCAGTTCAGTGTCACTTCCTCCAGGAAGCCTTCCCTGATATCCCTGCCTGTGCCCATAGTCTCTGGGTTCCCAGAGCACTCCTGCTTACTCATGTCCACGGTCTCCAGTCACTGGGCTGCTCATCTTCCCCTTTGGATGCTGAGTTCTCGGCAAGGAGGAACGGTTCCATTCCCCTGTTATTCTAGGTCCCTCCATATACCAGACATTAACACGTCTGTTGAATCAATAAGTGAGTGAACGGTGCATACATGAATCATATTCATTATTCAGTACCATTCATGCATTTATTCATTCACTGAATGAATAAATGAACAGTTGAGAGCTAAAAGTTCCCTTTGAACTGGGGTGGGGACTGCTGGCTATTCACTAAAGCTTCTTCCTGAGCACACAGCCTGACCACGTTTTCCACCTTCCCTTATGCTTAGAGGAGGCCACGGAGTTCTAGCGGAAGTAATGGGCTTCACTTCCAGTTTACTGGGAGCAGAGCCCTCCCCTCTGATTAGATTCTACACAAGTGAGAAATACTTATTGTAAATTCACGGAGACTTCGTTTACCTGCTACAGCAGCTACTGCTACCTTAACAGCACACAAGTATCCTGGGCAAGGACCACGTCTCCTGGCTGCTGTCCCTCCAGCTCGCCTCTCTTCCTTGTCTCCAAAGCAGCAAGATCAGAGGGTGGTCTTGCGGGCGTGACCTCATCTGTTATAGGTCAGTGCCTCTCAACCTTTACCTTGCATATAAATCACCTGGGGATCTTGTTAAAACGCAGCTTCTGATTCAGCAGAATTGGGTGGAGCCCTGCAGTGCTAACTAGCCCCCCCAGCTGATGTGAACATGGCTTGTTCACAGACCATGCTTTGAGGAGCAAGAATTTAAGCTACCATCACCTGTGAACTGGAGCGAAACCAGCTGCAGGTGTGAGTGGGCAGGGCCAGATGGCTGGGGTCTTGATTCTGGGGCAGGGCCTGAGAATCTGCATTTCTAACAAGTTCTGCGTGATGTCTGTGCTGCGGTTCCGGGGACCAGACATCGAGAGCCACTAGCTTCACAGCTAACGGAGAGCATGTGGGACCCATTCCAGCTGGCTCTTCCCCCGGCCCTGCCACGCACTAGCTGTGCAACCTGGAGCTAATCACTTAGCCTCCTGGTGCCTCAGTTTCCCCATCAGTTAAATGGAGACGAGGTTAGCCGTAGTACTGACCTTACAAGGTGGATGTCAGCATTACGTAACATAGGGAAAGCGTGTGCCTGGCACAGAATGGCTCTACTGCTACACGATTAGAGCCTGCGAGTGTGTGCATCGGAGGGCGAGAAAGCTGGGTTCTAATCTCGCTCATCTACCTACCAACTCTGTCCCCAGGCAAATTATTTAACCTCTCTAAGCCTCGTTGTCTCCATTTGTTAAAGGGGAATCAAAGTACTTGCTTCATAGGGATGTAGTGAGGATTAAATGAGAAAGTGAACGTAAAGCATTGCATGACCCGAAAGGTAGCTGCTTCTGAAATTAATCACAAACCTGACTTCAGGCAGATTAAAGCTCCCATTGGCCCCGCCATGCCGAGGCGGGCAAATCAGCTGGATCGACTCTGCAGTCACGTTCCCCATAGGCTGAGAGCCGGCAGCTTCACACCAGCGTGTTACCGGGGTGCCCCTGTGAGCGCACACGTGCCACCCCTATTCCACCTCTGCTCCCGAAGTTTTCCTTCTTGCCAGCATCTTTGGGTCTCCGGCCTAACCTTCCAGCAACTGTCTCCAGTTCCATTTCTCTTACCAACTGGAAGGATAACTCTGTGAAAGCGAAGGCAAAACGCACAGGACTGGAGGGCCCCCTGTCCTCTCCCTGCATAAGAAAACCGGAAGGGTCAGGCTCTTCTCCCGGTCTAGGGCCACCCCACCGGGCTCCCCCATCTTTCCTTCTGGCTGTGAAGGGACCCTGGGCCTGTTTTCTTAGTCACACTCCACATACAGCCTTTCTTCAACAGAAAAGCCTTCTGTCTCCTAGAAATCCCGTTTACCTCTCAGAACCTTCAAGACCTCTGATGTGCTTGGCTCCAGTCCTAGGAGAGAGGCTACTATGCTGTCTTGGAGTTGAGGTTGAAGTGTGAACATCCACCATCATTGTGACTCCTTTGAGTAGCTTGCTGTCATCACCTCTGTGCCCAGTGGTCACTTGGATCTGAGTGGACTGGTCGTCATCTTCGTGTAGGCAGCCCCCGAGTCTTTCAGACTGGGACTGGCCATGTTATTGGCAACTCCCTGTACAGCCACATATTCTCCCCACGTCCCCTAGGAGAATGCAGAGGGTTCTGCAAAATGCTATAGAGAGCGGGGCTTAGGGCAAATATTCGACCAAAAGCTTACCCACCCACACCGGGATTCCCTGCAACTGGACAGCACTAGTCTCTGGGTTCGAAATAAGAGAAACTCTTTATGAGCAGATACTGTCAGCGCCCCGACTCCAAGGCCTCCTGACTCGAGCAGAGTGGTGTGGTCCAATCAGGCCAGACTCAGGAGACTTGACAATCTGAGTTCCAGCTTTCCCGCCACCTCCTTTTGTGACTATAGACAGAATAATTTCCGTACCCAGGTACCAAACCCTTGCTCTGTACCAGGTATCATGATGGTTGCTTGATCTGGGATTCTCACAATAGGTGCTCCCAGGCAGGTGTTATAATCCCCCATTTCACAGAGGAGAAAAATGAGGCTCTGGCAGAGGTAAGTAACTAACTAGGTAGTGAGTGATGGAGCCGGGATTTGAACCCAAGGGTGCTTGATCACCAAACAGGACTCTATCCACTGCTGGGCGTGCAGCTTTCCTGATACCATTTTTCTCACCTGTAAAAAGACAGGTTTGGATAGTGTGTAATTTCCTTTCATCTCTGGGTGAGTCCTTCCTTGGTGGCTACAGTAGGACCCATGAGCCTCTGAGCACAATTATAGACCGTATTTGGAGAAGGGCAGAAAGGAGAGATTCTACTTTGTTTTGTAACATCAGTTTTTCGGAGCAGAGGCTCATGAAGCCCTGTGTAGGGCTGTTTTCCAGCTTCCTTTTACAAATGAGGTTAAAGAAAGTAAAGTTAATGAAGCAACTCAGCTACGACCGAGAATGCAGCAGGAAGTCATCAAGCCCGGACTGTGGGACGGTTGCCATGACATTCCAGAGCAAGCACCGTGATCCGCGCCTTATGAATATGCCCTCCCTTGATTGATGGCAGGTTGCCTCTCTTTTCTTGTAAGCAAATGTGATAATAATATTAAGCAATTATAAGTAATGTCCCCCAGATGCTTCTCCACTGCCTTTGAAATATTATTTTAGATCTGCCAAAATAACTGCAAACTTACTCGCAAGAACAGGGAGGGGCCTGTACCTCTACCTTCCAAAGACAAAAGGGCGGTGAGCTTCCTTCCAGGACATTCAAAAACACGGCCACCCTGCCAACAGCCCGAGGCTGGCAAAGGTCCATGTGCACTTGGGAGAAGCTTGCAGGATGAACTCTTCAAAAACGCAACAACTAAAGTCACAGTCAGGAGTGAGGGGAGATGATGAGGTGGGCGTTTTGTCAGCTCCAAGGTTAGAATGCAGCTCTTCCACCAAAGCGTGGCTGTCTGACCCTCACAAAGCTACAGCCCAGCTAAATCAAGCAAATACTGATCTACCACTGACTGTGGACAAAGCAATCATCTGCTGCGGGGAATGCAGTCTCACAAACACACACACACACACACACACGCGCGCGCGCGCGAGGGAATGCACGTCTCCTGTTATCTCGAAGCTCTCAGGCTGGTCCAAGGAAGAAATGCAAACATTAGTAAATAAGTCTGATACAAGGAGAACTGTAATAAATAGGACAACGGGGGGCCGAACACGGTGCAACGGAAGCAAAGCAGAGGAGGGGATGAATTAGGACTTACTTTAATTTATGGACCCGATTACGGAGCAGTGCACGAAAATCTGGCCTGGATGAGGCTCTTTCTATGCAGTATTTTCTATCCCAGTGACTGGAATCTCCATTCATCCACCTAGTGGTCCAAGCCAGTGACTGGAACCCTTATCTATCACCCAGTGGTCCAAGCCAGAAAATGAGGGGTCTTCAAGACCACCGTCTCCCTCACTCCTTATGTCCCCAAATTTCACCAAGTCCTGTTCACTTTTACCTACTAAATTTCTCTCCATTTTTTCCCAACTCCACTAGCACTACCTTGGCCACAAAATGACCACCAGCATCAGCTGAGCCAACAGGCAGCCTCGTTTACCTCCCAAAATATGTCCTTTCCTTCAGTCTGGGCAGCTTAGGACATGGGTCACTCCTGGGCCAATAGCAGTTGCCAGAGAAATACCCCAGGGTGGCAGAATAATCAGAATCTCTTCCTGGAATAGGGCATTGTGTGGCTATCAGAATAAAAGTGGGTTTCATAGGAAGCAGAAAGAGGAAAGTGCTTCTTGGGGAAGAAAGCAATAGTAATTTGCCTCAGGGAAAAGGCATTATGGAAGAATAAATCAAAATTAGTAATTTGCCATATTTCATATTTATTGTAGTCCTTGGGTTCCCAGGTACCAGGCAGAGCTATCATTTATTCACTTGACAAGTATTTGAGTGGCAGGCACTAGGAACCCGAGGGTGAACGAAAAATGCACAGAGTTCCTTCCCTCACTGAGCTTGGAGTCTAACAGGAAGGGCTGCCACTAATGACAGGGTCACATAACAAGAGCAAGTGCAGCCCTGCTCTGAGGAGGAGACCCACGTGCACTGCAGGAGGCCTGGAAGTGAAGGGATGGCGTGAGGGAGTCAGAAAGCCTGCCCTGGAGAGGCGGCACTTGAGCTGAGACTCGGGAGGTAAGTAGGCAGGGGGTGGAGAGAGCTCAGCCATCGGTGGAAGCTGACCCACAGGCTGGAGCCAGAGGGGTGGGGTCCAGCATGTTCTGGATGTCCCTGTTCAGCTGCTGCATCGACCAGCGATGGCTCTTGCCTGACCTCGGGACGTGTGTTCTGTGAGGTCATCCATTTCCCTTTGATTGGTTTGAGTTGGGGTCTTTTGCTTGAAACCCAAAGCAAAATAAGTGACGTTGATCCCACTGCCCTGTGAGGTAGAGGGGAGGCCTCACCACACTCTGGGGAAGCTGAAGATGTAGAGGGTTTTAGAGCATCCAGACTAGAAGCCCTGTCATGCACTATCTAAGAGGAAGCCCTGTCATGCACTATCTAAGAGGATGGCTTCTGGAGCGAGACCACCAAGATCCTGTCATGCACTAACTAAGAGGAAGCCCTGTCATGCACTATCTAAGAGGATGGCTTCTGGAGCGAGACCACCAAGATCCTGTCCTCTCTGTGCCACAATTTTCTCACCTGTGTAATGAGATGATGACAGTATCCGTCTCTGCCTCTAAGACCCTTCACAATTGGACCAGTTACCTACCTTTTCAGTCTTTTATCTCAGAACCCTCTTTCCTGTGTCCTCTGCTGTATCCCAAGTGGATCACTCATTACTACCTCAACATGTTCACATTTATCTCTTCTATGTCATTGCTCAAGACATTTTCTCTCCCCCAAATAACTTTGGCCCACCTCCTACTGAAATCCAACCCATCCTCCAAACACCAATTCAAATTCCATCTCCAGAAAGCCTTTTTCAATGACCCCCGGCCATCTCACTTTCTCTGAGCTCACTTTTAAATGCTGGACCACTTTTCCTATCACTTCTTATCTTTTGCTTCTTGGAGAGTGATAGGCACATGTGATTCTTCCCTCTACTCGAATGTGACATTATTGAGGGCAAACACCATTTGCACAATCATTATATTCCAAGAATCCTAGGCACTCAAATCTCATGCAAATTTTGGTATGTTTTCCCTGTAAAAATAAAATAAATGTGCTGGTTGGTACCTGGCTTTGAATATGGTAGCTGAGCAAATCTAGGGTCTAAGGTTTTCTGCCTCCTGACTCAGTGTCCCATACATTAAGCAGATGGGTGTCCTAGTTGTGTGATGAGAAAAAGCCTGTGATAACTTTGTAGATTGTAAAGCACTACAGGCATGCTGACTCCGATATTGCGGGTTTGGTTCCAGATCACTGCAATAAAATGAATACTGGAATAAAGCGAGTCACACAACTTCTTGGCTTCCCAGTGCATATAAAAGTTATGTCTACACTATACTGTGCGATAGCATCATGTCTAAAGAAACAATGTATGTACCTTAGTTAAAAACCCCTTTTTTGCTAAAAAATGTTAACCATCATCTGAGCCTTCAGTGAGTTGTAGTAGTGACATCAAAGATCACAGATCAACAGATATAATAATAATGAAAAAGTCTGAAATATTGCAAGAATTACCAAGATGTAACACAGAGACACAAAGTGAGCAAATGCTCTTAGAAAAATGGCACGACAGACTTGCTCGATGCAGGGTTGCCTCAAACCTTTGATTTGTTAAAAAAAAAAAAAAAAAATGCAATAAAGTGAAGCACAATAAAGTGAGGTCTGCCTGTATATGCATATCAATTGCTACCATCATCACCATCACCAACATCATCACCGTCATCACCATCACCATCGCTGTCATCATCATCACCAAAAGTGCCGGGTACGTGAATGGAAGGTACACTGCTTATTTTCTAGCTGAGAAAATAAGCTTCCTTTGCAAGTCTGAATACGAACAGTACAGGCGTTATCACCCAAATAACATGCTTCCTGCCCCTACCTCCTCTTCAAACCCCTGCTTTTCCTTATATGCATGGATCTTTCCATTGATAGCAGCCTCACCCCAATAGCCTTTAATCTTTCTCTCTTTTCCACCACTGTGAATGGGAGTGAAGCATCTTATTACAGTCTATCTAGTTAATAATTCAAGGAACCAAAGCACAGAGACATTTTTCCCTTTGATCATTTGACTTAAATCAGGAAAAGACCAAACAAAAACAGTTCCTCTAAGAGTCTCAGGGTTGCTAACTGATTAAAAGTCACCCATAATTTATAAAAACACCATTACTACTCCTAGATATATGTGAACGGTAGAAGCAATTTGGAATCAGCAATTTAAAAACCAGCTCGAGGTTGCAGAGAGGGTCAATACCACGGTGGAACTGGCACTGACTTTAGGTAGCTCCCTGCTAGGAAAGAGAGTTCCCAGGAGGCCAGCCCCTGGAAACAGAGGCATCCACCGCAGACCACCAACCTGGGAGGAAGGGTCCCTTCTAAGCCATCTGCCAGTGGGGTCATGCATGCATTGCCCTAGGTAATTCGTCCTGTGTATACTGCTGAGCTGACCTGTTCCTTTTCCCTCATCTTTCAGTGTTGCTGGGAAATATCTGAAATACGAGACAGGAAGTCTTACTGTTGGGTGATATTAACAGTTTTTTGTTTTTTTTTTTGCGGTACGCGGGCCTCTTACTGCTGTGGCCTCTCCCGTTGCGGAGCACAGGCTCCAGACGCGCAGGCTCAGTAGTTGTGGCTCACGGGCCCAGCCGCTCCGCGGCATGTGGGATCTTC
>NW_006787833.1:3282745-3317176 GCF_000442215.2 Lipotes vexillifer | reverse complement strand
CCCGGACCGGGGCACGAACCCGCATCCCCTGCATCGGCAGGCGGACTCTCAACCACTGCGCCACCAGGAAAGCCCTTAACAGTTTTAATTAACATGAAGCAACAAAAGTCAGTGGTTGACCTTTGAATTTGTCAATCCTCTTTGCCCACATACTGCCAGATTTTCCATCTTGCGGGCACCTAGCTGAAGCTTTGGGTAGATGATCCTTCCAGCTCCTTCCATGTTGCAGCATGCCCTCTCTGTTCTCCTGGTTCCCCGGGGTTGTCCTCCTTGCCTGCCTCCATGGGCTGTGGTCCTACCGTTGGATTCAGGCTGTCTCCTTGCCTTGTGTACCCACCATGCTTCCTCCCCACCCAAGATTTCCTTTCCCAAGCCCCAGGCAACAGTCACAGATGGAGGGAGCACGCCTCCCTTTGCTGTCACGACACTTCTTTCTTCCCCCTACACGCCCACATGTCTCCCATTCTTGTCTTTACTATATTCAGAGACCTTTGTCCTCCACCAAACTGGAAACCTTTGTCTGTTTCACTTGCCACTGTCAATGTTCTTACATTTTTCGCCTTAGGGTTTATAGCAATGTTTGATAACATTGTTAAGTGACACCTAACACAGGACTCATACTGTAGTTTCTCATTCACGTTTGAAAAACAGTGTGATGATCGTACACCTAAACATTTGTATATAAGCTACACAACTTAGGCATTTGCATTGCAACATACCTGCATGCATCCATCTGTAGACATGTGTACATTTACTCGACATAGGAAATAAAGCTTTATGTACTTATCTCAAAACTCCTAACACCAGGCTCCCAGGAGGCTTCAAAATTTATTTAGCCTGAGATTAAGCCTCCGCATCTCCTAAATTGTCCAGCAGGACATCCCAGCTAGATCCCAGATTGGAGCTCAAGCTTTGGTCTGAGGTTAACGTGCCCAGGTGGAACCTAGCACCTTTGGTTTGTATGTCTGTCACCTGGAGAGGTACGGGTCTGTTGTTCTTTCGGAAAAGGTAAGCTGCACCAGACAGTGTTAAATTCTCGCATACTTTCTCCACAGCTCCCCTATAATTGGCCTGTTACACCACGAGCACCGAACTGCAGCGTTTGTAGGAGTTGAACCACACAAATCCCCGAATTATACTTTTGCTAGAACAAAGGAAACAATGAATTGCCGAGTTCACAAATCTCTCCTCTAATTACGCCATACACGAAACACCAGGACTGGCAAAACCACCAGAGAGAGGGGAGGGTAAGGTGATTTGGAAGCGCTGAGGGACCCCAACAGTGGATAGGAGATAGGAGGTGGGAGGCGGGAGGCGGGAGGCGGGAGAAGGGAAGGGAAGCTTCTGGATGCTTCGTTAGTTCATCCAAGTTACTGCTCTCCTGCCACCCTGCTGTCTCTTCTATCTGGTGTCTGTCCTGGGACACCCTGCTTCAATACTCAGCCTTGATGGTGAAATCCAGTTAAGTGTGACCATCCTGGAGACTGCTGGAAAAGACAGAGATCCAACCCACGAACAAAACAGACAGAGTGACTTAGTTAAGTGTCTGTGGTTCAGCTGTGTGGCTCCTTCAGCTCCTGTATCAGATGCCTGAGGCTTTCATCTGAAGCTTCTGACCCACTTGCCAGGCCATTACAAGAAATCTGGGCATAGACGAAAATACATTTTAGATCTTGGCTCAGGAGAGACAGACACACAAGACACAGTGCCCCTAGATGGATGGGATCATTTTCTGCACGTTGCCAACCCAGGAAGCCCCATTCTTCCTTTCCTGCAAGGACTGCACCACGCTGTCAGGGCTGGGAGCTGGGCTGTTGAAATCATGGACCTCTGTCCTGTTGCTGTCACCACTATAATTACCTCTTTACTCTTGATCAAAACACCCCACCTCTGTACTCCCACCCCAAGCCCCCTGCTCTGCTGGCAGTCACCGTCTGACCTGCAGTCATATAGGCAATCTCCAATGTCTTATCCCTGACCAATGGGGCAGAAGACGTACACAAACATGATCAGGCGGGGGTTCCCAGGGACTCACGCTTGCCTTTCTAAGTCGCCAACCAACCAGACGGAGAAATATTGAAGGAAACTGAGAGGAGAGCATGCGTGCTGAGGATGGGGAGGTTGTCAAGGGCTCGCAGGAGCAGACGGCAGGAAGCTTTCACCTCCCAATGTCTTTGACTGTCACCAGCCACACTGAACCCTGCTTCCTACGAGCTACCCCATAGGCACCTGGGAGTTTGGGAGGTTCGCGGAACCTTCTGGAACGCGAAAGGAGGATGAAGACAGGGACAGCTGGTGCTATGGACTGAATGTCCGTGTCCTCCTCAAATTCCTGTGTTGAAGCCCTCATTCCCCAGTGTGATGGGATTTGGAGATGGGGCCTCTGGGAAATGGTTAGGGTTAGATGAGGTCATGAGGGATCCCCATGATGGGAATAACATCCTTATAAAAAGAAGAAGAGACACAAAATATCTCTGTCTGTCTCTGTCCCTTTCTCCCTGCATGCACACACCAAGGAAAGGCCACGTGAGGACATAGTAAGAAAGCAACCATGTGCAAACCAGGAAGGGGACCGAACCTGCCCGCACCTTGATCTTGGACCTCCCAGCCTCCAGAACTGTGAGAAATAAATGTTTCTTGTTGAAGCCACTGGGTCTATGATAATGTGTGATAACAGCCCGAGTTGAGTAGAACAGCTGGGTCTTGAGTATTTTCCACCATCCCCCCCTTCCTCTCATTTAAAACCTTCCATTTGATGTTGGAGTTTTCTTTGCACACGGCACAGCAGGACCAGGACACACCACGGCCATCATGGGAAACCACGAGAGAGACGTGTCACCGTCCCAGTCCTGCCTCTGTGAGTCACGTCATGGGTGGAGGGAAACGAGTCTTACTCTGACACAGGTGTGGTCTGGCCTCACTGTGACCTGTTGAACAGGGGTTGAGCCACTATCATGGTTTTCAATAGATTTAACAACTGTATTTTCTTTTTTCTCTTTTTAAAAATTGAAGTATAGTTGATTTACAGTGTTTCAGGTGTACAGCAAAGTGATTCAGTTATATATATATATATATATATATATATATATATATATATAATATTCTTTTTCAGATTCCTATCCATAGAATAAGAATCCATCTATAGGCTATAGCAAGAATATCAATAGAATAATCCATCTATAGGTTATAGCAAGATATTAAATATAGTTCCCTGTGCTCTACAGTAGGTCCTTGACAGCAACTGTATTTTCTCGTACCATTAGAATTCTAAATACACGGCAGCCATCCCGATTATTTAATTTACGAACAGCTAGTCCCATTTTATCTTGCTGTGTCCTCATCAGCAAGATCAGAATAAGAAGGAGGGAAAATCTCAGTGAAATCTGAGTAAGTGAATTCTGACCAAACTTTCAAAGATTTGGTTCAAAAGTTTGGCTGTGGAAGGAACAAGTGATTTCAATCCAGCCTATGATAGAATCGATAGATGTCGAATTAGCAGGAAAGGATCATACCTTGCTAAGGGGTCTTTGGGACATGGCTATTTGGGGCCAAGCAAACCGCACTTTGTAAAAGCCTCTAGGTTTTAACGATAAAGATGGCATGTGAAAATTGAGTGAATAATTGAGTTTGATTTTAGGTGCTAAAGCAATGTTGGAGAATGTAAAAGTGAGGCGGGTGTTTGGCCATATATTTTCAAAGCATTTGTGGGTCCCTCCTGCCCGGGCAGCACAGTCTCTAGACGCTTGGCCATCCCAACAGGCAACAGGACCATGGACCATGTAGGGAGAGTGTGGTAGCCATGGCTGGGGGACAGCCTGAGCCAGCAGGACCCCATCCGGCAGCTGCCGAGGCCCAGGTCACAGATGTCCTGGTCCTTCTCCTGCTGGAGGAGTAAGGACACAGCTCTTCTGGGATCCACTCCCAAACATTCACTCCCTCCTGTGTGCTGCATCCCATGCAGAGAGGTGGGCACACAATCCTTTCCTCCCCTGCTCAGCTAGGACCTTTCTTCCCTGCTTGGAGAATAGGAGTCGGCTTTAAATCATGCTTACTTACTGCCCATATCTTGTGATTTTGTATTCTCTGAAAAAAGCCCATCATTTAGTGGACAAAGGGCCTCCCTCTTTCTCCACCTCTAGTATTAAAAGTTAGTCCCACACAAGGTAAATTCAGATGGGAAAATAGTTCGTTAGGAGCACGTGGTGATGGGCAGAGAGAGGGGAAGATGAGGTGAGGTTTAAAGGACTTGTTTTTCTTTAGCATCTGATATGACCTGTGAGTCTTGGGACAGGCTGATTTCTTCTATTTGCTGTGACTACTAGCAAATTTAGAGCCACAGTGGTAATTTACTGTTTGATAATTTCTACAAGACTTCCAGTAAATGAAGACTAACAGTCTTCGGTTTTCTGTGACCATTTTTCCTTTGTATTTCTCTTTGTTACCTTTCTGCTATAAAGCATGTCTTTTGCAAGATGTCTTGAACTCTTTTTTGATTTCAATGAGCCTTGGAAAGCATACATAGATGGGTGGGTGGATGGATGAATGGAAGGACAATCAGAGAGATGGAAAGATAAATGAGGTGGAGAGAGTGATGGAGACTAAGGTAAGGGGGGACAATATTCACTACCCCTGTCTGGCTGCTGACAAGGGAGATTTTAAAAAATAGAAGGATTACTGAGGACTCGACTAAGTTTAGAAGCACACGGTCACAAACCCTCTCATGTCAAGGCTCAGAATACAATGCCCTTGACAACTCCACAGAAGGGAAATCAAAGAGTTTTTGAGGCACTATTTTGTTTTAGGACTAGAGGCTGCACAGGTAACCTGCCATTCTCTTTCCATAGAAAAAACTTTAAAATAAGAAAGCAAGCGCTCAGTACAAGAGCAGTACTGAACTGAGAATTCAGCTTTCTGATTCACTTTCTCAAGTGCTCAGAGGTACATGGTCAAGAGGTGAATTCTAAATGCTCAATCTATTGAGAACATACCCTGGGTCCTCCCTAAATTGGCTCCCATCTTCATCAAGGGCAGCCCTGGTCCTTTCACTGCCCTTTCTAGCCAGGTTGCTCAAAGTTTTCTTATCATCTTGTTAACTAATCTCTAGGAACCATAGGTTTTAAGTGTTCAATATTAGTTTTATGCATTTTGCAGACGTGTAAGAGCACTGCCATGAAGCAATGCCAAATTGCAGTGACGTTCCCATGCATGCACCTATCTTATCCCCTCCCGAAAGGTGACATCCCCGTGATGTCATTCCCACCTTGATTCAGCACTTGCCGATTATTCCAACTCAACGAGAGCCATGCTATTCATCAGATGAAGCCTCCAAGGGTCTTGCTATTTTGACCTCTTGAAAGCCAGCACACACGGAGGAATTTTCTTTAGGTGACTCCTATAAGGAGGGTCTCACAACTTCTGCTTTTTCTTCCACTGGAATGGAACGAGTATAATTTGACCCTGAATTCATTAGAAATCATCTTCCTCTATAGGAATAATGCCCCTTCCCCAATGGAAAGAGGCACTGTGACTCTGAAACCAGATTTGCAGTCTATCTGCAAGCACATCTGGCTATCTGAGCCCGGCTTTTAATTCTACCTGGGAACGTGTGTGTTTTGGAGCAACAACAAGTGACAAAAAGGTGTTGGGTTTGACTGAACGGAACCTTTGAGTTGGTTTGGCATCTTTCTCTCTTTCTTCCTCTCCCGCTGAAACTCCCACCCTTTGAATTTTCCCCTGCACCTCCAGAGCCATCAGCACACACTGATTTTGACGTTAAGCAGTTGTTTGCCTAATATGAGTGAAGTGATTGAAGTTGAGTGGAGATGAGTAGAGAGGCATGATAAGAATTCATGCCACGTAGCCCAGGATCACCTGCTCTCACTGCATAGAAACACCTCCAAGATGTGGTCCCCTGCTCTCCCCGTCCCCCGCCCCAGCTTCCTCGCCTACCCCTGATCATCTCTCTTCTCATTAGCTGCCGACTGCTTATATATTTTCTCCACCTCTGAATATGAAAGAGTGTTCTGCTGCCCTCCTTTCTCTGTTCTCTAATTTTGTTTTCACCCTATCTGAACCTACTTCATTCCTGCCTCTTTTCCTTCTCTTATGGGATTATTTAAGCCCCAAGTCCTTTTGCCGTGGGGAGCATTTCGGGGCTGGGCACACCAAAATTTTTGAGCAGAGTTGTTCTGCACTCACCCCGCCAGTCAGCAAGTGTGAGCAGGCTCTTCACAATATGAAGTTATTGTTAGGTAGAAAGAGTATTTCAGCATCCCAGCAGGTAAGCTGAGAGACCAAATGTGACCAACATATTTACTGAATAGGAATGGAAAGTGGGTCATTGAGTTTTCAACTAGCTCTGGATGCTAAAGGAATCAAGAATAAGCTTGTTTAAGAAACAGACTCATGGACATAGAGAACAGACTTGTGATTGACAAGGGGAAGGGGGTTAGGGGAGGGATAGATTGGGAGTTTGGGATTAACAGATGCAAACTATTATACAGAGAATGGATAAACAACAAGGTCCTCCTGTATAGCACAGAGAACTATATTCAGTACCCTACGATAAGCCATAATGGAAAATAATATTTTAAAAAAGAAAGTATATATATATGTATAACTGAACCACTTTTCTGTACAGCAAAAATTAGCAGAACGTTGTAAATCAGCTATACTTCAATAAAAAAGGTATCAAGTATCAAGCAGAGGAATATATTTGGAATTGCTTTTATAAGCATCAGGCTGACGTCTGTGTGAAGAAAAGATTTGGAGGAAACTGATGTGGTGAAGGGACAGTAAGATTATGGGTAAGATAATAGTCTGGACAAGATTAGCAGTTAAGATTCCACATAGACACCTGTCAATCTCAACACATCCCCAAACGAATCCACTTCTTCTCTCCTAAATTATCTTTTCCTGTGTTTATCATCTTAGTGAACTAAAATGATTAACCAAAAAAAAAAAAAAAAAAACCCAAAAGAATAAGCTTGTTTATTCATTCACAAACTTTCTACACGCCTAGCCCAGTGTTCAGTGTCGGCAACACCAAGGTACCCAAGATGTTCCTTTGTTCTCCAGGATTTCACAATATGGTGGGCAGAACAAAGCAGCTGAATCCAACGGTGTCTCGTGCAAAAGACTCTCTACAGCCTTGTAAGTGGCTCATCTTTCTCCGTAAGATAATGATCTAGTTCTGGTAATGCAGTAAATGTTTGATGACAGTGATAGCAAAATAAATAAATCCAACCTGCTTTATTATCTTCCTAATGCTGCTGGGACAAGGGACCACCAGTAGAAAGTTGGAGGCCTAGTAATATTAACCTATTTACTAGCATCCATGATATTCACCTAATACAACCTCTACTTGTTAAAATACTGAAACACAAAATGGCAAGTGACTGGCCAGCACACCCCCAAGGACAGAAGAGACTCAGCCACAAACGGAGGATGTGGCAGTCTGTCCCAAAGGGGCATCTGTCCAAAGGTGCTAGCCTTGGTGGGCAGAGACAGGCACTGGTAAGAAGACACTCCAGGGAGAGGGAAGATTTCGAGGAGATGAAGATTGGACACGTTTTCTGAGCTTAAGAGACAGTGATGACCTGATATTTTATCAGGAGCCTGTACCCAGGAATGGGTAGACAAGGAGCCGTTACAAGTCCCCACTCAGAAGATGCAAGGGAAAGTATGAGTGTTTTTGAGCTCCCAGAATATGCCAGCCACCGCAGAAGCCACTGCAGGAATTGCACTTAAATCTCACAGCAACTGTGAGGGAAGCGTTTCGATCACATTTTACAAGTAAGTAAAAGAGGTCCAGAGAGCAGGGCACCTAAGCTTCTTTACCATGGGACCTTGTACAAGCTATTCAGCCTCATCGCTCATCACCTCCTGCCCATTCTCAAGTCGGGGACTCATCCTGAAACACACAGAGCATCTACCCTCTGCTCTGCCTTTGTCCAGGTTGTGATCATTAATTTTAAATGTCAGCTTGACTGGTCCACAGGGTACCCAGATATTTGGTCAAACGTTATTCTGGGTGTGACTGTGAGAGTGTTTTTGGATGAGATTAACATGTAAATGGGTACACCGAGTAAAGCAGATTGCCCTCCCCATGTGGCCGGGCCTTGTCCAATCAGTTGAAGGCCTGGATAGAACAAAGGGCTGACCCTGCCCCGAGTAAGAGGGAATTATTCCTGGTTGACTGTCTTCGAACCGGGACATCAGCTTTCTTCCTGCCTTCAGACTACAACTGAAACACTGGCTCTCTCTGAGTCTCACGCCTGCCTGTCTTTGGACTGGAGCTGTATGGCCCTCGAGTCTAGAGCTCGCTGGCACACCCTACAGATCTTGGGACTTGTCTTCCATAATCACATGAGCCAATTCCTCATAATACATCTCTTTACATAAAGAGTGTGTGTGTGTGTATGTGCACACGTACACACACATCCTATTGGTTTTATTTCCCTGGAGAACCCTAATACGGGAGCTGTTTCTCTTGCCCATAGCGCCTTCCTCGACAACTCCATCTCCATCCCCTGCACCTACTGAAATCCTACTCCTCCTTAAAATTCACCTCAGAGGTTACCATTCCCGTAACACTGCCCTTGAGGATCACCCCAGGCCTCCCCGCTCCCCACCCCCAGACAAGATGAGCTGCTTCCTCCCTCGATACTTTCACATCCAGGTCGGTTGCTTCCCCTTTCTTCCCTCCAGTACTTCTCGCCATGCGGCCTTTCTGGTTTCGAGTTTGGGGTTTGAGCGTGTGTGTGTGTGTGTGTGTGTGTGTGTGTGTGTGTGTGCATGCGTGCGTGTGTGTGTGTGTGTGTGTGATTTCCCAGCATTACCAGCTTCTTGTGTCTTTGGATCCTCTGATGCCTGACACAGTGATGGAATATTCAGCAAAGGCTGGTCGACTGAAAGAGCTCATTTCCCTTTAAACATCACAGAATGCACATTTGCTCTGATGGCTCAGCCCTCGCAAAGGAAGGTTTATGAAAAAAACACAGTTTGGGTGACTGTCTTTTATTAAGGTCAATAATAGATATTATAAGGAATGGAAAAGGAGTTTTTTAAACAAAGGTGCTACTAACAGGAAAGATGTTTTTGTCAGAAAGTTCCAGCTTTCTCATCATTAACCCCTTCAGTATGCTTCCTCTCTGTCATGCCATAATGGTCATTCAAGATGAGGGCAACATTTATACACATGATCTGGTGACCTCCTCTAAACTGTTGAGCGTGGGTTCTCTAAGTAAAGGGTACTCTCTGCCATTAAGGGAAACTGTCAAGCAATTTAAGTAGAAGATATGACCTAGTAAAATGCTGACCCTTCAGAAGCTGTAATCTCATGGTGATTGCTTCTTCCAGTACAAATACCGTCAAAAACCCATCCCACACCCTAAGAGAATTAAGAGAAGCAGTAACACTGAGATGTGCACCCTTAACTGGAAATCTGGCTCTAGGACATGGATTTGAAGAGTCTGCGTCCAATAAGCTCTCCAAAACCAGCATTTGTAATCCTGACTAGCATCAGGGCTTTCCAACCTGGAAGAGTCTCTGAGCAATAATATAACCCAACACCCTCCTTTCCAGATGAGAGAAAATGAGAACAGGGTACGGAGAAGTGCTTAAAGCCAGAGAGTATTTTAACGGGTGGAATTAAAGCCCGAGCCTCCTAGACATCTGAGCTTGGATCTTCCTGCCATTTCTGGCTGCCAAAGTACATGCTGTCAGTGTAATAAAAATGGAACACAAGGTAGAGTGTCTGTACCCTTTTCACTAAGTGAGGACAAAGGCTGAGAGTGTGGAAGAGGTGGAGTAAAGTGTGAACACTGAAAAGATGTGGAAGTGTGGGTAACATGGTAGTGGAAGCGCGGACGCCTATAAGCTACTGGGGAGGATTTGAGGGTCCCCAAGTCCTCCCCACCGTCTGGCTGATATTCAAAATTTCTTCCCTGGAAGTTCATTCATTTCACTTTAGGTTGTGTAAATGCAAATCAGCATTACTTCTGGGAGTGACAGCACTCGGTCACACGGTCACTAGTGCCTTCAGAGAACAAGGAGAGAAACTCCCCTGGGAACTGGTTCTCAGGCTTGGGGAGAGGGGAGGAGGGAAAACAAGAGTCTAATAACTCAACAGAATTCTTTCTTATTTCTCTTGCTCCTTTCTACTTTTAAAAAAATTATTTATTTATTTATCTATTATTTTTTATTTTGGGTTGCATTGGGTCTTTGTTGCTGTGCGCGGGCTTTCTCTAGTTGCGGTGAGTGGGGGCTACCCTTCGTTGCAGTGCACGGGCTTCTCACTGCGGTGGCGTCTCTTGTTGTGGAGCATGGGCTCTAGGCACGCGGGCTTCAGTATTTGTGGCACGTGGGCTCAGTAGTTGTGGCTCGCGGGCTCTAGAGTGCAGGCTCAGTAGTTGTGGTGCACGGGCTTAGTTGCTCCGCGGCATGTGGGATTTTCCCGGACCAGGGCTTGTACCCGTGTCCCCTGCATTGGTGGGCGGGTTCTTAACCACTGCGCCACCAGGGAAGCCCTCCTTTTTATTTTTTAATCTCTGGTGTGTTAGGTGAAACTTTCAAATAGTAGAAATAATTATTTTTCATCGGCATCACACACAATTTACATTGCCCAAGTTGAAAAGCACAAAACTCTGATGGGTTTCTGCTCTAAACCATCCCACTGGCAGTAAATGTGTCTTTACAGCATTTTTCTATCTGCTGTCCGCGGCTTTATCATGTTTGGTAATTGTCTCAGCACAATTTGCGTTACTCACAAGGGTATTATCATGCCAGGGTGCCATATGGGAATTTATTCTGATAGACGAAATGGCCATCTCTGAGCCTGAGAGACAGGGGACAATCTCTCAAGCCCTGGGTCGAGCGGGGAGTAGCTTTGGAATGAGAAAACCCTAAACTGTTTCATACCCTGCTTGGTTCTGGGGTTGGGTGATGAAGCCTGATGAATGGGACACTGCAGAGAAGGAAGTGGGTTTAAGAGAAATTCTGGAGATGGCAATCATGGGGTTGAGACAAAGACGTGGAAACCGAGACAGACTCTCCCCTTCACTAGTCAGGCTCCTCTAAATCCTCCAGGCCTTGACATTCAGTGTCCATCCTTGTGTCCTTGTGGGGCCTGCATCACCCAACTGTAGCAAGAATCCTGTCAAGTTGGTTTAGAATACCCACCCTTGACATCTGATCATGTCAATATCTGATCAGATCCCTCAGATCAGATCAGATCAGGCGATGTCTGATCACCCAGGCCTTCCTTCAGCAAGAATCCTATCAAGTTGTTTTAGCCAGAATCATCCCTTACCCCTGAAGTCTCCTCTTAGTAATTTTCTATCCACGGATCCCCCCTCTGCTCCTTGGCTATAAATCCCCACTTGCCCATGCCGTGTTCAGAATGTAGCCCTATTCCATTTCCCCTAGGTCGCTTTTCCTCTATTGCAGTAGTTCCTGGTTAAAATCTGTTTTTACTGCTTTAACGACTGTCCAGCTTTAGCAAGACAAACTCTTAGAACTGAAAGGTGTTTTAAAACCATCTAATGTTGCTCCTTCGTTTCACTGAGGCCTGGAGAAATTGTCGGTGGCTGATGAGATGTAGGTGGCAAAGAAGAGAAAGGAATCCAAGGTCACTTCAAGGTTCATTTCTGGGGTGACCTGGAGAATAGTGTTACCGTGAACAGAAGTAAGCTTACACTGAAACAGAAAGACAAAGCGAACACATACATACAAGGACAAGTGGAGGAAGCATAAATAGCATACATAAGGTGGGTGACAACCACAGAGGAAAACTGCTAAGTAAGCAAGAAAGCCACAGGAAACTAGAAATGTAATCCTAATTCTACCACTGATTTATTGAGTGGCTTTGGAAGAGTCACTTAATAAACCTCCCCCAGCTCACACCCCTTCTCTTCCCCATATCGAGATAATATATACAATTAACTAACGCTCACCGATTTAAAAAATGAGTTCCACACACAGGTCATTGAGACGCTCAGTGTCTCATCCTATCTGTGTCCAGTTCTGAGGGCTGCTCTTAAGACGTTTTTCCCCAGGTTCAGGAGGCGGGTTCCAGCAATCATAAGACCTACCTGCCCTGTGCTAGGCCCTGTGTTATACATACAAACAATTTAAACATTATGACAAGGCTTTTTCGCCGATTTTATTATTAGTTTAGTAATTATATCTTCAAAAATTATAGTTACTATTACTAGCTGAGGAAATTGAGTCACTGAGAGGTTAAGCATCATGTCCAGGGTCACAAAGCTAATGGCTGGCAGAACGGGGACTTGAACTTACATTGCCTGGGCCCAGAAGACAGGCTCTCAATCTCTCACTCTGTTGCCTGAGAGACAGAAACTGATCCAAAATACAAAAACAAAAAAATCCTAAAAAAACTGGAGGTGTGTTTGCCTTCCTTTGGGAACATTTTCCTTTGGAAGAGGAACCAGCTTATTCTATACTCTGATAGGATAAAATAGGATCACTGGATCTCGGCAGGCGAAGGTAGATTTCAGATAAACCTTAGAACATTTTCCTAACAATACAATCTGGAAATGAAATCATCATCTCAGAAGGCTTAGTGGTTAAGAGCTCTGCTGTCTGCCGGCCCTGTGGCCTTAAGCAAATGACTAAACACATCTGCATCTCAACGTCCTCATCTCTGTAAAGGGGTTGGTAACAGGCCCTACCTCATAAAGCTAGTGTAAGGATTCAGTGAGTTCTACGTGGGGAATGCTTAAAAGCTGGCTCACGGAAAGTGCTCGATAAACGTTAGCACTTCTCTTTGTCATCATTCCTCCACTATGCTGGATGTGGCAGCTAGATGATCATGTGACAGAAATGATACAGGAAGGAAATGATTCCTACATAGTGTAGGAGGTAAGCAGGCCAGGCATTTCCTCTGAAGATCTGTGGCTCCAACAGTAGTACAATGTGATACAATTCAACACAACAGGACACAACGCAGTAGACAGCAAAGCAGTGTTTACCATTTTGAGCAGCTCAAAGATACTCATCTTCCAGCTGTTGACTCTTATCATGGCCATTATTAGTATATGATGAGGTAACTGATACCTGCTGGAATCCTGAAAATCTCGGGATGAACTCTCCCACACCTGGCTGGTTTTTCACTTCGCAGAGCCCCTCCTGACACCATTTCTGACACAGTATGGCACAGCATGAGATGTGATCTCATTCTCACCTCTTGGTGCACGTGTGCCAGACTTTCCCTGAGGTCCAATGTCAGTATCTAGCCATGTCTTCAACAGCCATGTCTTCAACATCTTTGTCTCACCGAGAGCACCCACTTGCTGGGCACGAGGCAGGTTCTCAGTACAAATGAGTTGATTGATGGGTTGAAAATAAAATGTGCAGTTTTATATGTGATCAGTCCGGGCAAATGACAGCAATGCTTAATTACAGTAAATATCATCATCTATTTACTTCACTTCCTCTTTACGTTTGCAATTTTCTGTTTTCATTTAATAAGCACACGTATACATATTTATTATGCCGCTTCAACTCCTTTTTAGACACAAAGCATAAATTATAAATAAATAAACAAAATGCCAGACAGGACAGCTCATTGAGAGATGGCCTGGATTTAACAGATTTTGGAGCCCTAGGACACAGTAGCTTTTGGAAAAGATACAAATGTTCCTTTCCTCATGCCAACCTGCAGCTAATGAATAGCTTATGAGCCAAATCAGGTGAGAGTCTGAAGGACAGGTGGGGGTGAGAAGGTCCAGAGCCAGACCTGATGGGTGTCCATTATGTTCCTAATGGGAGTCAATTGGCTCTAGATGCTGGGGCCAAGCCACAATTCCAGACCAGAGGTGCCATAGAGATTTGCTAAGGATGTAGGCTCTGGACCCACACTGCCTGGGTTCAAATCCTGGCTCCTTCACTTACTATGTGATCTTGGAACAATTACTTAATGTTTCCGTGCCTCAGTTTCCTTATCTGTAAAGGAGCGAATGGTTGAAATTCTTCCTATCTCAAGGTGTTTGAGGATCATTTAATTCCATTAATTTCTTAAGAACACTCTCAGTAATGTTGGCTGTCCTCATTCCCTTAAGAGGTACACCCTCTGCTAATAAGTACCGTGCTGCGCTACAGTGTTACCGAGAAGGTCTGGGGGAAGTCTCAGTTCCACCACGCACTTGAAGAGTGAACATGCCCTATTCACCATTCTGGAATCCATGAGATGTAGACAGATATGGAAAGGAAATAAAGTGTTTTAACTGCCCTTTTTCCATTTCCAGGTTAATGAGCTCCAGGAAGTTTACATATCATGACTGTTTTATTCTTTTCATCCATTTTATAGAAATCACCATTCCATTTTTCAACACACTTGACCAGAATTCATGGCCATGAGTTGACCGCGTCCTCAACCAGGAACTCTCCTCTGTAAACAATGAATGAACAAAGAAGACATTCTCAACGTGTTCTAAAATCCAGAGGAAACCCCTTCCTCTTTTAAAAGAAACAATGAAAAAAACCTTTCCCCCTGTTTCTTTGAGGAGCTGTAGAACCAGGAATGTTGAACGTTAAAATCTGGGGCAAGACCTCATAGTGTTAATGTATTTCTTAGATGATTAAAGGTTTATACTGAGATTTTACTTCCAACATACAGACTCAGATATATGCAAACGCCCACACACTAGTAATTATAAACGAGGTATAATACGTGTATACACATCACTGAAAATAAACCTAATTCACACGCCAAAGCACAGAAATGACAAAACATTGATAAGGGTGATTCTAAGAACCCACAAACATCATGATCAACTCAATGCCAAGTTCTTAAAACTTACTGAGCTGTACTGTTTACAGTGAAACTGTACTCCTTCCGGGTCCACTGCTTTCGCAGAAAACACGTGACATAGAAGAATTTCAATTGAAAAATAAACTACAGTACTCATCAGGCAACTGCTTCCCATAATATGCTTAATATTTCAATATTAATAGTATTAGAGGCATAGACGTATCCAGTGAATTTGATGTAAATGTCTTTTAATATTCCCATCACCTTAAGATTTGGAAACATTGCTAAAATATGGAAACAACCTGTATGTCCATCAGTGGATGAATGGATAAAGAAAATGTGTGTGTGTGCATGTGTGTGTGTGTGTGTGTGTGTATACATACATACATACATACATACATACATACAAACAATGGAATATGATTCAGCCATAAAAAAAGAAAGAAATCTTGCCATTTGTGACAACATGGACGGACCTCGGGGGCATTTATGCTAAGTGAAATAAGTCGGATAGAGAAAGACAAATACCATATATCTCACTTATATGTGGAATCTAACAAAACAAAATAAAAACAAAAACAAACAAACAAACAAAAACTAAGCTCAGAGATACAGAGAACGGATTGGTAGTTGCCAGAGGTGGCGATGGGGCAGCAGGTAGATTGGATGAAGGGGGTGCAAATGCACAAACTTCCAGTTATAAAATAAATAAGCCCTAGGTATGTAATGTACAGCATGGGGGAAGAAAAAGAAATTACAACATTTATCATGCAGCTGGATTCCTGCCATAATGTACTTAATATTGTACTTCAGTATTAATTATATCGATATTAGAGGCATAGAAATATCCAGTGGGTTTGATGTAAATGCCTTTTAAATAGCCCCCCATCACCTTAAACATGTAGCCAGCTCCACTTCCCATCCTCAGGGAGGCTGGAGGACAGGGGCTTAACTCATAGGCTTCTTGTCCCCAGGTGGCATCCCCATCCTCGCCAGCGCTCTTTCATTTAGGATCTATGTCGATGCTTTGGTCATAACAGGAAGGAGATGAAGGAGCATGGGCATTTCATAAATTTCATACCTGGCCTCCATTGGTCAAAAGAAACCAACGCCTATGACTTGCTGGCAGCGAGTAAGTAGTATCAGCTTCATTCTCAGAGGATAATTAGATTGTTATTTTTATTTATGCTGGGACGCCAAAGTAGAGATGATGCTGTTATTTCACTTGCACATTGCTTAATTTTTTGCATATTAATGAGATTAGATTGCATTCCAGTCCAACCAATATACCCGTTTTGACTTCTCCCACACTATACCCACCTCGACCTTATCAGCAGTTCCAAAAGATTTCACTAAAAATAGAGTATTTTCTTTATGAATTAAAGACTGTGGGACTCAGCCAATGATTTATTTTTTTCCTTTCCCTGTGCATATTCGCCTTCATATTTCTCAGTCCTCCTCTCCCGTTTTGGAGACCCTATCACACTCCATCACACGTGGTTTCCTAGGAGACACGCTCACAGCCAGGAACCCCCAAACTACACATTTCCATTTTCCTCCCCAGCTCCTCTCCCAGGAAGCTTTAGCTAATGAAACAAGGTACAAATACATCAGTACTTTTAAAAATTACTCTATAAATTACTCCACCGATTTCATACTCATTCACAGAAAGGCCTTGTAATTGCCGACTACAGGGTTTTTCTAAAGCAATCTCAGTTTAGAATCACACCTTAGTGATAGCCTAGGGATTTCACATGCTGGTCAGAGGCGAAGACCAAGGTTATTGAAATACCTTGACTTCCCAGTTAGAAGCTCCTTGAGGTAGTTCTGGTAGTTTACTTGCTGGCACATCCCCCCTGCCTGGGAGGGTTTCTGCCCTTTGTAGGAGGATGAATGTCTGATTAGAGGAAGAAAATCGTCTACAAGGAGAGCAGCCCATGCTCCCTGCAACCCCTTCTCCCTCCCTCCCACCTCCAGGGCATGCTTCTTAGAAATGCTGTAGGTTACTTTTGGAGATGTTTAATTAATTTCTTTTCTCCTTATATTTTTCTTCCTTTGTTTTAGAAAGGCAGCAGACTCCTGTGCCTCTCACTGCAGCAAAGTTTCCACCCCAGCCCAAAGAAAGAAGTTGCTTGCAGGACACGTTCTACCCCAGTTTCTAGTTTCCTAAAACCCAGCTCATTGAAAAGATGTTGCCAAGATTCCCAGGGGGAGAAGGAGAGAGAATGGGACTCTGGGCAACACAAAGAGAAGGCAATGTAATGCATTCATGCCTTCTCTTAATACACCAGAATTTGCCAAAAAATAAATAGATATGTAGCCAAACCAGATATATCCATGTGTTCTCATTAGAGAAGTCTAAAGAGCGTAACTCAGCCAATGAAATGGAAATAAAAATATCTGGCCGGCATCTTGGTTGCACTGACCAAAGGGGATACCTGGGGACAAATGTCTTCCTTCTGGACGCCCTTTGTTGAGCATCTTGGACTTAAGAATGTAGAGAGGAGAGACTCCCCCAGGCTGTGATGCAGAAAGAGGTCAGGTGGTTCCACGTTCCATGAGAGTGGAGATCTTTACCCCACTCTCTGGTAGAGCCCCAGGAAGAAGGTAAGATCCAAGGGGGAGATGGCAGCAAGGGGCTCCTGGGAACGCTGGACCCTGGGCACTAGGGTTCCAGACCTTGGCAAAGACTCCTGGGTCCCACACGAGGCAGGGAAGCAGAGAGCTACCCAACTTGCGTCACGGAGGCCGGATAGTGAGCAGTCAGTGGTGACCGTGATGGACTGGAGGAAAGGGGTCTTCTTCCATTTTCCACACACCACGTAAAAAGAGTGATGAGAGTAATCCCTGCCCATCTAGAGGGGTGAAAACTCAGATTCAAATTAATTCAATTTGAGAAAATAAAGCAATGGACACTCTTGTGCACCTTCGCCCTGTAGACAGGCTAAGATTCAAATCTGTTACATACAGATGCTAACTTTTATCTGTTGTCTCCTGAATGACTTTTTGGATAGAGCCAGAAGATAAGAGATGGTATATACCAAACATGAGTGCTGAAACTCGCCTGCTGCACTCCTGACAGGCATGATTAATCAATCACTCACTCTTTTCCCAAATGCACATGCTCAGATAGAGTCACAGGAACATCAACACGGGGACCCAGGCAGCCACAGCAACCAATGACAGTGGTACAAAATAGGAATCCTATTTACCATTCCCAACATAGAGTGAGGTCATACCAATGTGTCAAACGGGGTGTCACTCATCAAGGGTCATTCCCAGTGTCAGTTATCTGAGAGAAGAAGAGAGTCGTCGTACAAAAAATACAACTCGACAGGCATGCCTTCATATGCCTGTTTCCCCCTTCCCTTGCACTGGGTCACAGGGAAGTGCGTTCCCAGGCTCACTGGCTGTTGGCTTTGTCAATGGGAAGTGGTGAGGGAAGACTGGAGGGAGATGCCTTTCTCTCTGAGCTTCTAGGGCTGCCTCTCCTTGGCTGTGTCTCTCCCTCCATGAGCCTGGCTCCTCCCAGGCAGCCTCCGCTGGGACCCTAACTCCTGATAGCTGGCTCAGCGTGGTGCACTCAGGGGACCTCACTTCCTCCCTGTGTCCCTGCAGCCTTATGGGGGAGACAGTGGCTTCCTGCTGTCCCTTCACCATCCCCTGCTCAGCTTCTCACCTCTTCCAACAGCTGGGTAAGCAATTCCCCGTCTTAAATGATCTGGGTTTGAAACACTTGACTGGACCCAACTGAAACAGGAAGTAACAGACAGGAAGTGGTCCCAGAGAGGCTGGGCAGGGAGGTTCTGTCTCTCTCTTGACCTCAAGCTCCAGGATATGGATTTTGAGAGCCTCTGGCAGCTTTGCAGGAACCACAGGTGATGAAGAAGGAAGGCCTCGGCCAAAGAAGGGGACAAATAGGAGCCTCCAAAGGACTGAAGATGAGTGACTTAACTCCTCCCAACAGAGATGACAAAGTCACGGGGAAATGTTCCATCTGGGTCTCAGCTATACCAAGAGATTGGATTTCTCTTCAGAAATGTGTGAACCCCTTTCAAGGACAAACTACTCCCAGACTTCCGGGGCTGGCTTCACTTCTTTTTTTTTAATAATTTTACTTACTTAAATGCGTGCAACCATTAAAAAAAGATATCTCTTTATGCTTAGAGTTCTTACATAACTATAAGGTCAAATTTGTAAATTAAACACACACATATATGTGTAAAATCAATAAAATTCAAATTAACATCGTTGATTTAAACTGATGATATTTTTCGGCTGAAACGAAATTGCTGCTCTCAGCGTGAATATGTTTGACCCACACACGGTGGGTTCTTTCGAGTGTGGCACGCCGAGACTACCACGTGTGGTCTGAGAAGTCAATTCTCCTCTCATTCTTTTCCTGCTCAAACCTCTGCAAAACCTTTAATGATTCAGGGTGATGCCCTTGGCCCTGCACGTGGCAGAACCACGTCATCTGTTAGTAAGTAAATCTCTGCTCTTTCTTCATTAGCCTGAAAGGAATATGGTGGATGGTACAACCGTGGGCCTGTGCTTGGGGCAGTCATCAGATGAGGCAGTCATCAGATAGTTCACAGTCCTCTCCTACTATTTGTGTTTTGAAGATTATTGGGTTGAAATGTAAAATAAAAATGCTCAGAGGCCCCCTGAGAAGAACTGGCAATAGTCTCTCTGAGGCCAGCCTAGTAGTGGTGGCAATAAATACTGTGCAATTCCTCTGGAAAACTGGGCCTCCAGAAAAAGGAATAAAAGCTTGGAGGATTAGCTGCCATCTCTTTCCATGTGGAGATTCACCTTCCCTGGACAGCCTTAAAGGAGGTGGGCTTGGCTTTAGTACCAGTCAGTCTAGCAGGTTTCATTATAGTTTTATGAATTTTATGTAAAGAAAATTTCTTTTTCTACATGTGCTCTCTTATGTAAAGGACAGAGCAAAGGAGCACATATAAAAAACCCCAGTAAAATCAAGTCACCCCAGATCAGGGCATACTGGTTAAGGCCATAAATACACATATACATACATTAGTGACATATATTAATGCCATATATATAATGCAGTGCACAGTAGGGAGGGCACTGGGGTATTGGGATGATGACATTGAAAGTACATGCAAGTTGGAAGCAACTTAAATGTCCATCAACAGATGAATGGACAAAGAAGATGTGATACATATATACAATGGAATATTACTCAGCCATAAAAAAGAACTTGCAGCAACACGGATGGACCTAGAGATTATCATACTAAGTGAAGTAAGTCAGACAGAGAAAGACAAATACCATATGATATCACTTATATGTGGAATCTAAAAAGAAAAAGATATAAATGAACTTATTTACAAAACAGAAACAGATCCACAGACATAGAAAAAAATCTTATAGTTACCAAAGGGAAAAGAGGAGGGGGAGGGGTGAATTAGGAAGATGTGATTAACATATACACATTACTATACATAAAATAGATAACCAACAAGGACCTACTGTATAGCATAGGGAACTATACTCAATGTTTCGCAATAACCTATAAGGGAAAAGAATATATTTTTATGTATGTATAACCAAATCACTGTGCTGTACAGCTGACACAAACATGACACTGTAAATCAACTATACTTCAATTTAAAAAAGAAATAAGTAAAATTTTTTAAAAAGGAGAGAATGTACGTGTTAGAGTAGAATGACAGCAGATGGAGGTTTTGGAGGGAAGTAATAAAATATTTCTTACGTTCATCCTCAAGACATAATGCAACAAGTATAATAAATGTTGTGTATATAGACAGAAACATTTATGCTGTTTCTATTCTTGGCATCATCCTTAATGGTACACAGATATGCCTAACAAAGAACACAGTGAAGAGAGAGGTGTAATACAGGGAAATAAAACGTGTGTTGATGGTCACTGTCTTTGCAGAGCAATTTAGTATAAATGTTAGGATGTTCATACCTCCCAGCCCAGATATTCTCCTCCTGGTGAAGACACAGGGGAAGCTTTCTCCTATGAGTTCAAGGAGACATATATAAGGATGGACAGGGCAATATTGTTTGCAATGACTAAAAAAAAGAAAGAAAATGGATATAGGACTTGTGGTAGATTCACGCACTGCTGTTCTCTAGCAACCCCTTCAGGAGAGAAAATGAATGACCTACAGCTGTACACATCCATGTTGGTGACGTGCACACACCAACTGTTGAGTGGCGAGAACAAGTCACAGAAGGTTCATTTACGTAGGCACAATTTCTGGAAAGCACTAAAATACACATACCGTATCGCTGACCTTTTATTATAAACATTGGTAGTAAAAATATAAATAAAGTTATAAAATGGATGTCACGTCTGGGAAGGTAAGGAGACGGATAATGCCCTGTTAGCAATGCTTTATTTCTTAATCTGGGTGACGCACATGTAGTTATATAGGTCTATACTCTTTATGTGTTTTTGTATACCTGAAATAAGTCATGATAAAGAAGGCATTTTAGCAAATCTGCCATTTTACATAAAACTCAACTCTGCTTGGAAAATACTTCAATGGAAACCTTTGAAGCTTTCATAGACTCCTAGATGTTCCTGGACCACAGCTTGTACACCTGAGCACAAGCCTTGCCCAATGATCTCACTGGGTCCATCAAAGAGGCTCATTAGTCCATCAAGACTCACCCCATGAAAACATTAGTCTGTAAGGCAAAAGGTAGTTTACAGCAATCTGGATACATGTTTTCTTACAGCAAATGCACTCATGCCAAAGCAGCTGGTCGTGTTGCTGTGGTTGGTTCATTTGGTTAATAGAGGTGAAGCTCCCGGGAGCAGAACAAAAGAACACGTGTATTTTCACGGACAAAACTCACCACCCCTTGGGAGCCTTGGGGTTCAGCTCTGAAAGCTGCAGTGAACTGACTCGAAAACCAAGTGGCAAAGCAACACCCCTGTTCTCCTCGAAGGAGGTCCCATGTACCAGATCGACCTAATAAGACAGCGTCCACAGTGTTTGCTCTGATGCTGTAGGAACTGACCTTACACGGAGAGCCTTTGAGTCTTCTCCATGGCTCCTGGTCTGTCTCTGTGCCCAAGTGGAGCCCAGGACCTACTGTAATCTGGCTCATCCTTTACTCTTCTTCCTGAGGAACTAGATCACCTGTATATCATACTCATAACACCACCAACCACATCACAGATTTGGTATGGTGGAAGGAATGTGGGATCTGAGGCCAACTAAGGGGTCAGATCCTGGCTCTATCCCCATCATGGTTGTGGGGTCTTGGGAAAGTTACTTGACTTTCTCAAGCCTCAGTTTCCTCAGCTTTAAAATGGGAATGAAAACGCCTAATCATGTGCTAATCACAGTGCGTGGAACTCAGCAGATGGCATCACTGGCGCCATCATACTGGAGCTTGGCCAACACCAGCACTGACATAGCTCCTGCTGCGGCTGAGCACCGTTATTTCTGCTGCAGTGGAGACACCCTGGCTTTTGCATCTGGCACCCACACATCTGTAGGTGAATGTTAGCCACCCAAGGAACAGCACGCACAGGACATGAGGCAGATACTGAATGAATGAAATGATAATTCTGCATCCGGCCAAACTTACTATCCATGTGGGACAAGCCTGAGAGCTTAACCCTTAGACGGTGGTTTTGCCTTTTTCCACAGTGAGCTGTTGTACACCTTTGTGTGATGTGTACGGGGCAGGGGTGGGGTGGTGTATGGGTGCAATAGTGGAGACGTGGGAAAAGGAGACCTAACTCTGGCCTCAGCTCAGGGAAGGATTCATGGAAGAAGGGACACTTGAGTTATTTGGGGGAGACCTACAGAAGTTTTAGGCAGACAAGGAGAGCTGAATCTAGGCCCGAGACTCGATGTGTGCAAAGGCACAGAGGACAGGGAAACCATGGATTTGGGTGAAGCGCCAGTAATGCTACAGTAGAACATCCCAGGGGGCAGTGGCAACAGAAGACACTGAACAGGTAGGAAGGGGCCTGCTTATGAGACATGCTGAGACCTGAGACCTGGGACATTTTGTTTCAGTGCTTGCACCTGGACAAATGTCTCCTTGAGCAACAAAGTACAAAGGAACTACAAGGGACTAAAAATAACTACATGCACCCACAGTTGGGGCAAATTATGGACAACAAGATACAAAAAGACCAAAAACCCAACTGCTACTTCTGAAGAGCCAAGAGCAAAAGCAGGGTACTGTGCATGTCCCCTGCACTCAACACCTCCAAAGGTGTGGGCAAAACACTTAAGCTACCCCTCTGACCAGACCCCTGGACACACCCCTACCTTCACCCCATGTAAGGAACAAGCTCGCTACCCGCCTTGGGGAACCTGTTACTGGTTCTCACTCCCCTCTGCTGCAGCAGAGGCCCAATAAAGCCTTGCCTGAATTTCTTGTCTGGCCTCTTATCAATTTCTATTGATTAAGGAGGCCAAGGACCTTGGTCGGCAACAATTACCTGAATGTCACACTAGGGGGGGATAATTTTCTTTGTAGGCGATGGGAGCAGCTAGAGAAGAATTGTGAGAAGAAAAATGACATAATTGGGTTTGCGTTTAAGAACAGTGGCGCTATCAGCAATAAGTCGATGGAGAAGGAGTGAGTCTTGGAGGCCAGAAGCCCAGCGAGGAGACTCTAGCGAGAGTTCAGTCAAAAGATGGCCGCTCACACTATAACTGTGACCACGTGGATAAAGAGGAAGGAGACACAAGATAGAGCGCAGAAGTGAGACACCAAGACGTGGAAACTGATGGGATGAGAAGAGTCGGCGGGGAAGGAGAGGCTGGAAAGACCAGGCCTCGGCTTGAGCCTGGACGGAGGGGCTTCCACTTAGTGGGATGGGGACACAGAAGGAGAAGCTTGAGGGGTGATGATGGGTTTATGCTTTTATATTAAGTGAAAAATGTCTCCAGAATATGCAGGGGGGTGATGAAAACAACAACAACAGAAACAAACACCTATTTGGATGTGTAGCCATGAAACCTGAGAGGGAGCTGGGGGCTGGGGGCTGGGGGTAGGGATCCTGGAGGCCTCACATAGTCAGCATCAGCCAGGCCAAGAACCTGGATTCCGTTGTTTGGGGGACAGTGGAGGAAACTGTCCCCCCAGCTGACAATACCTCTACATAGAGTGCTTTGGTGTCTGCAGCAACCAGCTACAGAAAATCCTTACAGGAATGCGATTAAACCAAAGGCAAAGACCCGAAACAACACTTGGAATGGCCAAAAAAAAAAAAAAAAGAGAGAGAGAGAGAGAGAGAAACTCAAGATTAATGTTAAATTGACTGGGAGGAAAGTGTGGAAAACAACCCCATGAACCATTGAGAACCGCTCTGTTCCCTGGTGTCCACATGTCCCCTCTGACCTGACCCCCGCCCCTCTTGCACGATGAGGGCACTGAGCTCATTCATTCTTTGTGTGTGGCCATTAGCCTTCACTGGAGAGGTCAAAGCACTCTGGGCATTCGTCCCACCAAATATGTTTGTACCAGAGCTCCCCGGGCTGTGTCAAAATCCCAACGACAAAGCGGCACTGGGGAGGGCCGACATTGTCCAAATAACCTGTTAGAATAGCAACTGCAATTTACCAGTATAGACCAATCCCAGCTGTAGGCTGTACCAATAAATCAGTTAGAGATGCCCTAGAATCTAGCACAGTGGCCACCAACCACGTGTGTCTATTGAGCCTTTGAAATGTGGCCAGTCTGGGTCAAGACGTGCTGTAAGCATTAAATGCACACCAGATTTTGAAGACAGTACAAAAAAAGAATGTAAAATATCTCATTCATAATGTTGATATTGATTACATGGGGAGAGGATAATATACTAGATATATTTTGCTAAATAAAAGATATCATTAAAATTACTTATAGCTGTGTGTGTGTTTTTTTAATGTGTCTACTAGAAACTCTAAAATTACACCTGTAGCTCAAATTATATTTCTATTGGCCAGCACCAAGTTAGAGAACTTGCATACCCTTCACTCCTTGTCATATACTACAGCATATCCTCGGCACATACTATGCTTTTATCCCTAACACTGAAAACAAAGTAACTTGGAGTAAATGTTAATATCCTTCCAATCTATCCATAATAGACATGCCCAAGAGCCCTACCCAAGAGCTAGCCATGATTTACTTAACCTGTAAAATAAATTAAAAGTTGTTTTATAGCCTTTAGGAAGATATCTAAATCCTACTCCATTTCTACCATGTACACTGGCATTGGAATCATTTTCAGAAGCATCAATTTTGAAAGTGAATGACAACTACACACACACACACACACACACACACATACACATAATATGAATCTCCCACCAAAAATGTGTAGAGACAGAAGGATAATAGAAAGTTCATGTATGTACTTAGGGCTATTCTAGTTCTCTAAACAAATTGTTTAAGTAAGGACTTCGGTCTTTATCAAATTTCATAGTATCCTACGTTGTGTTTTCTAAACTGGTTTCTCCAGTGCTAAATACAGTGTCTGACTTGGAAATCTTAGGGGAGATGACTACGTTTCAGTTTCCCCATTTAGAAAACACGTTGGAGTTCACACTCTTCACGTAAGACAAAGGAAACCTTCCAGGACTCAGTAGGATCCTCCCTGAGGCATCTTTATCCCTTTGAAGACACTCAGTTATTACCATTAACATAATTCCCTTTGAATACCAAACGTGGAGTTAATTTATCCAATTGCTATCATCCACTTGTATTAAAAAGCATCGCACTTAGTGAAAAGGAATGTGTGCTTTGGAAACAGCATTTGCTCCTGCTTCCAGCTTCTAGAGTGTGTGCTCAGATTGTTTCCAAGGAAAGGAATTGGGTTGCTTTGTCTGGTTTGTGGCCCTTTAACCCAGCCCCTTTTGTCTGTACAACCTTGACAGAAGGAAATGAGTTTATTCCCTGACACTCGATCCAAGCACGTATTCAATCCTTGTTGGATGGATAGGTAAATGAGACAGAAGAACTGCCAGGTTACTTTCTCCTGCTCAGCAGCTTTGCTGTTAAGAGAACCCTTCTCCTGCTGGGAATGTACCAAACAGATCTGACCAGAAAATTTACAGAATTACCACAAATAAATCAACTCCCTATTTTTTTTTGTTATCAGAAATGCTCAAAAATCCTCATCTTACACCCTCCCTTCCCTCAATCATGTTAACATTTACCTGCCACACTCATATTCCAGTTTAATTATATGGCATGAGGTCAGGGGCTTGAGGGCCCTCATCTGTCTTCTTTTTCCCAAGTATTCAATACAAGTGGAGCTTGGCTTACCGGCCCCTGGGAGTGGCCACCTGGGGCCCTGTTATCTCATCTGATGAAGCCAGTGGCCCATGCCTTTTCTCATTCCACAGGGCCATCCAGGCGACCTCCTCTGTGACTTCAGAAAATCTCCTGGGCCAACAAGAACTTTGTTGGTACACGATGAAAAAGGACCAACCATGGTTTTGAAAGCCCAACAGTTGCCAGGCTGTTTCGCCGTCTGTTCCTGGCTCTTTCACCTACCTTCTGGGGCATGGAAGGTGGAACAAGCCTTGGGTCCTGCATTTGCCCAGGTCTGGTCTCCAAGCACCAAGCCCTCACTGTTGGGAAACAGGAGAGCCGTTCTGTCTGGGGAGACCCAGCAGATATCTGCACCCCTCTGCCTGTTCCCAGCTCTCTCCTCCCAGGGGGCTTGTAACCACTGCAGTAAAGATCACATAAGATAATGCACGTTCAACTTTACAAGATCTAAAGCGCAAAAGATAGACTGCCCTTTTATGAAGGTGTCAGTGAAGAGATGACAAAACCAAAACCTGGGGCAGAAAAGTGATTTTCTCGAGGTCCTGGAGAGGAAACCTTTCAGCTTAAGCTGAATCTACAGTCTTTTCTTCTAAACAATCTCCCTATCATAATTATTTTTTGTGAAAGGCCTGACAGTAATGAGAGCTGATTTACGCTCCAAAGTCATCTGTTTTATGCTGAGCTCTTGGAGCTGCACCTCGACAGGCAAGGCTCTGACTTGACAGGTATCTTGCAGGTGGGAGGGGCTTTCCTTCTGTGTTTCAGCTCGAAGATTGATGGTCTGCCTTTCCGACTTGTACTCATGACTATGACCATTCATTCCAAACACTTGTCACATGACTTGCATTTCTGTATATATTCATTTATCTATTTGTTCACACACTGATACTAGTAATAGCTAACATTTATTATGGCATGCCAAGACCCTATAGCAATTATCTTATTTACTTCTCACAACAACCTACGGTATTGGTCCCATCACTGTATGCATTTTTTTTTTTTTTTTTTTTAATGCCACTGAACTATACACTTAAAAACAGTTAAGATGGTAAATGTTTATGTTCTGTATCTTTTACCACAATTTTTAAAAACAAAATAAAAAATTTTTTTTTTTCTTGCGTTATGCGGGCCTCTCACTGTTGTGGCCTCTCCCATTTGCGGAGCACAGGCTCCGGACGCGCAGGCCCAGCGGCCATGGCTCACGGGCCCAGCCGCTCCGCGGCATGTGGGATCCTCCCGAAACGGGGCACGAACCCGCGTCTCCTGCATCGGCAGGCGGACTCTCAAGCACTGCGCCACCAGGGAAGCCCTGTATGCATTTTATGCATGAGAAAACTAGGCTCAGGAAATTACACGCTAGTCAGTGGCAGAGCTAGAGTTTGAACCACAAGTTTTACAGGAGCTCAAAGCAGTCTGCAGTCTGACGAGGAGAGGCTACGGTGACTCGTGCATCTCCTCTCATTAACCAGATAAATTGTCCTATGGTCCCCAACTTCCTCTCCACAATTCACAGATTCCTCGAAAGAGGTTGTTTGAAAAAAGAATAAAGTTGTTTCTTGTTCGTACCCAACTGAGTTGAGGGATTCAATAAATGCACTACAGTAGCTCTTTGTAAAGGAATCTGATGCATGCCTCATAAACAAACCTATTTCTGGTTTTATTGGCTTTATGGTGAATATTCACAGCATCATACAAACAGGGCATGTCTCAAAGTCTCCTCCTGGATTCACAGGTAGGATCATCCTTACCTGTCTTAGAAGCCTCTAGATTAGAAACTGTATAAACCTTTCTCAGGAAAACATTTTGATGTCAAGAAACATTGCCTTGAATTTAATCTACAGCTGCCATGTTTCAGCTCCAGTAGTTTTCCTCTTATTCAAGTCTCCATTAAGATAAAGTATAGCCTGTCACTAGCTGGTGAATAATCTTGTATGTATTTAATGTGTTTGAAAGTGATCATCAAGTCCCCCCCTTAGTCTTCCCAACTCAGACTACGCCATTCTTTAGCCTGCACTGACTTCCAGTTCAGAGAGTTCTTTAAACGGGAGATTGCAACATTTTATCAGAATCTCTGCATCAAGCAGGTAGAACACAAGGAGTCATTTTAGACACTCTCTGCCATGGAGTCCTGTCAAAGTCTCAAGCAGCCTTAGCACAATTCTAAGCGACTTGAAGGGTCTCCTATACTGTATGATAATTGGTCTAAAGAGCCAGAGAGCCTTTGCACTCGTTTGATTCCTTCTTTTGCTCTCTGTATTGCCTGTCATTTTAGGATGTTCACATCTTACATCTGTATCTGATGTGCTTCCAAAAGTGCAGTGTGGTGGGGAAGGATTGTCCTTGAACTAACAGCAGCTGCTGCGTGGGGTGCTTACCCTGGGTGCACAAGAGCCAGACACAATTCTTGCGTTCATTTCAGTTGCTTACACTTTATCAGCCCAGCTTACATTTCTCCTCAGTATCCCTTTCATAAATGGCCTGATCCTTTCAGAATGACTTCCCTTAGATATCTACCTCATGCCACAGATCAGAAGTTGTTCCTTCAAAAAATGTAACTGAAGTGCAGTAAATGACACAGTATCTTTGAGGCAGAAATTAGGGAATCAGACATAAATAGCACCTTCTCTGGGGAGTTAGCTAATTATAAATGGAGAGGAGATAATAAAGGCAAGAGTTATCACGGTATTCTAAAAACCCAAGTTAGCACACAGAAGAGTTACTAAGCTGTCAAACTAAACTTTTTAAAAGTGAATACTCCATCCTTTGTAGAGAAGTTCATTTCAATCCATTTACAGTGCAAGTGCTTGATAAAACATACCTGTAATGTTGGATATAAAAGATGGACCTCCCATTTCTCAATAAATGAAAAACAGAACTACCATATAATCCAGAAATTCCACTTCTGGGTATTTATCCAAAGGAAATGAAATCACTAACTGAAAAAGGTATCTGCACCCCTTGTTCAATGCAGCCTTATTTACAAGAGCCAAGACATGGAAGCAACCAAACTGTCTACCAGTGGATAAATGGATGAAGAAATTGTTTTACACATATATATACGCAGATAAAATGAAATACTAATCAGCCATAAAAAAGAAGGAAATCCTGCCATTTGTGACAACGTGGATGGAACCTGAGGGCATTATGCTAAGTGTGATAAGTCGGACAGAGAAAGATGAATGTTGTATGATCTCTCTCATATGTGGAATTAAAAAAAAAACCTCACAGAAAAAGAGATCATATTTGTGGTCACCAGAGGAGGGGAATGGGGGAGTGGGGATTGCAGGAAGGTGGTCAAAAGGTACAAACTTCTGGTCATAAGATCACTAAGTACTAGGGATGTAACGTACAGCATGGTGAGAACAGTGAACATTGCTGAATGTTATATTTGAAAGTTGCTAAGAGTGTAAATCCTAAAAGTTTTCATCACAAAGAAAAACATTTTTTGGTAACTATATGAGGGGCTGGATGTTAAAGAAACTTATTGTGATGATCATTTTGAAATACGTACATATGTCAAGTCATTACGCTTCACATCTTAAATGTATACAGCGTCACGGTATGTCAGTTACATTTCAGTAAAACGGAAAGGAAAACCCAAAAGATGGACCTTTAACCAAAGCCATCTTCCTTTCCTTCCTTCCTCTCCCCTTCCCTCCCCTTTTTTTTCCTCTCTTCTCTCCTCTAGCGAATTCTGTAGCAGGCACTGGCAAGCAGGAATCACAAGAAGCTGAAAGTGAGAGGAATTTTTTTGCCAGCTTCATTCACTGGAGGCAGTGCACAGAGGACTAACCAGAATTATGAAAATTGGGAGATTAAAAATCAAATTAAAAAGGACACTTTTAAAAAGTGCACAAAGAAGATTAATTATAAAATTCTTTCCTTGACCCTTCTAGGAGAAATGACTCAATCGTTGCCCCTCTTTCTTTTTCTTCCCCCAGCCTCTGCAAACATCATTTGTTATGGTTAGAATTCTGAGGCCTGTGTCGTGGCCTGCCAGGAGGCCAGTCACAAGTATATCCATCAGCCTGGAGACGCTCTGAGATTGCATTATATACAAAAGGAAGGATAAGTAGTGTACTCAAGTGAATCCAGCCACAAGCCAAAAGCTGCTGTTAAGTCCCTGCATCACTGACAACACACTGACTGTGACGTGGGGAGGCCAGCTGCCACCCTGTCTGTTTCCAGGTATGTCAAGTGTCGCTACCACCCACGAGATACTCGTGCTCAGGTGCCCTCTTTGCAAATGCCTTAATCTGAACACTCGTGAACATTCTGCCCACCTCCTTTTGCCACTTCCAGTTAATCTCATGCATATTTATGTGCCAATTATGCAAATCCCAAGATAAAAATGCATTAAGCACCCATGATTTAGACTGGTTAAGTCTATTACACGGCATAATGAAATTAGTGCCTGATGTCCAATTTACCTCAACACTTGCTTTAAACTGTCAGTAAGTTATTAAGTAACCATAACACATCAAAATTTAGCGCTAGGAGGCTTTCTCTGTCCAACCCATCGCGATCATCTGAAATCTGAAACTTCCAGCTAAATCCTTATGAAAGGAGGAAAATATTCCAGAATAGACTTAATGAGACACAACGTGGATCAAAGTTTAAGAACATCAACCCACTGCCGCTGATCTAAGCCTTTGGATCTACTTTTAAAAATCACTGGGTAATTTCAACAACACAGGACAGGGCAAGTAAGGAAACAAAGCTGAGACCCATCAAACGGATATCCTTTTGACTTCTACGCAGTGAAGTCTTGTCTCCTAAGTCATGATGATACTGGAAGTTACCAAATTCAAATGTAATTTGAATCTTCAATATGGACCTATCGATTTCCAGAGTCAGAAAGAAAGAGACTTAAAAAGAATTCACAGGAGCAATTTAATCCACACACACAAATCTCATGAAACCTAAAAATTAGTGGGTTGGAGTAACAGTCGGTTTGCTATGTAGAGATTCTATGTTTGAACTCTAGCGGGCTTCCCCCGCAGTTACCAAATTCAAATGTAATTTGAATCTTCAATATGGACCTATCGATTTCCAGAGTCAGAAAGAAAGAGACTTAAAAAGAATTCACAGGAGCAATTTAATCCACACACACAAATCTCATGAAACCTAAAAATTAGTGGGTTGGAGTAACAGTCGGTTTGCTATGTAGAGATTCTATGTTTGAACTCTAGCGGGACCCTCCCCCCGCCCCCCGCCCCGCCCCCGGCAGTTTCAATATTCGTTGTGTGATATAATGGTTAAGGAACAAGCCATGATGTGAATTAAACTGATAAACATAATATACGAGTAGTCTGACCCACTGACATCCATTTCTCCCATTTTCATCAGCCCCCAGTGTGACTGACGCAGTGTTTAGGTTCTGACTCATTTGCATTGGGAACTCCCCTCCAAGTCTATGAGAGTTGTACTCGCATTAAGGTTTTGAGTGCAGATTCATAGCTCTGATGGGAGCCTGACCGTGCACAAGACCACGGTAGAGGGTCAGTGGCAGCAATTTCAAAAGCCGGCCATACGAACAGATTTTCATGCCATCCTCTAAAGCAGTCACACCCCACCCAGTCAGTAAAGAGACACAGGAATCCAATGCCATTTGCCATTCTCTTTGCAGTGCTGGACAACATGGGAAACGATGTTTCCACAGCACCTTGGATTGAGGTACGCTGCCTGCAACCAGAACGATGTCAGCTATGTGCTCCAAGAGAGCAAACGGGTCACAGAGGGGATCTCGCAGGAGATCAGCTGAGGCTGTGATTAGAAACTTTGGTAACCAACTCATTTGGGGCAATCCTTCTAATGAATGACTGTCAAATGACGGGGGAACACGACGGGGAAATGGGGAATTCTCCGGAAGGATGGGAGGCTTTCATGCTTAAGATTCTAGTTCTAACGGCCTCTTAAAGCATTGTGGTCATGCTCATTAACTAGCAGGGGAAAAAACAATGTTCAATGACGAAAGAGTCCATTTGTGTTGGAATCACTAAATGGAGCATCAAAGAGATGAGGTAAATCAAAGCGTTAATCTTTCGGCTTCAACTCTGCTGTGTGGTTTTGGAGCCAACTTCCCTCTAATTTTTTGGAAAGGTACTATTTCCAGCACGATTTAGAACTTTTGGCACACCCATTTAGAGTTATACGTGGATACACTAGATATCAAATCGACTCATCATCATCTGAGCTTTTAATGCCCCATCTTCACGGCATATTCCCTTTTTCAAGTGAAAAACTCCAGCCAGAGAACAAGTTCCCAGACCCTCCGGGAGACCGGTGAGCTGTTTCCCACAAGCGTCTCTAAATGTTAGAGGACCGAGTTCTAGGCGGCAGAGGCTAGGCCAGTGCGCTGGACTCTTCTCTGCGGGGCTGGCAGTCCTCTGAGAACACGCTGCCTTCCAGAATGCATTAACCTACTTTCCACCGAGAATTCCCTGCCCTCTTGCTCTAGAGAAGAGGGGGAGGAAAGAGGATGTTTCGAGTGGGAGCTGGGCACGCTCTCCTTTAAAACGTGTCACTTCTTCTGCTAAACAGCAACATAGAAATCGGTACTTCCTGCAATGAAGAGCTCTGAGGGCTGCACAGCCTCCAAGGAAGAGTGACTGGAAATCCTGCTAAAATATGGCTGTCTAGTCACCGAGAGGAGAACTCATTTACTACGATTCCCATCCATTGTCCACACTGACAGATGGCTTTCTCCCTCCTGCTCTCCCCTTCCCACTGATCAAGCTGCCTTTGAGACGAGCCTATTCTTTGAGAGATCCAGTTGCATTCGCCAGCCTACTTCTGAAACAAGACAAAAGCTCTGCGAGCCTCCCATTCACCGAGGCTTCGGGCACCTCAGCGGCCTTTTCTGTGCCTCCAAGCTCAATCAAAAGGAATTGAGATCCAGCCTCCTTACCTTCGTCCTCATCGGAGACAGGAGCCCTTCCATTTTGGCGGAATCCTCATGCCAGCTTCCCTCTCCCCCAAGTTACTCTCTCTGCTCGCAGCCCTTAAGCATCCCACACGAAAAGAGCCATGCCAGGAGTTTGCTGGTCACTCCCCTTTCCCCGGTGGTGGCAGGGAACTGCCACCCTGTCTAACTTGAATTCCCAGTGCCTGGGGGAAAGCACTGTTCCAGGAGAAGCCTGCCCCTCTCCTCACCCTCTTCCCTCGCTCTTTCTCTCTCTCCCGCGCTCTCTCTCCCCTCCCTCTCTCTCCTCCCTCTCTCTTTCCATAATCTGCCTACAGCTCTCTGTGTACCAGCCTCACTTGACAAACGATTCCTGTCTGAGGTACTGCATTTGAGCCAGGAAAAGTGATCTGCACCAAAGCACAGGGGCAGCTCACCCAGGACAGGAGGCAAGGGGGGCTGAGCTGTGCCCGGGCAACCCCCGGCTCCATGGCCGCTCTCTCTAGAGCTGACAGCCCAAGGCACTGCTGGAGCTATTCATTCATTCATTCCTCTTTTAAGGAACGGAACCTGACAGCCTTGCATCCAGTTGCCACCATTACTCAGCTGGTTTTCTGGCTGGTGTGCAGAAAGCCGAAAAAGAAATCTCACCATTTGGATATTTCCAGGTTCCCATTTTTCAGCCCAGTGTTGACATAACATCTGGATAGTTAACTGGGTTTTCTTGCTGTTTGACCAGATGTGTACAAGCATATAGGCAAAGCCTCTTCTTAGGAAAAGTTTCAAAAGCAGATTTATGGACTCGGTTCCTGAACAGCTGAGCATGAAATATTAAGTGTGTGTGTGTGTGTGTGTGTGTGTGTGTGTGTGTGTGTGTGTGCGCGCGTGTGTGTGTGGTGTGTGTGTGGTGTGTGTGTGGTCCGGGACTCCACATAAACCGGGATTGAGTGTTTCATTCAGCCTTGTTGGTCCCTTGTAAAAAGTAGACAGTGAAAAAATATTGCCAAGATTTGGGTCAGGGCACGATGAAATTGAAAAAGATGAGGTTTTCTGCAACTTCTTCATGCTTGAGAAATTCTCTGTGTGGAAATAATTCGAAATCTCTACATCATATATACATGTGACACACACATACCGTATGTGACCTCATCAACGATATTTAAGGCTCATGCCCCCTGTCCCTTGGATGGAACTTGTCTCTCTATCTGCTGCTTTTATGCCTGACTCTTGATACATCTCCAAGATGGGGCGACCTGCATGCTGACCTCCAGATGGTGTCAGAGGTTGTCGTCTTACCCAGCCTCTTCCTTCATTTGTGTTCTTCATCCTTGGTGAACCCGTGTTTTCTCCTCCAGTGCATACACCTGCATCCTAAAGAACCCCAGCGTCTACGCCAACTCTATCACCCCGATTCCTCTCCTTAGCTGATCCCCAGTATTCTCCTCTTCACCTTTCCCTA
>NW_006787833.1:3268438-3282205 GCF_000442215.2 Lipotes vexillifer | reverse complement strand
CTACATCTCAGGTGCACAACTGCAACCTCATTCTCATTCAACCAGGTACTTCCATCCTTTGGCCGGAGTCTTAGCACCCTGACAAAACTTCAACAACCCCAGCATACTGAGTGCAACACTCTGCTTTGATCTTTGCCATTTCTGGGGGACTCTGGACCTTGTTTCTCCAGTTATTAGCTTAACCATGACTTTTTCGTATTCAGTATACCAGTATTTGGGACTCTCAGTCTTTTATTTATTCAGTTATTCAACAAAGAGTTGTAATGTACCTACTACGGGCTGGGGTCTGATCTAGTTTCAGGTGATACAGTGGAGAATAGAGTAGAGAAAGTCCTTGTCACCTCAGTTTTTATATCAACCTCTACCCATGTTCTTGTGTTTCTCTGTAAGATTGTAAACCTTACCATGAGATTCCCCTTCCACTACGACTCCACTCTCTTTGAGACCCTCCTGCTAGCAGGATACCCATTATTCATTTTCTGAGGCAACTAAAAACTAATTTGTTCCACAAGAACGCCATTCTTCCACCTCCATCTTTAATTATATTCCCTCTTCCCCAAACCCTTCCTTTATCCCATCAAGGGCTTTATTTTTTTTGCAGGGGAGTGAGGGAGAAAATCACTCTTGTTTTTTCAAGATAGCAATGCTCATCTGCCCTACTTCCTAGCCCTGGACATTACAACAGATTTGCTCTTCCACTCATTTTTTTTTTTTTTTTTTTTTTTGTACGCGGGCCTCTCACTGTTGTTGCCTCTCCCGTTGCGGAGCACAGGCTCCGGACGTGCAGGCTCAGCGGCCATGGCTCACGGGCCCAGCCGCTCCGCGGCATGTGGGATCTTCCCGGACCGGGGCACGAACCCGTGTCCCCTGCATCGGCAGGCGGACTCTCAACCACTGCGCCACCAGGGAAGCCCTTCCACTCATTTTTGACACGTCACTCATTCCATTTAGTTTTCATCCTGTTTGATTCCTCAACCACCTGGACAAGGGACATCCATCGTGTACCTTTTACTTCCCACAACTCTTTTCTGAAGGATTCTGTTCTGGTCTTTGCCCCTTCCTAGTCGTGGAGCCCCTCTCACCAAGATGACCTATTTGAATCACTTTTCTCGAGCTTTCTCCTTGACCTTTTTTTTGTCTTTGGCGCAACTGATAACCTCCTGCTTCTTGTTAATCTCTTTGACCCTAAATCTCCCAAAGGGTTAAAGTGGTAGAACAGAACAGGACTGTGTCAGGTTAGAAAAAAAAATTAGACTGATTATATGTTTGAGGCTAGTTGGCTTCTGACCAACTCCAAGCATAGTTTTTGGAACCAGAACAGCCTTTCTGAGCCAGAGGAAGAAGCTTGAGGAAGGAATTTGGAGTCTCCTGTAGTATCACAGCAAAGGAGGAAAGTGTAACGTTTCTGGTCATTCACACTCCAGACCTCCAGCTCCTGGAGTCTGGGGTTGCTCACCATGTTCACAGTAGTCTTGAGGCAGGATACAGATGGACCCCCAGGGCAAATGGCTGGAGTGTGTGTCCTGTGGACCGATAGTCTGAGACAAGAATAACAGGACAATTGAGAGAGGAGGCTGGGCCCTGCCCAGATAGAAGGTAAGAGACCACATATTCCTCATTCTCAAAATCAGGAGACCTCCCCGACTACACATGTGCAGAAAGGCTCCTTGGAGGTCAAAAGGGGAATGATGCTAAGTGGCAAAGTCTACCCATAGGCCTCTTAGGTAGAATCCACCTTGGCTAAGAGACGTGTGTGCACTCATGGGAAGATCCTGAGATATACCAAATACAAACTTTGAACCAGGCAAATCAAAATGACTGGCCAAAGGAAGCCTGGGAGAAATGCCCCATATTAAGTGATTCAAACTACCACGAGGGCGCGACTCTCTCTCTGAGCCCGCCCATGTGCCTGTCCACACATACTGTACTCTTTTTTCTCCTAATGAATACTTCACTTGTTTCACTACTTTCTGTCTTTGTGGGGATTCTTTTTCTGAAAAGCCATAGGGCCAGGGCCTTGTCACTGACCACTGGTCTAGTGGCTAGGATTTGGCGCTGTCACCACCACGACCCGACCTCAATCTCTGGCCGGGAACCAAAACCTGCTTCAAGCCACCACTGCAGGCTGAGGCCACCCAAGATCAGGCTGAGAGGTCCCTGACTAACCTAAACCTTTGAACATTGATAGGACCTGGACCAAATTAGGATCTTGAGGTGATGCTGACGGTGATGGTAAAGATGGAAATGATGATGGTTCTCAACCACTTATCTTGTACTAGGTTCTGGACTAAGTGACTTTCATGAATTAGCTCACACTACCCCCTCAGCTACCCTGTGAGGTAGGTCCTATGCTTATTGCTATTTTGCAGATGCTTTGGTTAAGTAATTTGCCTACACGATGGATCTCCATTTAGCTCAATGAGGCCACCGTTAGTAGGAACACTTTCCTTCCCATGTCCTCCACCAACATAAGACATACAAAGAGTTCATGGTCCGTTCTTTATTAGCTACTGACTGCAAATTAGGCATTTGAAACTGTATGATTTTAGGCTACTGTGTGGACTTTAGTACCTCATTCACTTATTTGTTCATGAAAACAATATTCATTGGCCATCCACCTCAAGCCAGGTACCGTGTAAGATACTCACCAAGCACAAGTCTGGTGTTTATTAAAGAAAGCGAGTTATCTGTGAGATGGACCATACCAGCCAATTTACTGCCTGCCATTTCCAAGTCCTTTAAAGACTGACCAATCCATCTCTTATATCTAACTTTGTTAGACTTATTCGGGGGATGGGAAGGGGCAGGTAGTGGTGGGGGAGCTTTTAGGAAATATTCTAACCTGGGCAACAGATGTGCCATGTCAGTTGACAATAACGACCAGCTCATTAGTTCTCCTGATGCTCTTAAGGATGATCAGTGTGGCCAAAATATGCAAAAGTGGGAACAATCATTCACATTTCTCCCCCTAGATTTCCTTAGGTTGAGGCACTCTCTGCTTACAATTTCATGGTCTGAAAGAGACCCTTCCGCTTCAAAAAGGGCAAGAGTTACCATCTAAACGCAGCCTTGGAAGAAAAAGTCAATGGATATCAAATATACAGAAACCAGTAAAATATCAATTAAGTTTGCATCACAGGGAAAGGGAGTCTTGGCTCAAGTCTGCCTCACGGAATTTCCACTGCATGGTAGGGCCTTCTGACCTTGGAGGGAACATTCCTGCACCAAGGAACCTCTCTTGGCAAATGCCTTTTTCTCCGTTTGGCCAACCTTCTTCCCCATTTTGACATTAAAAGAAAAGAAGAAAACACTTCATAATAAACCTGTCTAGGCCAGGAGCACTTGGAAATGTCACAAAGGCCATTAGACAGGTCTCGGTCAAAGGCTCAGATTTCCCATCTCTCTTGCATTAATATGTCGACCCTTTCTTCCCCACATTTCTCCATTTTCAAGGTTAATTTCTTTAGGCCCCTTGTAGTCTCTGGGGACCACAGCCAGTTGCACATTTAAGGCTCATTATCCGAGGATGGTATTGCCCAGCTTCATAAACAGTTTTGATTTATTAAGATAAGAGTACTGTGACCTGACAACCACTAGGGTTTTCCCTCTGTGACCCATCACTCCTTACTTCTTATTGGGAAACCTCCTCATTAAGACTTAGGCTTTCGGGTGATAAAGCATAGAAAAGACCTTATTCTCAGATGGGTTCCAGATCTCTCGGGCAACACTCTGGGACTTACTTTTTAACTCATGCCATAAATTTCCCTCCCATATCTACTTTCCGCTGCCTCTGCCCTTGATCTTGGTCCACATGTATTTACTTTGCTTTATAATGTAAATAGCAAAACATATCACAGAGAAAAGTTCCACTTGCTACATGCTGAACCAAACGGCTCAATGAAAATTGTGAATTAACATCCAAATGCTTGAATTTATGTTTGTATCCGCTAAGGAGAAACATTCTGTAAGTTACCGCAATACAAAAATTATATACTGATTGACCTTCTTCCCAAGTGCTTTCACACGCATCACCTTTTCAGAACCTCATGATAATCCTGCGTGGTTTGGCAGGTATTAATTTCCATTTTGAAAAGTTGGAGAGGCTAATAGGAAGAAAGTAACATTTACCGACTATAAGTTTTGTTCTGGCTTTGAGCTGAGTACTTTTAAGTGCCATGTCATTTTGTCTTCAATGGTACATTATTATCCCCATTTAGCAGATGAGAGAATGGAGAAGGAGAGAATTAAGCATCGTGGTAGATTTTGCATCATTTAGCCTTAATTATTCATGCATTTTGTTATCCATGCCGTCTGCCACTCAGATTTTGCCATGCTCTCTCACCTCCTCTGGGTGTGGCTATGTGACTGCTTTGGGCCGGTGGGATGTTAAAGATGCGGTACAAATAGAAGGTTGACAATGTCCATGGGAAGGGCATGCCCCGTCTAGTCTGCTGATCCCAGGCAGTGTGTTTGTTAGGCAGCTAATGGATACAATAACTTATTCAAGATCACAGTTTCTAAACAGTAGAACCAGAACTAGACACAGGATTTCCAACTCCAAATTTCAAGTTTTCCTACTCTACACAGTTCCAAAAACAAGTCATGTAGAGCGATGGACATGATGATCATTCAAGTATTTTCCAGACCTCTGGATCAGTATCTGAGCTTCAAGACACACACACTAGTGCGCTTGTGTTACTGAATATCAAGCACAAGACAGACGACATTTCATTCTCAACGCTTTTTTCCTCCACTATTTTCATTCTAAAATTGCAGAAGCCTGTGGGAAGGGGGGGGGTGTTAGGTTGTAAGTCTTGGTTGGTCAGTCTTCTCATCTTTATGATCTTTCAGATGCTCTGTCCCACTTTCTAAAGAACAGCAATTGCCAAAAGTTATCAGCAATCAGTACAGCAGTTAATTGGAATCTAGCCCTGGGAGACATCTTCCTTCAGCAATTCTTGTCTTTCTGAAAAAGTGCCACACAGTGGGAAAAAGAAAACTGCTTTTGTTCATCCTCATGCAAACTTCAACTGGAAATGGGTTTCTACCTACCCCGTCTGTTTTACAAAAGGAAAAAGAACAGAATGACATTACTTTGCAAGGTGTTTGAAAAGAGGTATTCACAGGGTTTCCCCGGTGGCGCAGTGGTTGAGAGTCCGCCTGCCAATGCAGGGGACACGGGTTTGTGCCCCGGTCCGGGAGGATCCCACGTGCCGCGGAGCAGCTGGGCCCGTGAGCCATGGCCGCTGAGCCTGCGCGTCCGGAGCCTGTGCTCTGCAACGGGAGAGGCCACAACAGTGAAGTGGGAGGAAACCAACAGCTGCTGTGGCCTCAGAACATTATTCCTGTGTTTGCTTAGAAGACCTCTGGGAGCACAGATAAGGAGAAAGCTGAAGGAGGGTACTGGGCGCAAGGCACCGAGAAAGCTGCTGGCACTTGCTTTCCTTCTGACCCCCGAGGAGGGGGAAGCAGTTGGATGTTCCTTTACCCCTCTCCAGTCTCCTCCCTGCAAAGAAGGCATCTGTTAGCATTTTCAAGGCCTCCTGTTTCTGTTGGGGTCCTTATTTCAATGCTCCAAGTAAGTCATTGTGCTGAAGGATATTATGTAGGGGAAACACTTTTCCTTGATCTTTCTCTCAAAATGTTCAGGAAGGTCAGGCCTTAGACAAATCACTTTCAAAAATCAAAACCTGGACATGGATGGGACAAAAATGACAGTGATGTGCAGAGATGGGAATCCTAGCAGTTTCTGCTTCGGAGACTTTTTAACCCTTGAGCTGTGTAAACAGAACAAGAACTGTGTTCTCTAATGTGCCCACCACACATTCTGGGGGTATGAAAGAGAGCCCCCATCTTCATCCTGAAAGCACCTCATGAATGACTGAGCTCATCTAAGCTGCACACCGAGATGCTGCATGGTTCTTTCAAGCCACATGTATGTGTTAAGAAATGTCTTAGTCTGACCCAAAACCTATAGGATGCAGCAAAAGCAGTTCTAAGAGGGAAGTTTATAGCAATACAAGCCCACCTTAAGAAACAGGAAACAGGGTCTCCCTGGTGGCGCAGTGGTTGGGAGTCCGCCTGCCGGTGCAGGGGATACAGGTTCGTGCCCCGGTCTGGGAGGATCCCGCATGCCGCATAGCGGCTGGGCCCGTGAGCCACGTAGCGGCTGGGCCCGTACTACTTAGTAACGAAGTGATCACTGAAGAAATCAAAGAGGAAATTAAAAAATACCTAGAAACAAATGACAATGGAGATACAACGACCCAAAACCTATGGGATGCAGCAAAAGCAGTTCTAAGAGGGAAGTTTATAGCAATACAAGCCCACCTTAAGAAGCAGGAAACATCTCGAATAAACAACCTAACCTTGCACCTCAAGCAATTAGAGAAAGAAGAACAAAAAAACCCCAGAGTTAGCAGAAGGAAAGAAATCATAAAAATCAGATCAGAAATAAATGAAAAAGAAATGAAGGAAACAATAGCAAAGATCAATAAAACTAAAAGCTGGTTCTTTGAGAAGATAAACAAAATAGATAAACCATTAGCCAGACTCATCAAGAAAAAAAGGGAGAAGACTCAAATCAATAGAATTAGAAATGAAAAAGGAGAAGTAACAACTGACACTGCAGAAACACAAAGGATCATGAGGGATTACTACAAGCAACTCTATGCCAATAAAATGGGCAACCGGGAAGAAATGGACAAATTCTTAGAAATGCACAACCCGCCAAGACTGAATCAGGAAGAAATAGAGAATATCAACAGACCAATCACAAGCACTGAAACTGAAACTGTGATTAAAAATCTTCCAACAAACAAAAGCCCAGGACCAGATGGCTTCACACGCGAATTCTATCAAACATTTAGAGAAGAGCTAACACCTATCCTCCTCAAACTCTTCCAAAATATAGCAGAGGGAGGAACACTCCCAAATTCATTCTACGAGGCCACCATGACCTTGATACCAAAACCAGACAAGGATGTCACAAAGAAAGAAAACTACAGGCCAATATCACTGATGAACATAGATGCAAAAGTCCTCAACAAAATACTAGCAAACAGAATCCAACAGCACATTAAAAGGATCATACACCATGATCAAGTGGGGTTTATTCCAGGAATGCAAGGATTCTTCAATAAATGCAAATCAATCAATGCGATTAACCATATTAACAAATTGAAGGAGAAAAACCATATGATCATCTCAATAGATGCAGAGAAAGCTTTTGACAAAATTCAACACCCATTTATGATAAAAACCCTGCAGAAAGTAGGTGTAGAGGGAACTTTCCTCAATATAATAAAGGCCGTATATGACAAGCCCACAGCCAACATCATCCTCAATGGCGAAAAACTGAAAGCATTTCCACTAAGGTCAGGAACAAGACAAGGTTGCCCACTCTCACCACTCTTATTCAACATAGTTTTGGAAGTTTTAGCCACAGCAATCAGAGAAGAAAAGGAAATAAAAGGAATCCAAATCGGAAAAGAAGAAGTAAAGCTGTCACTGTTTGCAGATGACATGATACTCTACATAGAGAATCCTAAAGATGCTACCAGAAAACTACTAGAGCTAATCAATGAATTTGGTAAAGTAGCAGGATACAAAATTAATGCACAGAAATCTCTGGCATTCCTATATACTAATGATGAAAAATCTGAAAGTGAAATCAAGAAAACACTCCCATTTACCATTGCAACAAAAAGAATAAAATATCTAGGAATAAACCTACCTAAGGAGACAAAAGACCTGTATGCAGAAAATTATAAGACACTGATGAAAGAAATTAAAGATGATACAAACAGATGGAGAGATATACCATGTTCTTGGATTGGAAGAATCAACATTGTGAAAATGACTCTACTTCCCAAAGCAATCTACAGATTCAATGCAATCCCTATCAAACTACCACTGGCATTTTTCACAGAACTAGAACAAAAAATTTCACAATTTGTATGGAAACACAAAAGACCCCGAATAGCCAAAGCAATCTTGAGAACAAAAAATGGAGCTGGAGGAATCAGGCTGCCTGACTTCAGACTATACTACAAAGCTACAGTAATCAAGACAGTATGGTACTGGCACAAAAACAGAAATACAGATCAATGGAACAGGACAGAAAGCCCAGAGATAAACCCACGCACATATGGTCACCTTATCTTTGATAAAGGAGGCAGGAATGTACAGTGGAGAAAGGACAGCCTCTTCAATAAGTGGTACTGGGAAGACTGGACAGGTACACATGAAAGTATGAGATTAGATCACTCCCTAACACCATACACAAAAATAAGCTCAAAATGGATTAAAGACCTAAATTATAAGGCCAGAAACTATCAAACTCTTACAGGAAACATAGGCAGAACACTCTATGATATAAATCACAGCAAGATCCTTTTTGACCCACCTCCTAGAGAAATGGAAATAAAAACAAAAATAAACAAATGGGACCTAATGAAACTTCAAAGCTTTTGCACAGCAAAGGAAACCATAAACAAGACCAAAAGACAACCCTCAGAATGGGAGAAAATATTTGCAAATGAAGCAACTGACAGGATTAATTTCCAAAATTTACAAGCAGCTCATGCAGCTCAATAACAAAAAAACAAACAACCCAATCCAAAAATGGGTAGAAGACCTAAATAGACATTTCTCCAAAGAAGATATACAGACTGCCAACAAACACATGAAAGAATGCTCAACATCACTAATCATTAGGGAAATGCAAATCAAAACTACAATGAGATATCATCTCACACCAGTCAGAATGGCCATCATCAAAAAATCTAGAAACAATAAATGCTGTAGAGGGTGTGGAGAAAAGGGAACACTCCTGCACTGCTGATGGGAATGTGAATTGGGGCAGCCACTATGGAGGTTCCTTGGAAAACTACAAATGGTACTGCCATATGACCCAGCAATCCCACTACTGGGCATATACCCTGAGAAAACCATAATTCAGAAAGAGTCATGTACCAAAATGTTCACTGCAGCTCTATTTACAATAGCCCGGAGATGGAAACAATCTAAGTGCCCATCATCGGATGAATGGATAAAGAAGATGTGGCACATATATATAATGGAATATTACTCAGCCATAAAAAGAAACGAAATTGAGCTATTTGTAATGAGGTGGATAGACCTAGAGTCTGTCATACAGAGTGAAGTAAGTCAGAAAGAGAAAGACAAATACCGTATGCTAACACATATATATGGAATTTAAGAAAAAAAAATGTCATGAAGAACCTAGGGGTAAGACAGGAATAAAGACACAGACCTACTAGAGAATGGACTTGAGGATATGGGGAGGGGGAAGGGTGAGCTGTGACAAAGTGAGAGAGAGGCATGGACATATATACACTACCAAATGTAAGGTAGATAGCTAGTGGGAAGCAGCCGCATAGCACAGGGATATCAGCTCAGTGCTTTGTGACCGCCTGGAGGGGTGGGATAGGGAGGGTGGGAGGGAGGGAGTCGCAATAGGGAAGAGATATGGGAACATATGTATATGTATAACTGATTCACTTTGTTATAAAGCAGAAACTAACACACCATTGTAAAGCAATTATACCCCAATAAAGATGTTAAAAAAAAAAGCAAACATACATGTTTCATATGCTCAAGGGTATTAATAAAGTACTTGTGAAGTACGCCCAAATTAAAAAAAGAAAAAAAAAAAAGAAATGTCTTAGTCCATTCAGGCTGCTATAATAGAAATACCAGAGACAGGGTGGCATATAAACAACAGAAATTTACTTCTTACAGTTCTGGAAGCTGAAGAGGCCAAGATCAAAGTGCCATCAGATTCACTGCCTGGTGAGAGCCCACTTCATAGTTTACAGACTGTTGTCTTTTCGCTGTGTCCTCACATATGGAGGAAGGGACAAGGCAGCTCTGTGGAGTCCCTTTTCCAAGGGCACTAACACCATTCTTTGGGGCTCCACCCTTATGACCTAGTCACCTCCCAGAGGCCCCACCTCCTAATACCATCATGTTGGCGATTAGGTTTCAACATATGAATTTGGGGAGACACAAACATTCTGTTGATAGGAAGAACCTACTGTATGCTAAGCCCAGCCAGAGGCTCTGCTCTGAGGTTACCAAAGTAATGAAGACTGGTCATGGCTCTTGAAGAATTCCAAGGATTGGAGATGATTATACTGAGGGAGAACTAGCAGAGTAGGGTTGGACAATTAAAGTGGAACCAAAGGTGGGAGAAGCACTGATTCACATGGCACTGTGGATGGAGGCTTCATAGAGGGGGCTATTTTCATGGCTTCAAGGCCACTATGTGGGGCTTACAGTTGTCAAGATGGTGGGATGGGCACAGAGAAGGGTCAGACTGAAGAGAGGATTTCGGGCAGAAAGAGTAACACATGAAAATGAAATACAGAGGCAGAAAATAACATGATGCTTGAGGATAAAGGTAAGAACACCAAGGTGTGCAGAGTGCTGACAAGTGATCTCCAGGTTATATGATTTTCCCTAATTTAAAACTTAATTTACACCTCACAGTGTTTGAAAAAATCTAGATACCACACACAAATGAAATAATAGGCATAATTCACTTTATACCATCAGTGTTTTCTTGAAAATTTGCATATTAATTTACTTCACATTCTGCAGGAAATTCTTTTATTTCCTGAGTGCTGATTCTTTTAAGTTATTTAACACGACAAGTTCAAGTGGGCATACCTGCACAGTACTTGATGGTCTCTTTAATTACCAGTAGTGAGATTACCTAATAATGGAATTATGCTGAGAACGTGACCTTTAGAACACCAAATGTGCCTCAATGTGCATTATTTTCATAGCTCTGAGGAGTTTTTCAAATCAATCCTGCAACTTAAATTTTTGGGGCCAGTTTTGACCTGAGGCACAAAGGAAAATAATTGCTTAATTCAATTTCTTACTGTGTCAAACTCATGGAATTAATGATAGATATTGATGGGCATCTTTCATCCCAAAACCTGGAAACACACTCTGGTTCACAAGCTGTATCTGAACCTTGAGATCTAAGTATGTGCTTTAAAAGCAAAACTAGTGACTTTCTTTCATAAACAGAAAAAGAGGCACTAGTGCCTGAGGTCACAAAGTCACTGGCATTTTAATCGGACAAGAGGAGTATTTCTACCTCAATTCTAATAAAACATGATTTTTCTGATTCAGAACCTCAGCCTGACCCCGAGAAACCAAACTCTGAATGTGAAGAGTACTGCCTTTAAACATAATGGTAATTGATCATAAGCATCGAGAGAAGTTGTGATATGGAACACAGCTATAGAAAAATAGGTATTGTTTTAAAACTTTGCTATGATCATGGAATGACCACCTGGTCATGGTCTGGGGAAAGGGACTGGACCTTTTAAAACCCGATCATCAAAGTTCTTATGCCTGAACTCATTTTCTATATCTAACTTACTGAATAATCTTGTATTTACCTTGCTTCTCTTAGCCAACTTTCTATTCTATTAAATGGGAAAATTACCAGTTCTCAAGTGTTCCCAAACCTTCCTAAATAAATGGTATTTTCTTTCCAATTTACGTGAATTTATTTGCTCAACAAAGATTAAAGTTCCCTATGCAAGGCATCATGCCCATCTCCCGAGGGGCATCCTGACTATTGCAGACGCACACGCCCAGGCTGGGCAAGACATAACTCCTTTTTCACCTTTCTATGAAATAAATCTTCTGAAGCTTTGTTTCAATGGAACCCAGATGTATGGCACATGGGCTATGTGTCAGAAATGAAAAGAGAGACCGGTTTTCTCTGGCGGGCCTATCCTGACTCCTGTCATGAGAATTCTGGTCATTCAGTTTTACAAAAACCCAGTGAAATAGAAAACATGCCCAGAGGATGTGAAATGGGGCCACACGACACAAGTGAAAAATTTGAGAAGACAGTCTACTGCCAAGGAACAGGGAAGAGGTGAGGCCCGGACACAGGAGGGCAGGGATGCACTGACCGGGGTGTTGTGATGACCGAGCAACAGAACCGGATGCTGCATTACAGGGACCTAGTGTGGGGATGAGAGGCTCTGGGCCAGAGGACGCCTCACTGTAGGACAGGGGTTCTCCGCCCTGGCTGCACACAATCGTCTGGGGAATTTTTTTGGGTTTTTTTTTTTTTTTTTTTTTTTTTTTTTTTTTTATGGAAACGCTGGATTTCCTTACCATATCCTTAGGCCGTGATCGCCAAGATGCAACTCTGCAGGAACAATGGTGCAATAAACAAACATGACCACTAAAGTAGTTTAGGGTGTCTCCCTTTCATGTCTGAATATGTTTAGACACTTACACAACCAGAGAGCTTGGAATGAAAGAAAACAATGCCCAGGAGAAAGGAATGCTTTGAATCTGGGTCGCTAGGCCTTGATATCGCTTACCTTTTCTCTGTTAAACCAACCCAAGGCCATTGCACATCTTGATCATCCTTTGCCAGAGTCTGTGTCTAGACAAATTTTTCCCAGATGTATAGCTCAGAAATAACCTTCCACCCACTTTTCCTATTATGTATCTAATATGGCATAGCCCGAAGCCACTGCGGGGTCTAATCTGCATGTCTGTTTCAAGAAGCCCAGAGACACCATTTGCATAAGGCTCTTGCTTTCTGGGAGACCTTAGGAGAAGGATTTAGAGATGGATTCTTTTCATTTTTTTCATTTAGTCCCCAGGAGAGATATCTGTGACTTAACTTCAACAGCTGTAGGGTATTCTTGGGGACAGAGGTACCGCCCTAAGAGAAAGGGGAGGTACTGAAGGTCAGAACACAGCAGCAGAGGCAGACTCCAAAGCCCTGGTAAGTCCTGCCATGTGGTGCCACTTTCCTGATCTTCTCGGGGACTTAGGCTAAGTCCAAAAAACAAGAGAACTAGACCACTAAAATCTCAACGACATATTATAGTAGGAAAAAGAAAACAGACACAATGCATGAAAAGGGAATGTACCCATGGTTACAAAGCTGTAGAGACAGCAGTTAGCATTGGAGGTGGGGCTGGTCAGAGCAGCCATGGCACCCATGTTGTAGTATCTACAGGTGATGTTCTCAGCGGAAGAGGTGATAGGGTGGCCATGGTGGTGGCAGAGCAGGAATCAGCAGTGAACCTGGGTATGAGTGGCAGCAGCCTCAGGAGTTGGTGGCCAAGGTGGAGAATCTCTAGCAGCTACAGGAGAGCAGTGGCAGCAGTAGCAGCCCCTCGGGGATGGGCACCTTCAGCAGTTCTAGAGGGACCTGATGGCGGCAGCAGTAGAGAAGGCTGGTACCAGCCAAAGCCACAGGGAAGAATAATCCACACTAGACCTAGAAGGTGTGGGGCTGAGCTGGGCTGGAGCCAGCAGAAGCAGCAGTGGCCAGGTTCTGTAAAGAGTGGGAGAGAATGGTAACAGCAGTGGGACAGAGATAGGCTTAGCAATGGCTCCAAATAAGAAAAGAAAACAAATACATAACAGCAGGCAAGAGTGCAGTCAGAGCAGAATCATTATGGGTCAAATGTAAAGACAGAAGCAGGTCCAGAGGACCAGCTGCACAGAGTGCACGGTCAGTGGAGCAGTGTAGTAGGTAAGGGTGTGAGCTGGGATCCACATAGCTGAGCAAAGGAAACATGATGATCTGGGGACTCTGCTGCTCTTATATTCAATGTCACCCACATGTGATCCACAGGTATAACTGTGCATCTTCTGCCCTCTTAATTATATTCATACCCTCCCGAGCGAGGAGAGGGTTATTCAGCCTCTGAGGCTGCAGCTGTTGGACTGAGCAGATTTCTG
>NW_006787833.1:3264956-3268116 GCF_000442215.2 Lipotes vexillifer | reverse complement strand
TCAGCAGGAGAGACTGTGGTTTTCAACTGCTCAAGGTGGCCCTGGGCCCTTGTTGTACCCTTCAAGGATAATTTATAATAAGAAACAGCTTCTAGTCTAGAAATATAGTGATGTTACTTCTCAAAGGCATAATGAGCCTTACTCCATGATATAAAAGCTCAGTATCTTAGAGTTGAATTTTATATCAACTAGTCTATCCACTCACTTCACAGACAGGTAAACTGAGTCCCAGGGAGCTCGGTGAATTTCCTAAGATTACGTTAAGTCCTCAGCCCTCCGAATTCAATGTTCTTTCTTCTCCAACACACTGTCTTCTATATATGCCCTTTGTCAGTTAAAGGTATTTTATTTAGACCAACCTTACAGATGCTGGTGGAATGACTTGGAAACTCTGCATGGACATTTGCTTTGACCTGTATCCAAGGCATTTCTCCACTGATTCTCCAATGTACAGAGGGAAATGGACAGCCAGGTCTGGTGGGAAGAATTGATAGGAAGGACACAGGTCTTCACAGAGGAGGTACCCAATGAACAGCTGCTGAATAACATATCCTGGGGTATTAGAAATAGACTCAGAGAATTTGGTTTTTCTTTGAGTCCATAATTTGCTAGGAGAAAAGAAAGCAATACAAAGAAAGATAACACAAAGAGAGACAGAGCTAACAGAAATAGATGGTTCACATTCCCCTAGGGCACTGGGCAGAAAATAAAAGCTGGGTACCATTCTGTGCCATTAATTAGGAAGAATTACAAGACGTCCAGGCAGAAGGTAGTTTCTAATGGTGGCCAATCCCTGCTACTCGCTAAAAAGAGAGGATACGATGGTCCATTAGGCTTATGGGCTGTGAGGCTGTGGCCTTCCCAGTTCCCCATGAGGAAGGTAAGGGGGTGCATCCCAGCAGACCCCACAGTGCAAATTTCCCATCTCTAATATCTTACAGGAAAGATATCTCCACCTACTTGGAGTCCCCTCAAATTTAATACATCCAGAACTCAACTCCAACCTTCTTTCTCCCAAATGAGCTCCCTCCCCAGACCTCCAAATGCTGTCACTGATGGTAATAACTCTTCCAGTCAACCGTATACTCCTTGCTTTCTACCTCTCCTCCTATGCCCAGGTCCCAAGACCTAATGCCTGGGCTGTTCCAGTGGCCTCCTGGTTGACTTCACCAGTGTGCGTTTCTTAAATCGTACAGTCGGGTACACAGCATATTCTCCACTAAAAATTGTACAACAGCTCCCCATTACATCAAAGTGTAGTTCAGACTCCTTAACTTGGCTTTTAGGATCACCTGCCATCCTCTTTCCTGTTTACCTCCCCTCCTGCGAAATGCATTATTCAATCATTCCCACTTTCCCACTGCTATCCCCTTATCAAGAATCTCCCCCTTGATCAATGAGATAAAGCAGGCAAAGGGCCCTTTACTTAATCAGCACTCAGTAAATACGAGCCCTCTTCAAAGTCCACAGCCACTCCTCTTCCTTCAGGGAGCTTTCCCTCAGCAAACCAGCTCCCCCCTTAGCTATACTGCCTATTTGACATTTAGCTTAGGCTACCTTTGTGGTTGTTATCTTTTAACCTTCAACTGCATTTTAACCCTCTCATAGCTCTTTGTATTTCTATCTCGAGACTATAGTGTCCTATAGAGAATAAGACCTTAATACCTTGCACTGCTGCTGCTGCTGTAGCATCACTAGAAGTTATCCTTCGCTCCAGACACACTTACATCACTGGCTCACCTCCTCCCTGCCCCCCATAGCAAAATTCCAGAAATGTAAGAATTTTAGATGGAGAAAGTAATAAGAAGAGGAAGGAGAACAAGTGTTTACTGGTTACCTCCTGTACACAAGGTAACAGTCTTTGTTCTTGCATAAATGTCTTCTCATACAAAGGAAGAATGACATAAAGGAGTGAACTGATCTAGGCAGGATAACAAATGTTGGTGTCACTGCTTAGGACTGGAGTCCATAAACTTCCGACTCCCACTGAAAAACAGCCAATGTCAAGGTGAGTTTAGATGGATCTTAAGTCAGCCAGATACTCATTAATGAGAATGATGGTGAAAGTGTTGGGAATGTAAGTCAGCCTCAGTAAGAAATCCCTTATAAATTTAAGGAGAGCTCGGGAGAGATTTCTGTCTGTCTTCCTTATGCTTGCAAGCTTCATGGTGTCCTGACTCTAGGTTAAGCCAAGGAGCACCTTGACACCTCTCAAGCAGTTGAAACCTTGGGCAGTTGGGGTTCTCTTGACAAGTACATCACTTTCTGAAACAACGTTTGACAAAATCTGTCTAAATGTTTTGCAGACATCACGCTGTAAGAAGGCGGCTTTGATCATCACCCCCCTTTCACAGATAGGAAAACTGAGGTACAGACCATTATAGTGACCTGTCCATTGTTTCATGACACACCAGTATGACTCTGTCCTAGTAGGCTACTCTGTTGCTCATCCTAGAGTGAAAATGGGAGACTTTTCATGGCTAATGACCACCACTCATATATCTCATGTATCAGTGGCCACTCCTAAGAAAATTGGGCATCACAAGTGGAAGGGGTCATCTGCTTAAGGGAATTTTATCTAGATGGACACACAATTCATAAAACTACAATGTTGTTGATATAGAGCTGTGGTTCATCAAAGCAAAGGTTGACACCCAGTTTAAGTACCAGCTCTTAGAAGAAAGATTGTCATGGGATGGCTCTAGTTTACAAGGCCTGGACCCAAACCTAATAAAGGTCCTTCATGATGGTTCTGGTCTCTGTGTCACTAATTAGGAAATACAATCGACTGCTTTTCTGTTTCCCATGCAGCGCATCAGGCATCATGTGACTACTCAGAAGAACAAAAAGTAGCATCAGGCTGTTGCTATGGAGACCTAAGAACCATCTGAATTGCTGTGGCATCATAAAAGCAAAATTCCAATCATCAGTCTTTAACTATAGGGCTGTTGAAATCTATCTCATATTTTTAGAATGTGTGACATTTAACACACTGATGAATATTTCCAGCTTCAGAATGTATTCCCTGCTTTCATATTTAGATGGGATTTTTCAATTCAGCTGGCTGGGTTTTTTTTTTTCCTCCTGGTAAACGCTTTATCTCCTCATGCACGATTGCAGCTCTTTATATACTTATTTCCTAGATGTCGCTTCATTCCTG
>NW_006787833.1:3259093-3264715 GCF_000442215.2 Lipotes vexillifer | reverse complement strand
ATTCCTGCTTCCTATTTTCTCTTTATTCTATAATTAAAATTATTTTCTCACTGGCTGTAGATCTCCTCTTCACCAGGATATCCTTAGTTATATGTTTCATATCCCTAGTTGAAACACCATCCAGGCCTCAATTCCCACTGGTCTTAACTGATCACACTTTAAGCCTTAGTTGCTAATAATCAACAGTTCTGAGTCCTGGTCAAAGGTGCATAACTGCTTCCTTGGTGATTCTTTATCTCTGAAGTTACCATCACCTTATCATCCAAGGTGATCCCAACTTACATTTCCAGGCTTTGTATGAAAATCTTTCTTTGGAATCTGGAGTAATAGGTATGTCATTTCCACTTTTTTCTCCATGAGAATTGCTAAAAGGATTTCGTTTAACACTACGCACCACCATTCTGGAAATAAACACTCACACACACACACACACATTGTTGACCTTATTTGCAAGATGTTGAAAGAGACTGATCAGCTGTTAAAAATAACAACTCTAATAACTTAGTTGGTGTAAAAGAAAACAACGGGAACATTTGAATACATAGGAAACACAAATGCGGTTCAAAGAAAAGTGTTGAGGACACGGTTGTGTGACAAGGTCTCCTCTACATTCTTCTTCATCCAGATCGGCCTCTTCAAACCTTCTGGTTTACGTAAAAGCCTTCTCCTTTGAACCTCTTTCCTTAAGAGAGTTTCAGGATCTCTTGGACTTATTTATTTTCTTCCGCTCTCTAAACCTCTCCAGAGAAGTGCCTTCTTGTTCTCTCCACAGTGTCAGACAGTAAACTCAAGCACACAGGTGGGTAAGGCACTACCAATGTGTGACTTTTATTAGTCTGTGAATTTCCAGGAACTGACATCTCTGCCTCTACATAACTGAATTTAAAAAATAATGAATTCCTTGAAGAAGTTTTTAAGGACTCTTGAGTCAACGTTTTCTTCCAGAGGTCACCAGAATCTACCAGAGGATGATGTATTTATTTGCTATTACATCTCTAATCACCCCCAGTGGGCTGCAGTGTCAGGGCTGTGTACACAGCAATGTGCACCAAATATATTTGCACAGAGAGTCATGCCACAAAAAAATAAAGAATAACAGCCTGTGTTTGCTGACTTCAACATCAAGGACTGCACTGTTATCCTGTCAATATCTAGGTCAAGTTAAATACCCTGTTCAGAAATTCCACTCTGGGCCAACCATGGCTAATTTTGTTTTATGTTTGAATGAGATTTCTGGTAATCATGATCTGGTGAAGAACACTCTCTTACTTCAGGTGACTTCTAAACACATTTTGATTGTCTGTACACCAATGAACTGTACCTTTACTCTACTTTGCTTTTTCCTGTTAGGTTGCCTCTTAATTAATCAATCAATCCACCAGGAATACTGCACCCAGGGATGTGCCTTGCATTGAGAATCGTGCTGTGGAGGCAATGGGAGAGCTTTTGGTGACACTTGTACTTAACTGTTTCAGGTCTGAAGACCTTGTCTCATCAATTAGAAATGAAACATCCGTAAGATGAAAACGTCAAAGTGCCTTGCTTTTTATTCCTACAGTGTCTTATCACACACCAAGTGTGCAATAAAAAAAAGTTGCCCGGTGAATGAAAAACCATAGGAATGAATACAGAACCAGATCCAGATGAATCTTCAAGGAGCTTACAAATTTGGGGGGTAGAGAAGAGACCAGAAATCATTCATAATTAATAAAAGATGGTCTGTGAAGCCAGCAAGATGATACAGTAGAGACCAGAGTCCTGTAAGAATGTAGAGAGTGGAGAGGCAGTTAAAGAGGAGAATTAGGGTGGGGGGCAGGGAAAGAAGTCACCGCACTTGGGAGATCTGGTTTGGATTTTTCAAAACAGGCAGAATCTGGAGACACGGGGCAGAGACAGTATAGGGAAAGGCAAGAGCGGATAACATCAAAGGGCAGCTCTACGCAGGGCAAGAATAACAGAAGACGAAGCCAGAACCGAATGGTCTTTGCTGAGACACTATTACACGGGGGAACTGCTTGTCGGAAATTGCCACTTAGATCTCTATGCTTCTAGTTTGCCTCAATTGTTAGCAACAATTAAAGTGGTTCTTTAAACGTGAGTCTTTACAAAGGCCAAAAAGATTCATAGGAAAAAACCAAATACCATGGAATAAACAAGAGACTTTGTTAATCAGTTATCATAAGCATAGCGCATTAGCAATAAACTAAAAATTACATCTGCATGTATAGATACTTATATGAGATGACCCTCTCCCATTATCCACAAAGGAACCATCACTCCCATTTCACTCACCCATCCTCTCACTCAGCCATCCTCACACCATGTCCATCCCTGCCACATCCTCAAACCTCACAGTCTGCTGCTAGACTGACTCACGTTCACCTAGGTATGTGCTATATGCTGTAGGCTGCACCTCGGACCTATGATAGAGTTTGAGTCTCACATGAATATGAGGATTTTCTTTTTTTTTTAATTGAGGTGAAATTCACACAACATAAAATGAACCCTTTTAAAGTGAACAATTCAGTGGCATTTAGTACATTCACAATGTTGTACAACCACTACTTAGTTTCAAAATATTTTCATCACCCCAAAAGGAACAGGTAAATATTTTTATCACCCCAGAAGGAAAAGGGGAATATTTTCATAACCTCAAAAATATGGTGAATATTTTCATCACCCCAAAAGGAAAGGGGTACCCATTAAGCAGCTGCTCCCTATTCCTCCCTCTCCCCAGCCCCTGGCAACAACCAAACTGTGATCTGTCTCTATAGATTCACCTATTCTGGCTTTTCATAAAATGGAATCAGACAGTAGGTGGCCTTCTGTGACTGGCTTCTTTCACTCAGAGTTTCTGAGGTTCATCTGTGTTGTAGCCTGTGTCAGTACCTTATTCCTTTTTATGACTGAGTAATATCCATCAGGTGATTTGTTTATGCAATCAGCAGTTGATGGGTATTTGAGTTGTTTCCACCTTCTGGCTATTGGGAATAATGCTGCTCTGAATGTGGGTGTGCACGTATTTGTTTGAGTCCCCGCTTTCAATTCTTTGGGGTCTGTACCTGGGAGTAGAATTACTGGGTCACATGATAATTTTGTATTTAACTATTTAAGGAAACATCAAATTGTTTTCCACAGCAGCTGCACCAACATCTGGATTTAAGCTGGAAAATACTGAGAGCCCCATAACATTGCATTTAGATGTCTAAAGCTGCTCTCTGCCCATGCCCATCCCCCAGCAGGTGACTGGGTGTGTGTACTTCCTTACAGGAGAGACAAGCTTCACCTTCCCCAATAAAACAGGCACGTGTAGGCAGAGGGCATGACCAGGCAAAAGGAGAAATAAAAAATGTTAAAAAACACACACGGCAAAGCAAATCAAGAGCTTGAAGAATGACCTTCCCTCTATACCTAGAAATTATCCTAAGGAAGTTGTCTTAAGATGGCATAACTATTTATACATACAGAACTCATTACAGAATTATTTCAGAGTAAAACTTATATGTCCAATCTGCAAGACAATTTAATTCTCTCAAGGTACATCCAATCATATTTTTAACCACATTTTATTGTTGAAAATATTCACAATAGAATATTAATTGGAGAAATAGTTAATCACAGCTATATATTATGATGTCGAGTTATAAAAATGAATATATAATTATACATAAACCCATCAATGTGTAGTCTGCATGCATGAAAAACAGAAGGAAATATGCCAAAATCTTTATAATGGGACCCCTGTGATTATTATTTTCATTTTTGTATTTATCTCCATTTTCCAAGTTTCCTACAATGAACATTCTATAACTAAAACCAGCAGAAACAAACCACCAAGGAGATGCCAGAATATTCACCTGTTTCTTCATTAATCCATCCACATATACATTCCTATATTCACTCATCAACCACACACCGAGGCCTTTTTTCACACCACTGGGCTAGGCATTGAGGAGGTTCATGGTTAAAAAAAAACAAGGAGCATTCTTACCTTTGAGAACTTTTAATTTCTGAAATGCTAAGACGATGAAATTTATGAAATCTCACATTTCATGATCCCCCTCCTTCTTAGCTACTTAAAATTTAAAAGCTTCCTTTTGCTCTTAAAAAATGTTATTCATATTTATATTTCAAACGTCCTTTAAAAAAATGCCTCATCTGATTTCACAGAGACCATTAGATGAAAATTATGACGCATCCTGGTTTTGGAGAGGAATGTCCCCTTTTCCACTTCAGGCTGGTCAAAGCATTAAGTAACTGTCTCTCTGCTTATTTTCCCTTCCTTCCTTAAAAATTAAATAGCAATTCTTATTCTCAGGGCAGGTTTAAATAGAACAATAAGAATTTTTAGTAGTAGTATATGTTATTTCTTTCTTCTATAGTGTCAAAAATAATTTACCATATTCCCCTGACAATGCTTTTTATGGAGTCTAGATGTCCTAATTTTTATTTTTGTTTGAATGGAAATGCCCAGAGGCATTCAGGATATTGCCTATCATAATCCAGTAAGTTAGAAACGGAACAAGAACTAGAAACCGAATCTCTAAAATCTCGCTCAGGATTTCAGCAAAATTTTAAAAGAAAACATACCTAGGAGAGAAGCATACCTGTGTGAGAGAGTAAATCTTTCTCACAAAAGTAAAATGTCTCCCCTGTGTTTCTTTGCATTAAAAATCAGTTACCATCAGGAAATAGCAGAGACACACAAGGCTGCAGTTATAGGCTGAAAACTACCTGTAAAAATCATTTCCCTAAGGTTCCCCATTTATTCCATTCTCACCTCAGATAATAAATAAACTTGCTCAGTTTGGAGCATCAACTCTGACTCTTCTGGATGAGAGATCTCCAGGTGTCCCTGCTACAGGAAGAGTCAAGCTGGGTCCATTCAACTCCTTACATGATTGCCAGGCAAAGAGGTGGTAATGCTTAGAAAAGACCAGAGTGAAACCAGCTCCTTTTCTGAGGGTATAACCCATTAGGAAATTAATAGTTGCAAGTTGGATTAGGTCCATCAAAGTCTTCAGCATACGTACAGACCAGGAGAGGTTCACAGAGGAAGAAGGCTATTGTACACACCACCATACCTTCCTGTGCCCACACCCACCACACACGAACTAAGAATCTGAGTCAAGTTGTTCTTTACCACTTCACAGCACTGAAATATTTCATGCGATATATTCAGAAACCAGTGATCATGTCTCTTTATTAGCTTGTTCTGAAAGACCAATAGAGATAGAGATGCAACAAAGACTTTTCTCAGGGAAGGCAAATCAGTTACAATGGCCAGGAATTGCAAAAACATATTCTGCCTCCCATCTTAAAACCTTTCCAGTATACAACTAACTGCTGAACAATCATCGACAGGAAGACACTGGAACTCACCAAAAAAGATACCCGACAGCCAAAGACAAAGGAGAAGCCACAGTGAGATGGTAGGAGGGGTGCAATCACAATAAAATCAAATCCCATAACTGCTGGGTAGGTGACTCACAAACTGGAGAACACATACCACAGTCCACCCACCACTGCAGTGAAGGTTCTGAGCCCCACATCAGGCTTCTCAACCCGGGGGTCCGACAATGGGAGGAGGAATTCTTAGAGAATCAGACTTTGAAGGCTAGC
>NW_006787833.1:3251180-3258982 GCF_000442215.2 Lipotes vexillifer | reverse complement strand
CCAAGGGGACAAGGACACTGGCAGCAGAAGTTCTGGGAAGTACTCCTTGGCGTGAGCCCCCCCCCCCCAGAGACCACCATTTGCCCCACCAAAGAGCCAGGTAGGCTCCAGTGCTGGGTTGCCTCAGGCCAAACAACCAACAGGGAGGGAACCCAGCCCCACCCATCAATAGACAAGCATATTAAAGTTTTACGGAGCTCTGCCCACCAGAGCAACACCCAGCTCTATCCACCACCAGTCCCTCCCATCAGGAAGCTTGCACAAGCCTCTTAGATAGCCTCATCCACCAGAGGGCAGAGAGCAGAAGTAAGAAGAACTATAATTCTGCAGCCTGTGAAATGAAAACCACATTCACAGAAAGATAGACAAAATGAAAAGGCAGAGGGCTATGTACCAGATGAAGGAACAAGATAAAACCCCAGAAAAACAACTAAATGAAGTGGAGATAGACAACATTTCAGAAAAAGAATTCAGAATGATGATAGTGAAGATGATCCAGGACCTCAGAAAAAGAATGGAGGCAAAGATCGAGAAGATGCAAGAAATGTTTAACAAACACCTAGAAGAATTAAAGAACAAACACCTAGAAGAATTAAAGAACAAACAAACAGAGATGAAGAATACAGTAACTGAAATGAAAAATACACTAGAAAGAATCAATAGCAGAATAACTGAGGCAAAAGAACGGATAGGTGACCTGGAAGACAGAATGGTGGAATTCACTGCCACAGAACAGAATAAAGAAAAAAAGAATGAAAAGAAATGAAGACAGCCTAAGAGATCTCTGGGACAATATTAAATGCAACAACGTTCGCATTATAGGGGTCCCAGAAGGAGAAGAGAGAAGGAAAGGATGCGAGAAAATATTTGAAGAGATTATAGTCAAAAACTTCCCTAATGTGGCAAAGGAAATAGCTACCCAAGTCCAGGAAGCACAGAGCATCCCAGGCAGGATAAACCCAAGGAGAAACATGCCAAGACACACAATAATCAAACTGACAAAAATTAAAGACAAAGAAAAATTATTGAAAGCAACAAGGGGAAAATGACAAATAACATTCAAGGGAACTCCCATAAGGTTAACAGCTGATTTCTCAGCAGAAACTCTACAAGCCAGAAGGTAGTGGTACGATATATTTAAAGTGATGAAAGGGAAGAACCTACAACCAAGATTACTCTACCGGCAAGGATCTCAGAAACTCTACAAGCCAGAAGGTAGTGGTACGATATATTTAAAGTGATGAAAGGGAAGAACCTACAACCAAGATTACTCTACCGGGCAAGGATCTCATTCAGATTCGATGGAGAAATCAGAAACTTTACAGACAAGCAAAAGCTAAGAGAATTCAGCACCACCAAACCAGCTCTACAACAAATGCTAAAGAAACTTCTCTAAGTGGGAACACAAGAGAAGAAAAGGAACTACAAAAACAAACCCGTAACAATTAAGAAAATGGTAATAGGAACATACATGTCGATAATTACCTTAAACATGAATGGATTAAATGCTCCAACCAAAAGACACAGGCTCGCTGAATGGATACAAAAACAAGACCCATATATATGCTGTCTACAAGAGACCCACTTTAGACCCAGGGACACATACAGACTGAAAGTGAGGGGATGGAAAAGATATTCCATGCAAATGGAAATCAAATGAAAGCTCGAGTAGCAATGTTCATATCAGATAAGATACACTTTAAAATAAAGAATGTTACAAGTGACAAGGAAGGACACTACATAACGATCAAGGGATCAATCCAAAAAGAAGATATAACAATTATAAATATATATGCACCCAACATAGGAGCACCTCAATACATAAGGCAACTGCTAACAGCTATAAAAGAGGAAATCGACAGTAACACAATAATAGTGGGGGACTTTAACACCTCACTTACACGAATGGACAGATCATCCAATCAGAAAATTAATAAGTAAACACAAGCTTTAAATGACACAATAGACCAGATAGATTTAATTGATATTTATAGGACATTCCATCCAAAAACAGCAGATTACACTTTCTTCTCAACTGCACATGGAATAGTCTCCAGGATAGAACACATCTTGGTTTACAAATCAAGCCTCAGTAAATTTAAGAAAACTGAAATCAGATCAAGCATCTTTTCCAACCACAATGCTATGAGATTAGAAATCAATTACAGGGGAAAAAAAATGTAAAAAATCACAAACACATTGGAGGCTAAACAATACATTACTAAATAACCAAGAGATCACTGAAGAAATCAAAGAGGAAATCAAAAAATACCTAGAGACACATGACAATGAAAACATGACGATCCAAAACCTAATTCTAAGAGGGAAGTTTATAGCAATACAATCCTACCTCAAGAAACAAGAAAAATCAAATAAACAATCTAACCTTATACCTAAAGGAAGCAGAGAAAGAAGAACAAACAAAACCCAAAGTTAGCAGAAGGAAAGAAATCATAAAGATCAAAGCAGAAACAAATGAAATAGAAACAAAGAAAACAGCAGAGATCAATAAAACTAAAAGCTGGTTCTTTGAGAAGATAAAAAAAAATTGATAAACCTTTAGCCAGCATCTTCAAGAAAAAGAGGGAGAGGACTCAAATCAGTAAAATTAGAAATGAAAAAGAGGTTACAATGGACACCACAGAAATACAAAGCATCCTAAGAGACTACTACAAGCAACTGTATACCAATAAAATGGACAACCTAGAAGAAATGGAAAAATTCTTAGAAAGGTACAAACTTCCAAGACTGAACCAGGAAGAAACCGAAAATATGAACAGACCAATCACAAGTAATGAAATTGAAACTGTGATTAAAAATCTTCCAACAAACAAAAGCCCAGGACCAGATGGCTTAACAGGTGAATTCTATCAAACATTTAGAGAAGAGCTAACGCCCATCCTTCTCAAACTCTTCCAAAAAATTGCAGAGGAAGGAACACTCCCAAACTCATTCTGAGACCACCATCGCCCTGATACCAAAACCAGACAGAGATACTACAAAAAAAGAAAATTACAGACCAATACCACTGATGAATACAGATCCAAAAATTCTCAACAAAATACTAGCATGCAGAATCCAACAACACATTAAAAGGATCATACACCATGATCAAATGGGATTTATCCCAGGGATGCAAGGATTCTTCAATATATGCAAATCAATATATGTGAGACAGCATATTAACAAATTGAAGAATAAAAACCATATGATCATTTCAATAGATGCAGAAAAAGCTTTCGCAAAATTCAACACCTATTTATGATAAAAACTCTCCAGAAAGTGGGCATAGAGGGAAACTACCTCAACATAATAAAGGCCATATATGACAAACCCACAGCAAACATCATTCTCAATGGTGAAAAACTGAAAGCATTTCCTCTAAGATCAGGAACAAGATAAGAATGTCCACTCTCACCACTATTATTCAACATAGTTTTGGAAGTCCTAGCCATGGCGATCGGAGAAGAAAAAGAAATAAAAGGAATCCAAATCAGAAAAGAAGAAGTAAAACTGTCACTGTTTGCAGATGACACGATACTATACATAGATAATCCTAAAGATGCCACCAGAAAACTACTAGAGCTAATCAATGAATTTGGTAAAGTTGCAGGATACAAAATTAATGCACAGAAATCTCTTGCATTCTTATATACTAACAATGAAAGATCAGAAAGAGAAATTAATCCCATTCATCACTGCAAGAAAAAGAATAAAATACCTAGGAATAAACCTACCTAAGGAGGTAAAAACCTGTACTCAGAAAACTGTAAGACACTGTTGAATGAAATCAAAGATCACACAAACAGACGGAGAGATATACCATGTTCCTGGATTGGAAGAATCAATATTGTGAAGATGACTATACTACCCAAAGCAATCTACAGATACAATGCAATCCCTATCAGATTACCAGTGGCATCTTTTACAGAACTTGTACAAAAAATCTTAAAATTTCTATGGAGACACAAAAGACCCTGAGTAGCCAAAGCAGTCTTTGAGGGAACAAAATAGAGCTGGAGGGATCAGATTCTCTGACTTCAGACTATACTGCAAAGCTACAGTAATCAAGACAATATGGTACCGGCACAAAAACAGAAATACAGATCAATGGAACAGGATAGAAAGCCCAGAGATAAACCCACGCACCTACGGTCAACTAATCTATGACAAAAGAGGCAAGGATATATAGTGGAGAAAAGACAGTCTCTTCAATAAGTGGTGCTGGGGAAACTGGACAGCTACATGTAAAAGAATGAAATTAGAACACTCCCTAACACCATACACAAAAATAAATACAAAATGGATTAGAGACTTAAATGTAAGGCTGGAAACTATAAAACTCTTAGAGGAAAACATAGGAAGAGCATTCTCTGACATAAATCACAGCAAGATCTTTTTTGACCCACCTCCTAGAGTAATGGAAATAAAAAATAAATAAACAAATGGGACCTAATGAAACTTAAAAGCTTTTGCACAGCTAAGGAAACTATAAACAAAACGAAAAGACAACCCTCAGAATGGGACAAAATATTTGCAAACTAATCAACAGACAAAGGATTAATCTCTAAAATATATAATAAACAGCTCATGTAGCTCAATATTAAAAAAACAAACAACTCAATCCAAAAATGGGCAGAAGACCTAAATGGACATCTCTCCAAGAATACATACCGATGGCCAAGACGCGTATGAAAAGCTGCTCAAAATCATTAATTATTAGAGAAATGCAAGTCAAAACTAAAATGAGGGCTTCCCTGGTGGCGCAGTGGTTGAGAGTCCGCCTGCCGATGCAGGGGACACAGGTTTGTGCCCCGGTCCGGGAAGATCCCACATGCCGCGGAGCGGCTGGGCCCGTGAGCCATGGCCGCTGAGCCTGCGCGTCCGGAGCCTGTGCTCCACAACGGGAGAGGCCACAACGGTCAGAGGTCCGCGTACCGCAAAAAAAAAAAACTACAATGAGGTATCACCTCACACCAGTTAGAATGGGCATCATCAGAAAATCTACAAACAACAAATGCTGGAGAGGGTATGGAGAAATGGGAACCCTCTTGCACTGTTGGTGGGAATGTAAATTGATACAGCGACTATGGAGAACAGTATGGAGGTTTCTTAAAAAACTAAAACTAGAATTACCATATGACACAGCAATTGCACTACTGGGCATATACCCAGAGAAAACTGTAATTCAAAAAGACACATGCACCCCAATGTTCACTGCAACACTATTTACAATAGCCAGGTCATGGAAGCAACCTAAATGCCCATTGACAGACGAATGGATAAAGAAGATGTGGTACACAGATACAATGGAATATTACTCAGCCATAAAATGGAATGAAATTGGGTCATGTGTAGAGACGTGGATGAATCTAGAGACTGTCATACAGCGTGAGGTAAGTCAGAAAGAGAAAAACAAATATCGTATATTAACGCATATATGTGGAATCTAGAAAAATAGTGAAGATGAACCAGTTTGCAAGGCAGAAATAGAGACACAGATGTAGAGAACAAATGTATAGACACCAAGGGGGGAAAGTGGCAGGGGGAATGAATTGGGAGATTGGGATTGACATATATACACTAATATGTATAAATAGATAACTAATAAGAACGTGCTGTATAGAAAATAAATAAAATAAAATTCAAAAAAAAAAACCTTTCCAGTATAACTGCAAACGCACACATGCACATGCACACAAACACACACACACACACACACACACACACACCCCTGCATGTGTGCGGTCACAGGGGAACATGGCTAGAATCTCATTACTAGAAACCAGGGGTGTACCAGGGGTGTCTGGAGCTGAGTGGGACCAGAAATTAAGATCAATTCAACTGTGAGCTACTCAGGGTTGACCTACCCTACAAGGATGAATCCCAGAGTCTTTAACTAGGCTGACCTTCAGCCAGAGACACCCTAGCTCAACCTGCAAGAGTTCAGAGACGTTGTAAAACATTAAAATATCCCTATTATCAAATGGCTTTGGGGCACATGAAGAACATGAAAGATTCAAATCAAAGGCTAAAATTCAATTTAAAATCAGAAGGCTCTACTTTTATACAAGAACAAACAGTCAAGCACAAAGTATACATACTTCACAGATATGGAGAGACACTGACTTCAGTGGGGTTGACTGGAGGGTGAGTGCATCACAGCAGAGTCTACAGGGTACTTAGGCTTATGTTTATTTGGTGTCTGATTAGAAATGCCTTTCTCAATGTAAACTGATGGCCCACAAAAATCTCTCAATAAATGTTAACTATTATTGTGATTACCAATGCTAACTGTGATAACTCGAAATCAAATATAAAGTGATTCGTATATAAAGTGATTTGCCCCCCATGTCTGTGTCCAGCCCTAGTTCTCTAAATGAGGTGGGCAAAGCTTTTGTCATGGGGAAGGATGCTGTCAAAGGGAAGCCTAGGCCAGGCAGGAGAAGGCAGGCAACCCTGTCTAGGATGAATGGATGAGTTCCCAGCAGTTTGCCAGCCCAATCGCCATGAACTGGAAACCAACTAATTGGGAGAATCCTAGAATTGCTACTGCTGTCCTCCAAAAGTCTCACCCAGTCACAATACCCAGAATTGTCCCTATGGATATTTAAGTTAGCTCAGAAAGCTGCCACCAGGTGGCGCCACAACAAGGCTGCGACCAAAAGTCCAACCCAGAAGCTCAATTGTTTAATTCATTAACCTCACCATTAAGGAACTCCATATTTGATAGAACCAACATATTGGGGTCCCATTTTGGTATTATGGCTATTGTGTTATGATAACTTTTAAGAGTGAAGGAGACTCTATAATAATGTTGGAGCAAAAGACATAAACTATTCAGGTCAAATAGGATATATGTCACCCTAGTTATGGCAAGGTTTACACTTTATTATTATTACTACTACTACTACAACAACTGTTTTAGACCATAATATTGCTTTGAAGTTATTTGTGATACAAACATACATGTAAACTTCATGTTAAAATGCCAACTTCATGCTACTGCCTAAGTGTCTACAGCTTATTAAACCCTAGAAAACGAGAACACTGCATACGCAAGCTTGAGAAACAAATATCCCCAAACCATTCCGAAGAGACAGAAAAGTCCTACTTCTTCATTCCCAACCGTGTGTCACGCCAGCTCAACCTGTATCCCGCTATTTCTGATACTGGGCTCTTTGGGGGAGTCAGGAGTCTACAGGACAGACCAGGCCAATTTTGGTGGCTTCTCAACCCTCACTTTCATCCAGCAAAGTCCATCCTATTAGGAAATGTACCTCAACAGTCTCCTGGAATTGCTAGGTTTTCAAAGTATGGTCCCAAACGTAAGAGTTGAGATGGTGACACAAGTGGAAGCAGGGGCTGCTAGGTTATTTAGAATCAGATTGGTATCCATGCTCCACGGAACACAGATGTGGTGGCACACTCAGCATTTACTGGCTGTCTTTCTTATTTTCCTTTTGCTTCATTTTCTTCACTTCTTTAATTTAAATGTTTATTGCAGCACCTATACATTTTTTAAATAAATTAAATACTCAGTTACTTGAATATTTGATATCATGTAGAAGAATTTGACAACTGATACTATTTTCTCATTTTCCATCTCAAAATTGGGTAGAGATGGGCTGAGCCTAATTATTACACAGGTCATCTTCCTATAGTTAACAGAAAATGTTTTTGCAACGTCACACTCATGAGAGGGGGAATCCAATAAATAGCTGACCTAATACTATATTCTAGAAAATATCAAACATATAGAACAGATAGTAACTCAACTACATTTACTCTTATTTCCCTAC
>NW_006787833.1:3241560-3251066 GCF_000442215.2 Lipotes vexillifer | reverse complement strand
TTCCCTACAGTCCTGATCATTTGGTTTCTGAATCAGTAAGTACTTTCCATGGACACATGGGCGTCACCTGTCTTGTTTGTTTGCATCTTGTCATTTGGCTCTGTGCCATCATCATTAGACATCTTTGCAATCTCTCCTTTTTTTCCATTTCTGCATGTATTGAGAGTAGACATAGATTGACAAATTCTTTTGTAGGAAATGGGAAAGATATGAGAGCAACTTAAGTGTCCGTCAATAGGTGAATGGATAAAGAAGATGTGGTCTATACATACAATGGAATGTTACTCAGACACGAAAAAGGAAGGAAACCACACAACATGGATGGGCCTTGAGGGCATTATGCTAAGTGAAATAAGTCAGATGGATACTATATGATCTCAAAAAACTACCAAACAAACAAAGGAGCTCATAGATACACAGAACACATTGGTGGCTGCTGGGGTCAGGGGTGGTGGGGTGGATGAAATGGGTGAAGGGGGTCAAAAGGTGGAAACTCAGTTATAAAATAAATGTCATGGGATGTAACGTGCAGCATGGTGACTACGGTTAATAAGGCTGTATTATATATTTGAAAGTTGCTAAGAAAGTAGATCTTAAAAGTCCTCATCACAAGGAAAAAACTTTTTGTAACAATGATGGATGGATGTTAGCTAGACTTATTATGGCGATCATTCAGAATAGATACAAGTATCAAATTATTATGTTGTACACCTGAAACTCATATAAGGTTTATGTCAATTATACCTCAAAAAATAGATAAGTTACCATTAAAAACAAAGTGGAGAGACGAGGCCTTTTGTGAGCGATGGGAAAGCTGGTTTTTCCTTTAGATAATCAACTTTCTTATTTCACCAGATGCCTTTGGCATTGAAAAATGGCTGAAAAGAAGAAAGGGAAACTTACTGAAAGATATCACTATATCCATCCATAAATAATTATTGATTAGTATAATGAGGCTTTACGTGAGAGTGGAAACTCACTACAGATTGAGTTATCTCAGGTTGAGGTGGATTGCCAGAGTCAACGTCAATTCTTTTTCTCACAACTGTAAAATGAGTCGACCAGGACCCACTCCACCAAGGAATAAGAAAGATATGGCAACACTTGGGTCTATGACATTCCTTTCACCAAGACCTCTTTATTCCATAAAGTTTATACTTTATGGAATAAAGTTGCATTTTGTTTATTTTTCTAAGTGGGCACATCATAGAAACTGTCATACTTGATCAGTGCCTTTGGAGAAATATGAAAGCATCACACTCCCATCTGTGCAGCGGGACTGAGCAGGGAGAAATCGGGAAGATTAGGCAGAGAGCTTTCACGCCGAGATCCCCCGGCTATGTGAAAAACCAAGCCTATTGAACACAAAACACCGAACCACGAAAATAACTCTGCCACCAGGAAGGAAAGAAAAGGAATAAATGCCCCCAGCAAAGCACACCCCAGCAAGCAAACCCAACTTGGTTGCATTTCAAAAAATTCATTACCATTCCCTCCAAGCTCCATTACATTCCTCTGCCTCAGCTGCTCTTTACGCAAGTTCTGCTGCCTCATTTTCCTTTATTGATTAAACGGTAATGAAACAGAGCAGGACCCTATGGTCCTTCCCCGCCATGTCCTCTGCCTGCCTTTTGTCTGTAGAAAAACTTCAGCCACAGAATAAGTTTAATCAGAGAAGTGAGAAAACGCAGAAGCAAAGAAAAGCAGTCAAACGGGGCAAAATAATAATAGTTTAGTCAGTAAGCAAAGTCAAGGACCTTTAGTTCCTCCTCAAGGGATATAGATCATATTCTGAGCCGTATCCTGTGAGCTGTCTTATAGATCCTGAAACCCCCACCAGGTGGAAGAAGCGAACTACATGGTGAGCAGACTGTAGCCGTGACATAAGCTGCCACAATTCCGAGAGCTGGCCTCAAGGAAATGGGAAAAAAATGACCCTGGAACTGAAGACTAACTGTACTTAAAGCAATCGAGATGATGCTGATTAGACCACCCCAGGACCAATTTCAAGATGACGTCAGAGCTGACTGTGCTGTTTCTGCATGTAGCCCTCTCTCTCCGCCTATAAAAGCTTTTGCCCACTGAAGGTCAGTGGGGGAGTTGGCCTTTGTGAAACTGTGCACCTCAGATTGGGACCTGAACCCATGTGCGGGGACTCGAACTCGGTCAAAACCCATGGTCTTCCAACTGTGATCACGCACCTGGTTTCAGGACTTAATGAAGCTCAGGGTCTTGATGTCCCATTGCAGAAAGAATTTGGTGAGAGACAAAGTGATAGGTAAGAAGTGCACTTATTTAGAGAGAAACACGCTCCACAGACAGAGTGTGGGCCATATCAGAAGATGAGAAAAGCACCAGGGTATGGGGGTGTTAGTTTTTATTGGGGTGGGTAATTTCATAGGCTAATGAGTGAGAGGAGTATTCCAGCTATTCCGGGAAGGGGTGGGGATTTCCAGGAACTGGACCATTGCCCACTTTTTGATCCTTTTGGTTGGCCTTGGGACTGTCATGGTACCTGTGGATGTGTCATTTAGCTTGCTGTTGCGTTACAGTGAGCATATGCTGAGGCTCAAGGTTTAGTGCAATTCGACTTGTCTACCATCTTGGACCCATGTGGCTCTAATCAGTTTATGTCATGTCCTTGGGCTATGTCATTCTCTCAGAGGTTGTGTCCTGCCCCCTTCCCTCCTGTTTCACTTTGACACGAGTCTGCCCTCCCCATCCCTGGTTGCTGGCCTCCGAAATAAAGCAAACTTTCCTTTCCACCAACCTCGCTTCTTTATTGGCTTTAGAGCTGCGAGCAGCCAGACCCCACTTTCGATAACAGTAACACTTTACTTCTTTGTATAAATCAAAAGTTTACCTAAACCAGGATTTGGGCTTTCCACATTGTTAGCCATAAACCTAAAAAGCTTTTTTATTGTTTGAAACCTCTGTGCTAGCCAATGTAGCAGCCAACAGCCACAGGGGACCACTTACTTTAAAATGAATTATAATAAAATACCATTACACATTCAATTGCTCAGTTGCACGGGCCACATTTCAAGTACCCAACCACACATGGCTAGTGGCTGCCATATTGGCCAGTGTGGACATAGGACCTTTCCATCTCTGCAGAAAGTTCTCCAGGCAATGGAAGGATTACAGAACTCAGCTTCCACTATGCAGCTGGTTTATATTGCTGGAAGCTTTCTGACACTCTGAGAACCTACCTTCCCTGTTGCTTGGTTGAGTTCCTGATATTACTACTAATGTGGACTCAGATGCCAGAAATTCCCCGGGGCCTAGGTGACTCAGGTTTAGAAATTGTGTTCATTCTTGTAGGCTATGATGCCTCTGCTTTATTTGGGACTCAAAAGAAGATTTCCTAATCTTTAAAGTAGCCTCCCAAGGTCATTGTCACGGTTAATTTTGTGCATCAGCTGGATCATGTGATGCCCAGATTAGTTCTGGGTGTGTCTGTGAGGGTGTTTCCCAATGAGATTAACGGTTGAATGGAGACTCAGTAAAGTGGATGACCCTCCCCCAAGTGAGTGGGTGCCATCCAGCCCATCAAGGGCCTGAATAGAGCACAAGTGGAGGAAGGAGGAATTCACCCCTTTAATCCTGAGCTGGGACATATCTCATCTTCTCCTGCCCTTGGCTTGGGATTTATGCCATAGGCTCAACTGGTTCTCAGGCCTTTGGACTCAGACTGCATTATACTACTGCCTTCCCTGGTTCCCCAGCTTGTGGATGCCAGATCGTGGGACTGATACCGAGCAAGACCCTGTGGGGCTCCTGGGCACAGAAGCCTTTCTGTCCCCAGTTTCTTGTTTGTAGGAAATAGGCTTCAGCTTCCAAGACCTTTCCCAAGTTCCAAGGAGCAGGTTCAAACAGTTGCTAATCAGGGAAGGGAGGGGATGCAGAGACAAGGGAGGAGCCATCAAGAAACAATAGTGCAGCCTTGGGGCAGGGTCTTGGTTCTGCCTCAAGGGATACACATGACAGTATCTTTGAACCCTTCAGGCAGAACTAAAACAGCCCCAACAAATGGAAGATGTTAACTACTTGAAGAAGCATTGTTTATTCCAGAGAGGTCACAGTTTGACGACCTCGAGAATCACAGAAGCTCCCCAGAAGACCACCTGAGGCCAGGTTAAAGGACTACAGTCGCAGCACACACCCTGATCCTTATCAGCAACCCCGCCCTTTAACCACTGCTATAAATGGGGTTGGGACATACAGTTTTTGAAGGCATGAGCCTGCTGTGTCCTCCTTTGCCTGGCAAAGCAATAAAACTACCCAAAACTCTGTCTGTGAGATTCGATTCAGCACTGGTGCACAGAGGCCAAGTTTTCGGCATGAGCACTTCTCAGCCTCCTTATCTCGTGAGCCAATTCCAATCACCCTTCTCATCACAGTAAGTATAGGATGCTGGGGATGCTTCACTCAAGCCCATGGAAAGGCTCATCCATGAACTTCCTCAGCCCTGCCTGACCTTCCCAGATGATACGCACGCAGGCCTTTCACCCTGGAAAGGGCACAAGCACCAACTAGCGCCTAGCAGTTGGAGGGGGTCACACTTCCACTCTTTGAAATGTTGAAATACAGCAACGATCATGCCAAGGATAAATAGCATAAGGACAAATAGAGACTATTTGGGGGCAGCCAGGCCTCCAGCTTGTTTCCCTGGCGGACGGAAGGGTCTGGTCTGGTCTGGATTGTTAGGACCTTCTGTACACTTATTAAACAAGAACAATGACTGTCCCCAGAACTTGTCACTTCTTGAGGCTCTTATTTCTTCCTGAGATTTATTGCAGATTCTGCAGCGAGTGGGTTCAGACAGATAAAAGCTGGCTCTTGGCTGACCCACCCAGGGGCCAGGCCTCGAGTCAGTGACCCAGTCGGCCTCCCCATTTGATAGGCATCATGTCCAGCCACTGCTAAAAGATAATAATTGGTTGGTTATTTTCAAAGCTAAATATTCAGAATAACCTAACAGACTCTCACATAGCCACACGGGCACACAAGGTTTTCATAACCTTCTCAACACAAGAGCTCACATTTCTTCCGTCCGTCCCAACCACACGCTGACAACCAGCCAGCACTTAAATTGGAACAAAAAGATGAAAAGATGGACCCACTACTTAGAATATTTTTAAAAAACTATTGCCGCTGTCTTTTCCACACCAGGGGCCTGTGCTTTGAATTTTAATATATATATTCATCTACTTTATGCTCTGTTGCTCCTTTTAATCTTAATTTCTTTTCTTTGTCTCCTATTTGTAGACCCAAATGTTCCATATTGAAAAGCTAGTTCAAAGGTCAATCTTTAAAAAGAGAAACAAAATATATTTTTGAAAAATTACATAAAACACTGGAGATGAGATCAACAGGCTCATGTTCCACTGATTGAAATGCAAAATAATACAAGATTTCTGGGAAGCAATTTCATCCAGCCCAATCAATGGCTTTAAAGTCATTCAAAACCTTTGACCTAATTGACACCTCTACTTCTGGGGAGCTAGCTTAAAAAACCGGATAGTGCCACAAAGGTCTCTGCCCAGGGATGTTCATCACAGTATTATTTATGATGCTGAAAAGCCAGGGAGGGGAACTGAAATGTTTAAGAGATCCATCTCCATTTCACAAACAAGGAGAGTGAGGTTCCTAGATACTTCTACAGCGCTGTGGTAGGAATCAGACCAAATTGTACATATTGTTTGTAAAGGGCCACTTACTATTTCTCTTAAATTTCCCTCCCCTCCTCTGCCATGCTAAGCTAAGATCTTTAGGGGGCAAAAATTGTATTTTACTTATCTTGGGTCCCCCGAAGCTTTACCCACTGTCCCCAAGAGGGCAAAGGACAAATGAGTGTCTGGTGTGGGCCAGCCTGGAATAGAATGCATTTTGACATTCCTGAGACCCCCACGTATTTGGAGCTGGGATCTAACATTTAAGTGAGAATCACAAGAATGAGTCAAATTAAGTGACTTGGAAAACTGTCAGACATTACAACACATTGTAATCCAATTTCCTAATGGGAGTTGTAGACGGGCTGCCATAAGAGGTATTTCAATATAAAGTGCTTAAAAGCCCTGACTGTATCTCAGAGATGCCTTAGCATGGGGAAACAGGCTGCTGGATTTTCTTCATCTCTCTTTAGTGGGAATCCGCGTGATATGACAAAGCAGATTCAAGCTCCAACAGGATACCTAGGGTATGAACAGACATCCCCTCTTTGATGCTTTGAGACAATAAGTCATTGTGTGGGCTGAAGAAGTGCCCCAGGATAGCTCCAAACTGGTGCGTCCTCTCCTAGTAGGAGAAAGGGGTGGCCCTCTCTGCCGTAACCCCCCTCTGACGCCTTCCCTATGGGACCCCCCAATAACAAGGCCGCTCAGAAGCATCCACACCAGAATTCAGAGGCACGGAGGCCTTTGTATTAGCCACGCTGGGAAGACAGTCTTTGGGAGAATATTAATTATGAGACGGCACATCATTACCCTTTGCCTCCAAAGACCGCCTGCTTCTAGTGAGAGGTGGAACAGCCCCAGCTGTCCCTCCAGCTTCACCTAATTGTCTCCACCCCCACCCCTGCCACCTTATCAGAGAAGAGGGGGCTGGATCAGATGTCTGCCCTGAGCTCCTAGCGTCCAGTGATCTTATTTCCTCCTTAATGGAAGATCTGCACTCCTGATACCGAAAATCATTTAGTCCCGGTGAAGCCAGCCACAAGCTCAGCCAGCTCTTCTCCTGTGGACACAGAACACCAGGCAAAGAAATGATCTATAACCTTAAAGCACATGAAGATGCCTTGAAAGCAGAGGAGGGGAGCAGAACGACTCTTTGTGATTTTGTGGTGGACGGCTCGCGTCGGCACCACGGCGAGCTGTTTTTCAAGAAGGTATTTCAACATTTGAAGGCTGTAACTGTCTTTTTTTTTTTTTTGGCATTGAAGTATAGTTGATTTACAATATTATATTAGTTTCAGGTGTACAGCACAGTGATTCAGTATTTTTACAGATTATACTCCATTAAAAGTTATTAGGAGATAACAGCTTTAATTCCATGTGCTGTACAATATATCCTTGTTGCTTACCTATTTTATACATAGTAATTTGTACTTCTTAATCCCATACCCCTAACCTGTCCCCCCGCCCGATAACCACTAGTTTGTTTTCTATATCTATAAGGCTGTTCCTATTTTGCTATACATATTCGTTTGTATTATTTTTTAGATCTGCATATAAGTAATATGGATCAGAACCCTTGTGGTTCAAATAGTGAACAGTTATTTCACACTTACTGCTGTGGACTGAATGTTTGTGTCCTCCCCCCAAGTTCATATGTTGAAACCTAATCCCCCATGTGATGGTACTTGGAGGTGGTGCTTTTGGGAGATGATTAAGTCATAAAGGTGGGGTCTTCATGATGGGATCAGTGCCCTTATAAAGGGATCTCCTCAGAGCTCCATTCTCCCTTCAGCATGTCAGGATCCAGGGAGACAACAGTCATCTATGAACGAGACACTGAGTCTACTGCCACCTTGATCTAGGACTTGCCAGCCTCCAAACTGTGAGAAGAAAATGGTTGTTATTTAAGCCACCCAGTCCATGGTATTTTTTGTTATAGGAGCTGGAATGGACTAAGACATGTAATGGACTAAGCAGCTGGAAGGGACTATAGACCAGATGCCCTGGTAATTGTTTTATAAGCATGATCTCTTTCAATTTTCACAACAACCCTATGAGGTAGGTGCTATCATTATCTTTGAAGTGAGAGAGGTTAAGTAACTTACCCACTCAGACAGTAAGCAGTGGAGCCAGTGTTCAGGCCCTAGCCAAGCTTTTAGCACTTCCAAGGACCAGTCCTAAAGGGAGGTCCTGTTGATTTGACCAGATCATCCGTCAGGGTTGCCCTGGGCTCAGGTGGTCTACTCAACCAGAAACACCCAGGGAACAGAAGAACCAGAGGTGGCATTTCAACATTTGAAGACTGTAGCTGTCTTGATGCCATTTGAATGAAGGACACAGTGCTTTACATTTGCCAAGGGAGAGATGCTACAAGAGCTTTCGTCTTCTCTGTCTGTATAAATCCTGTCCTTTTTTAGACTGTCTTCCCCTCTGGGAGGTGGTCATTAGCATCTGTGGGGGCACATACAGAGATGTGCAGAGTCCAACCTGCACGACTCTACCTAGAGGCTCTGAACTTAGATCTTCAAAGCCCAACTCCAATCCCATGTGTGCTATGAAGGCTTCCCTAGCTGTCCTTGTGGAGATGAGGGGAGACAGTGATGGGACCCGAAGTTCTGGGCTGGGAGCTAGCAGACGTTGCTCTAGCTGTGCTTCTGCTGAGTGTACACTGGAGTGACCTTAGACAAATCATTTGACTTTCCCGGACCTCAGTTTTATCTCTGGAAAATAAAGGAGTGGAACTAGACGAGTCTAAAGGTCCTGCCAGCTCAAAAGCTCTATTAACCTGCCTCTTTCGAGCTCAAAATTTTTGTAACTTAGTACCTAATATACATTATCTTATACAGCATCATTATTTCCACACATATCTATTTCTATCATATGTCTCTAAAATTTGTGAGTTTCTTGTAGGCAGGGTCTCTCTAGATTCTCAATTGAAACAATGATTTTTGATGTTCAGAGTCCCACTGTCCACAGATAACCTTGTATCTGACATATTTCCCCTGTGTCTAGAACTCCACTGTCATCATGGACACAACGAAGTGAAGCATTCTGGGAAAAATAAAAAGGAAGGAAACCAGCTGTGATTTTTAAAAGTCTTCTTTGTATTGTGCCTAAATGTAAACAAAGAATCATCTAAGTAATAGCCCCTTGCTAATTTATACTCGAATATCATAATTTGTAAGGCAGAATCACACCAATAAAGCTAATAGGTATATAATAAAAAGCACATTATCCCAATTTTTTGCAGTTTATTATTGTGGCTGAATTAGAGCAAGCATGATGAACCAGGTCACTTCATTAGATTAGATTTCAGATAAAAGAATGTGAGAATTTTTAAATGCCAACAGTTGGACTGTTGAAATGACACAATAGCAGCCAGTGAAGCAGGAAAAAGGTAGATGCCATCAGCTCCAGAAGCCTTTGTCTTGACTTTAATGGAAAAGCCATGGAAAATAAATACATTCCAGGGGTTCAAAAGTTATTTTAAATTCCATCTGTATACTTAAGTGAAAAACAAGCCAGCCCCTCAAATAATTAAAGCCATCAATATGAACTACTCAGGTTTGAAAGGGACCAGTATTTCTTACTCATAAAAAATGTAATAGTATGTGCAATTTGTTTTTGTTTTTTGTTTCTGCCGTCTGCTACTTGAATTGCAGGGTATGGTTGAAAAGTTAATATAACACCAGAATATCATTAATAAGACTACTGAATGCTTAATCTTAGCCAAAGCATGAAAGCATGGCTTTCTTTTTTTTTTTTTTGTGGTACGCGGGCTTCTCACTGCTGTGGCCTCTCCCGTTGCGGAGCACAGGCTCCGGACAC
>NW_006787833.1:3218791-3241443 GCF_000442215.2 Lipotes vexillifer | reverse complement strand
CAGGCTCCGGACACGCTGGCCCAGCGGCCATGGCTCACGGGCCCAGCCGCTCCGTGGCATGTGGGATCTTCCCGGACCGGGGCACGAACCCGTGTCCCCTGCATCGGCAAGCGGACTCTCAACCACTGCGCCACCAGGGAAGCCCATGGCTTTCTTTTTCACTGTAACTTTTTTAACTTCATAAACTGAAACAAGTGTGACTTTAGACTTTTTTCCCCTCTTTTAGAGAAAAAGAGCATTAAGTAAGTGGGAAGAAAAGCAAATTTAATAAAACTGAGTGTAATAACATAGTTCCCTATAGAATACTAGGTCAAGGTGTCCAGCTGTTTCTCCCACTCATGTTGAAAGCTTTTCTTAGAGGTTCTATTTAAAGAGCTTGGTGGAAAGCTTGAAAGAATAGTACAAACACATGAGTGAAAGTCTCTATTAACCAATCAGTCCGTAAATTCACCAAGTTTTGCCAAAGAACAAGGAAAGCCTACTGTGAAATTAACCATTTCCCACTATTTAAGAATTTAGTTATGGGAGTCTCAGTGGCTATTTTCCATGCCTCCTGGCTGCCTTGCATCCTTAGCTTGAAAGCCTTACCATCCTGAGCAGGTCATTTCGTTTTCTTCTTTTTTCTTCCTGGCTGCCTTGCATCCTTAGCTTGAAAGCCTTACCATCCTGAGCAGGTCATTTCATTTTCTTCTTTTTTTCTTCTTTCTTCTTTTTCTTCTTTTCTTCTTCTTCTTCATTTTGCTAACATTGCATTACCCATTGGGAAAAGAAGTTCAACCTTGTTCTGACAGTGGTATCTAAGGCCACATTCTGCTGCTTTGGGACATGAACTCTGTGTTTAGGCTTAGGACCCACCAGCTTCGCATAAACTGCGGTTATTCGAGTTCCCTCCAGAATTCTGAGATTTGCTGATCAAGTATTTACCCCACTGTTACCATTCATGATGAAATCGACTTTGAACATCATCAAACTCCATTTGATTTTCTCCCCTCTCTTCACAAACACCCCAACATTTTCAGGCTCCTTCTTGGTTTCTTTATCTTCTCCAGGTAAAATGACAGGAATCACACCCACCCCCCATCCCAAGTAGGGATACGACCTGGTTTTGCTCGAAAGGAAAACAGACTTCTGGTTTTTCAAAAATACCTTTGGTCGTGGGAAAAGGATGCTTCAAGTTCTTTAAAGAGTCTGTAAATTATCAGTCTTGTACCAACTACCAAATCACCAGCAAGCCTTCCTCCTTGGTGAGATGACAGATCCCACAGAAAAGGACCAATTCCCTAAACTCTGTGTCTCCAGAACCTCCTTCTATATGTTCCCCCTTTTCCCACGTTCCTACCCTTTCTTTAGTTCTTTCACACCCATTTCCTGAGTGTCTACTATGTGCCTGAAACATAATTGGCTGCCAAGGACACAGGAACGTGCTCGGAACTCTTCCCCAAAATCCGTCCACAGGATTTCCTAAGTGTTACCTTCACTTCCTCACTTTTCTGTCATTACACCTGATGCACTCATCTTTTTGTTTAAGCATTTTACTATACAGAATAAGTTTTCAAAATGAACATGCACTCTACCCTGTAGACAACATAAAAGATGTCAAAGGAAATAATCCTAAGCATTGGTCCTTAGCAGACCCATGGTTCCCACTCTGGACCACCCAGCAGTGTTGACAGGTGGTGGCCTGCACGGGGGCACCTGGTCACATCCAGCTCTCTAGAGTCTGGGCCCCCCCTCCTGGGACAGGGCTCTATCCATCTAGAGCCTTTCAAGAAGGCTCTATCCATCTAGGTCCTTCCAAGAAGGACCACCTATGGAAATTCTCACAAAGGTGCTTTGTAGGCTAGCAGGGTCTTCTCCAAAATCGTCATCATTTATCTCTACTCTCTCCTTTTCTTTTGCAATCCATATCCAATCATTTCCCCAATTCCATGACAACTTAGTTGGTTTATATTGGCATGAAATAAAGTTGAAGATTTTCCTAAAGATTAGACACACAGATCTTCTTTCACCAAGTAGGCATAGTTGTCTAAATGCTCGTTAACTGACCCAAATCAGAACCCAAAACTGCTGAGTTACCATCCCTCGGGTTAAACTGCTGGGCTTCAGTCAAAAATAATAAAGCACCATTTCCACCACCAACATCATCACTCTTTACATTTGTATAACATTTTAGAGTTTACAAAGTTCTTTTGTATATACTCTCATGCCATCTCATGCAATTCACCTAAATTGTGGTAGGTCATAAGGCTGGATCAAGATGGATCTTAGCTATGGAGTTGCTCATGAAAGAAAGAAGAGGAAGAAACGGAAGGGCCAGGAAAATAGGAGGTGAGAGGAAGCCAAAGAATAAGCAAGAGTAAGTCAGAGAAGCAGGGCTCAGTCTGTGTGACAAAAAGAACTTGGAACAGAATAGTGAAGACAATCTCAAAAGCCAGTGTTCCTACTTTGCATTGTCTGAGCACTGGTGTGAGTTCTCTTTGCAACCGTGGGCACCTTGAGTCTCTGGATTCTTCAAGAACAGCCCCTGTCATCTCTGTGAGATGCTTTTGACGAGGACCTGGATGTTCTGGAACCTACATCAGGACCGATGTGCGCGAAACTGGCTAATCCACCACATTCTGCAAATATTTACCGAGCACCTACTGCACGTCAGCATATGCTAACCCCACCATGAATCTGCAACATGGATAGTACTATTCTTATTTTTATTGGGATATTACTGTTTCTATCCAATGAGGAAACTGTGGCTCAGAAAAACATCTTTCTGAGATGACAGAATGCGGCAGTGACGGACCTGGGAATCCATCAAGTCTCAGGTTACAAACTCTTGCCCTCTTGACTGAGTTGTATGGTCCCGTGCGATCCTGTCTCCAATACCTACGTTTATTGCTTTGTTTTTCAAGAATGGAGGAGTAAACAGAGACAACTAAGCTGGATGGAATACCTTCAGACAGGGGTCCTGAGAGCTTCTGAGGGGCTGAGGGAAGGCAGGTGGGTGCTTGTGGATGTCCACAGTCCAGACTCAGTCCAGGAACAAAACCTGACTGTGGGGAGGAGGGAATCGGGTTTGGGTCAGGGCCTGGGTTTTTAAGATGAATCACGTGAGTGTTTCCTGAAGCTCGGAAGTACCAGTCATCAAGAGGGATAAAAGTACCTTCCCTTTATTTCAAGACAAGAAAGGAAAGTGGAGATTCCTAGGATGAATTTTACATGATTTATTATGAATCTCATCACAGATACTATCTGCAGCAAGAGGCTGGTTTTTAAGCCACGCTGTCCACGGACCATGGTGACCGTCTGGCCCTGAATGTCCAGGATCTGCATTTTCCTCTGCTGTCAGAACTTAGGTTCTAGTGATTAACACTGGTTTACTCTTGTCCTTCAGGGGCCCAAACTGACCAACGCTGACCAACTGCAACTTATCATCTTCCTCCAAAGACACCCCCCAACACCAGGTCAATGTGAATCAACTCCATCAAGTCAAGCCTCAAATGCCCCATTTATACCACCTCATCCCAGAAAGCAATTTTAACTTTATTTGTATTATTGATAATGTTACTAATTTGTCATGCCATTCAAAAATAAACATGAATCCTTTCACCTCTGTTAACTGGACAGGGCAATTCGAAATCCTTCCTGGAAATCGACAATCACAGTGCCCTGTGCCACACCTCACCTCATGTGCCAAAGGGAGGTCAGCATGGCCCATCCCTACCTCCAGCCTTTCAGCCAATCATTGAATTTGTTTGGTATGTGTGAGCTATATGGCCTGAAAGTCCTCTCATCACTGCTGTGCTCTCTGAAACCTCACCAATTAGAGAAAATTCACTTGAACTGCTTGAAAGCATTCTGATTCTGCAGTAAGTGACTTTTAAGGACATATAGACACTAACCAAATGTAAAATAGATAGCTAGTGGGAAGCAGCCGCATAGCACAGGGAGATCAGCTCTGTGCTGTGTGACCACCTAGTGGGGTGGGATAGGGAGGGTGGGAGGGAGACACAAGAGGGAGGGGCTATGGGGATATATGTTTATGTATAGCTGATTCACTTTGTTATACAGCAGAAACTGACACACCATTGTAAAGCAATTATACTCCAATAAAGATGTTAAAAAAAATAAATAAAGTGACTGAAATCAGTGAAGAAGGGAGTGTCAGAACCCAAGGTCCTCCCGCATTGGACCAGCCGGATGAGAGAGGTTCTGAGTGGGCTGCTTGGCAGCCTTGGCACTCAGGAAGCAGGCAGAGGGGTTGGAGGAGCTGCCTGGCGGGGGTGGAGAGGGTCCGCACCTTCGGGGCAGGGCACAGTTCATCGAGGCAGGTGTACGGGGCAGGAATCCTACCACGTTGACTGAGGAAAGAAGTCCTGAAGAATAAAGGGGATCATGCAGCCACTGGTGGCAAGATTTAGGCAAAGGGAAGCAAGGCGCTGATCAAGGATCCTGGGTGGGCAGAGCAGAGGCAGGGCTGGTCCAGTGCCATGGGTGCTGCCCTACTCACCTGAGGGGCCTTAAACCCTCTTGACTAGGCGAGCACTAATGTCGGAACTTGACTGAGGGCCTGCCCTATGCAGATTGGGGCAAACTGCTGCATCTACAGGGGTGGAGGGCTTTCAGGGGGGACGCCAAGCAGGGAGTTTTGGCGACAGTGGAGGCCTCATATCAGAATCTGGAGAAACATGGAAAAGGAGGCCTGGGGATGTGGTGAGATGCCCCAGAGAAGGTGCTGTGTGGGGCAGGTACCAAGGATGGGCTCTCTGACCCCAGTGTGCCGGGGCCAGCCCTGGGTGGCGTGATCCGGGGAGATGGATCACATCTTCAAATCCAAATCAGTGTGCTGCAGCTCTCAAATCGTTCTTTCTTCAAATCCAAATCAGTGTGCTGCAGCTCTCAAATCGTTACCTTGAAGATTAACACAGCACGCTCCCTGAATCTGTATTTCTTAACTGGCAGAGTTTTCATGCCAATGATTTTGTTTCCAAACTCCCCCGTGTTACTGGTGGGACACAGCTGACGATTGAGTATGAGGGCCTGGTATACTTTTCTAGACAGCAGGCTTAAAAAACGATGGTTGCTTCTCTGAAAGCTGGTTAATTACTTCTTGTGGGTTTTGCTGTCCCTGCCTTCCTAAGAGAGAAGGTGATTGTTCTCTTGCCCACAAGCACACACACATGCCATATGTGTCCAATGTCTCAATTTTAGTTCAGCAGTGAAGTATGAAATTATTTTTAAATGATATATCTTTCGATATTCAAATGAGAATCAATCTGGCAAGGAAAATTACATGATGCAAATTATTCTTAGTGCATATAAATCAGCTGTGAAATCATTTGAAACTCCTGTGTGTTTGGGTTCTTTCCTGGCAGTGCAGAATACTTATCAACAGACATTAGTAAGCCTCACTTGGCAAAAGTTCTCATTATTTAGAGAACATAGGTTTGCTTGGTGCTTCCTGGTCTGCAAAATACCTAGCCCAGCTTGTGCCCACCATGGAGCATGAATAAAAGAGGTACGTGAGGTTATCCAGTTGTTGAATAATCAGAACCATCCTTTGAGAGCAGAAGATATGAGAATCCGCTTTGAAGAGAGACAGAGAGACACAGAAACTGAGCCATCTGGAACAGTGGATATTCTAAACCAGCAGGAGGAACAGATACTTAGAAATTGGAAGTTACTTCTTAAAATGACATTCAAAATATGATTCTCATCATGTGTGACCCCTTTCCATCCAACCTGTGCTACTCCCACCCCTCCCCCACTCGCTGCAGAATTGGACCAAAGCCTTGAATAGGCAAGTCCAGGAGATCACTGGAGTGAACGCATCTTGAGGAGAGAAATAGTATTTATTGTTTTCTTGTTGCTTTTAGGTGGTGCTTCTGGCTAGTGGTGATCGCCATGGGGCCCTGAAATTAATAAACTAGTGAGAGCCACTGGTCTAGGGATTTTCATTTCCCCTGAGAGGAAGATCTGTATGGTCCACATTTCTTGGGGGATCAGGCACACCTGCTCAGCAAGGCCAGCATGACCCCCTCACCCTTGCACCACCCTTTCTCCATCCATACCAGGGAGACACACTCCCTCCTCCTTCCTTCCCCAAACCTAGGCTGGGGGACACATCCATGCTTCTCTCTGGGAAGGGCTGCTCTCTGGAAGGTGTCAGACTCGTTTCGGTGGCTCCGATTATTTTCTTAGGGGTTCTTGGAGAAGTGTTGAGAAGAGCCAGGCTAGCTGAAAAGATTTTCGGGAACCTCTCTCTAAAGCTGGTCGTTCGCAGCAAGGAGCTTTACCCTGGGGGCTTTGTGCCGAGGTGACATTTACCGTCCATTGCTCTGCTTGGGGAAGAGGTCCTGCCCATTTCACTCCCAGGACAGGGCTGCCCTGCTCCCTCTGATGGGAAAAACAAGCCCCTCTCTTTCAAATCCCTGCCCCCCCAAAAGTGTGCAGAAAGCCAACTCCATAAAAACAGCTCAGTTTCTGAGGAGTGTCTTATGAATCAAGGTCTTTATTTCTCACAGTGGAGCACACACCTGCAGAGCTGCCTATTCTTATCCTTCTGCAACGTTGTGTGGCTCCTTTGGGACACCCGCCACTGTGTGATTGTCACTTGCGTACGTGTGGTTTCCCCATCAGATAGAGGCCCTTTGAGAGCCGAGCTGTTGTTTACTTGTTTTTTCTTCCCTCACTTCTGCTCCTTAGACCAGGAAGAAAGATCTGGGGTTTAGCCAGTTAAAAGGCTAGTTGACATATTTAAAGGGAAGCGTTTTTGACTGTGAAGGTGGCACCTTGACCAAATTTTGAAATATTTTTCCTGCAAAGAACTTCAATATACCAGCAACTTGCAAGCAAGCCTACGTGGATAAAATTCCAACTGCTGGCTTCAGCCATTCAAGGGCCCGCCCCCATCACTATCCAGAAGCAGCAAAAGATGAAAGAGGAAGCTTAAAAGAGACTCGTATTTATCTCCTGAAAGCATATGACTTTTGATGACAGTCATGTTAAGAGGGAAGAGACCTGATTAACTTAATTCCACTGGCCTGCAGCTACAGGGAGAGAGGCTGGAAGTTTTATCAACTTTACTTGTAAGCCCAACTTGTCACTGATGGAGAGCAGCCCCACAGGAAACCATGCCTCACAGAGTAAACGGAAAAGGAAAATGTCCTAGAGGTCTCAAAGAAATGAACCAGCAAACCTGAAATAAGTGTGCCCTGCTTTTTCCATTATGATCCCATGTCATCTGAATTATAAAAAGTTCTAAAAGCAAGAGTCTCCAGGGTAAGAGAGTCACCTGACTCCAAAGAGACCTGGCATTCATGTGAGAAATAGTGGGATGAGTGAAAGGTTGAATATACACCAGGTGAGAGTAAGTTAACAGTATTTTACAAATGAACATCTTAAAAAATTTGCTGCGAAACACTGAGCCTGAAATAACGGTTACCAAAATCATTGCTTTAAAAATACTATATTTATACCTATTTAAGAAATTGGGGGACTTCCCTGATGGCACAGTGGTTAAGAATCTGCCTGCTAATGCAGGGGACATGGGTTCAAGCCCTGGTCTGGGAAGATCCCACATGCCGCGGAGCAACTAAGCCCGTGCGCCACAACTACTGAGCCTGTGCTCTAGAGCCCACGAGCCACAACTCCTGAGCCCACATGCCTAGAGCCCGTGCTCTGCAACAAGAGAAGCCACCGTGATGAGAAGCCCGCACACCGCAAGGAAGAGTAGCCCCTGCTCGCCGCAACTAGAGAAAGCCCGTGCGCAGCAACGAAGACCAAAAACGCAGCCATAAATAAATAAATAAACAAATAAAATTTAAAAAATAGAAGAAATTGGCATGAGAACTATAGTGAGACCTCATCCCCAATCCTGATCTCCAACCCCCATAGCCAAGAATGTGGAAATGAGAAATGAAACTTTAAAATCAGCACGTAATGGGTGAAAGCAGCGAGATACAGAATTATTTCAAAGAAAGTGACTGGTTCTTAAGGCAGCAAGACAAGTGTTTAATCTGATGGAGGATATTCATATTTCAAAGACAAACCACTTGTAATAAACTATAATGGAAAAGAATATATATTATGTATGAACTGAATCACTTTGCTGTACACCAGTACACCAGAAACTAACACAACATTGTAAATTTACTTCAAAAAAAAAGACAAACCACATCTCTGTTCCTATGGACTGGATCATCTATGGAAGCAAGGAACACGTAGAGAGGGAGGCCTCTCTCCTTGGCTTTTAGAATAACTGTCTTTTCCCATGTGTCTTCGCATGGTCTTTTCTCCGTCTATGTCTGTGTCCCAATGTGCCTTTTTCAGAAGGACACTAGGGGTTAGGTTTTCAACATATAAATTTGGGAGGAGGACAGTTTAACCCATGAGAACATCCCTAATTCCCTGGTCACCCTCAGCCCACACATCAAAGCCCTTGTCCAGTCCACTGACTCCACCCCGAGGGTCTCTTTATCACAGTGACTGCCCTTTCTAGGCCTCTGTTATTTCCTTCCTGTGAACCCCCCTCCAGACCCTTCATCTACTCTTCACACCTCGGCCCAGAGGACTCACTTGCTATTGCCTTTAAAGCACTTCACTGGGGCCCCCTTACCCTCGAAATGAAATCAGAAGTCCTCATTACGGCTCTGAAGACCTTTCAGGATCTGGGTCCGCATACTGAGCCACATTGCTCGACCACAACCCACCCAGGGCTGCACATCCAGCAAAATTGACCTACTTCCACTTTTCTGAAGGGGCCACTTTCTCCGTCTTTTTCTTTTTTCTTTTTTTTTTTTAAGGGATTAAAAATACTTTTTAGGGCTCCCCTAGTGGCGCAGTGGTTGAGAGTCCCCCTGCCGATGCAGGGGACACGGGTTCATGCCCCAGTCCGGGAGGATCCCACATGCCGCGGAGCGGTTGGGTCCGTGAGCCATGGCCGCTGAACCTCCGAGTCCGGAGCCTGTGCTCCGCAACGCGGGAGGCCACAACAGTGAGAGGCCCGCGTACCGCAAAAAAAAAAAAAAAAAAAAAAAAAAAAAAAAAAAAAAATACTTTTTAATGTTGGAATTGAACAGTTTATGAAAGTGCAAAAAACATATATTTACAGTTTAACAAATCATCCAGATTAAGAAATAGGACACTGTTAGTACTTCAGAATCTTTTAGTATATGTTCATTCATGATCACAGCCCCCTTCCTTCCTCCTAATAGTAACCACTATGTTGATGATTGGTTATTGTTTTTTTTTAATATAATTTTACTCCCTACCATAAGAGCAGTCATGCCACAATTATTCTTGTACAGGGGCCATGACCGCCTGTGCACACATTTCTATAGGATAAATAACTAGGAATGGCATTGCTGGGTCATAGCATATGAACATCTTTGCTTTTACTAAATATTGTCACGCTCTTTTCAAATGGGTCTACTCATTTTCATGCCCAGTAGTGTATGCAAGTTTCTGTTGTTTCACATGGTTGACAACTCCATCTTCTGGTATGTCAGACTTTAGTTTTTTTAGGTTGTTTTTTTTTTTTTCGCCAACAATGCTTACAGTATTTTTCAGTCTTCATTTTCAGGTGATGACCTTCCTTCACATTTCTCTGAGAAAACAGAGCAATCGGAATAGACACGCCACAATTCCCATCACTATTTCTACCCGCCTACCTGCCTCTGTCACTGAACATGCTCTTCCCTCAGCCTGGAACACTGCTGCTAAGCTCTTCACCCTTGCAACTTCTGCACATCCTTCAGTGCCCAGCTTGGGTATCGCTCGCACCCAGGCTGTGAGAAGTGTCATCTTTTTGTATTTTCATGGCATCCCTTCTTTACTCATCATAAAATACTGAAATGGTCCACTTGGTCATCTACCTTCTCCACTAGAATTGTGAGCTTCACAACGGGTTGGACTGTATCTACTTGGCACACAACTGCATCCCTAGCACCCAGCAGTCGTTCCTGGCTCGTCCCAGGAACATTGTTAGTTATTTTTTGAAAATAATAACTTCATAACTAATTTTTCTAACAAAGCTTTCTGACCGGAAATCTTAACAAGACCAAATGTTAATCAATCTAGATTCAAAGTAGGTAATGATGTTGGAAGATCTACTATAGTTTTAGTTGCAAAATTCAAATCCTATTTGTATACTCACAGAAAGTACACACTGATAATACTTTCACAAATTGTCAGTGACCATGTCTCCCTTTGACTGGGGTCATCAAATTATTGTTCAGGCATAATTTTAATAGCATTCCCATTCACTCTCACAAGTGCACAGATTTGGATGATTAATTATGCAGTCACCTACCCATACACCAGTTTACAAATGTCTCATTTTGTAGATGAAAATAGTATTTTCCTAACTCTCCTTTCTTAGGAGAAAGTAAATAGATATGGTCCAAAAATACAGAATGAGGTTTGTTTGAGAAAGTGGGGTGTGGAAACAAGAGGGTGATAATAGCTGAAGTTTGTAAGATGCAGACTTTTGACATAAAGGAAACAAACAATAAATCTGAGTCAATACGTGATAGAGCTGACAGAGGATTCATATATCTGGAGTAACTGAGTTAAAGCAAATTGGGGTCTGGATCAATACAAATCACTAATTTCTGTTTGGGTTTTTTTTAGTCACTGAGAAATACATCCAATTAATTTATTACATTTAGAAAAATTATGATCAAGCCCTCACAGTTCAAAGGCATAAAGTGGGATGTGAAAGTCCATTTTCTAGAGCTCTTGCATCAGACTGCCCAAGACTGCCTTGTGATTTAGTTTCAAATGTTAAGTGTTCCCACAGTATCAGCTGAACCACCGTGTAATACAAGCACAAGAATACACCCTACAGCTTGATATAGGCACTGCTGGGATTAACTGTTCATGTATATTTTCCTTACCCTGTTCCCCTTCTCCATCACCAATACTGGAGAAGTGTTTTGTGATAAAAGTTGACGTTTTTAATGATGTGAGGGTGGAATGGATTCATATCCAGGATAAGATTCCTTTGTCATCATTTGCTCAACACAGTTCGAAATTTAAAAGCCTATTCAGAAAAAGAGGTTTTCATAGAGGTAATAAGGTAAAGACTCGGCAACTTCCCTGGTGGCGCAGTGGATAAGACTCCGAGCTCCCAATGTAGGGGGCCCGGGTTCCATCCCTGGTCAGGGAACTAGATCCCACATTCATGCCACAACTAAGAGTTTGCATGCCAACTAAGGAGGAGCCCTGGAGCCGCAACTAAGGAGCCCACCTGCCGCAAATAAGACCCGGCGCAACCAAATAAATAAATATATTTTTTAAAAAGTGAAGACCCATTGCATAAGCATAGACACAAAATTAATTTAAAGCCAACTTGGTGACATGAGTAGACATGTTGCAGGGGCTTTTGTGCATGTCTACACCATCATTTAAACTTGTGCTACTCAATATATTGCACTGCTTTAAGTGCCATTTTTTAAGACTAAAATTAGGTATGGGAAAATGGCAACCACAGACACTTTGAAGCTTGTAAAATGTATTTAGAGATCCTGTTTTTCTCTTAAGGCCAATTACACAAGGCTGTCATTGTATATCACAAATACACAAACACACACGTATTTTTATTTCAAAAACCAAGCATTTTAATGTCAACAAGTTCTATACAAAACATAAAACTAAAATTCAGACTCCCCAGAGCTCCCATATTGAAACAGAGCTGAACGTTCACACAATCTAGCCAGCCTGTCCTCTCTACATGGGGTCATTCGGCCTCAAATCAAAACTTGAATTGTCCTATGAACTATAAAAGTTGAGTTCATGCCCTTTGGGAATTGGTGGAAAATCCAATTTGCTTCATTCCACCCCTGTCTACAGAGACGGGCTAATCTAACGGTCAGAGAACTTTTAAGTCTCAACTGCTCAGAGAGCTTCTTGTAAATACAATCACCGTCCATCTTTCTAATGACAGCACTGTGCACACATCCCTGAATGAAACACAAGCAAAGGCGTGTACTTCTCCTTTACAATCTAAAGAAGGCTCATGACAGTTTCTCATTCCAGAGATGAGAAATGTGGGACCCTCTCCTTCCACCTACTTGATACCAGATTTAAGGACACTTTTGCTCACTGTCACTGAGAAATGGTTAAGAACTTGGAGTCTGGATACCGCAGACCTGGGTATAAAGCTCTGCCCTATCATGTCCAAGTTGTGGGAGCCTGAGCAAGTCCTTTAGCCATCCTAGGTCTCAGCTGCCTTGTTGGCAAAATAGGAATAAAAATAGCATCTAAATCACAACATTATTGTGAGGATTACAAAGATAATGCAAACAAACCCGGCATCTGGTAGGTGCTCAGTAAATACTAGCTGTTATTAGTGTTGTTTGTTTTTGTTGTGGCTGCTTATTGCTACTCATAAGAGTGATCACTGGCACTCCTAAGCCTGCACAGTAATTTTTAGTTGGACAGAGTGGTAGAGTAGAAAAAAAAAAATTCAGACTTTATGAAGATCAGACCGATCTATATTCCAACCCAGTTCTGACACATAATAGCTATGTGACCCTCTGCCATTTTCTTAACCCCTCTGAAACTCAGTTTCCTTATCTGTAAAATGGGGATAATACCTACCTCACAGGAGCACTGTGAATTAAAGGTAATATATATAAAGGTAATTGGGACGATGAGAGTAAGTACTCATTAAATGGTCATTATTGATATTATTAGTTCTTCAACCTCCACGGAGGCATAAAAATATGTCCTCAAAACCATCTGATTTCATGGTATCCCATCCCCCCACCCCACCACAAAACACAATCATTCTGGGCATTTCTGTGACCCTATTCAGTTTAGTGTAGAATGTAAGAGCTTTGCAAATTCACAAGAATAGAAACAGACTAAAAAAGAATAAAAACAGGCGAGCCAAAAGAAACCTGCTTGCTTTGCTTCCTTACAAAAGAACGGACTCCGCACAGGGAGCCAGGAGAGGCAGAAGCAGCCACAATTAAGCCACAGAGCCACACAGTTGACTGCCTTTTGCAGTGCGGAGAACTGAAGTCAGGATCAGAATCCGTTTCAGGTTCTAATTCAACATTCAGCAGCTGGAAAGTTCTTTCTGAAAGTGAGTCTGAAATAATAAGTCAATGTGCCATGGGGAAAAGATTCTAAACAGGCAGTGTTTTGCCACTGCTGAGAATTCAAACATCTCTTCTTTGCTCTTGCGCCAAGACAAAGGGGGAGGAAAGAAATCCCAAGCACAGAAAGCTACTCTCTTCCCTCCCGAGACTAAGCCCAGAAGACTAGGTACTCTTACAGAGCTGCGGACCAGGCAAGCAGATAAATGAAATGCATCCTTTTTGTCTCAACCCTTGACAGAGCATCTCTGAAGATAAGTGTCTAGCATTTTGATTACTTATTCACTAGGACTTCAGGGAATGGGAAAAAGTCAGCACTCCAACCCTATGTTACCAACCCTATGCTCCCTATGTTACCGTTGGTTTACATCAGTCCCTGGAGAGAAGTCCTTAAGTTCTGAAGCAGCCTCTCCCACTGATCTGCTTTCCCTTTGTGTGCACATAAAGTTCTTATCACTGGTCCTCTGGACCACCTCAGAGGGATCCCAGGGTTGATGTGAATTGGCCACGAGGGTATTTCTCATAGGCAGCAACCAGCCCATCTTACACAGGGATGTTCAGACTTATCGCCCCAGAATGGTGTCCCACGGGGCTGGGTTCAGGCATTCTGAAGACGTGTTCAATGCCAGAGCAGGTCTTATGTGGCTCCAGGTTATGAATGTGGGCTGTGGACCACAATCAAAAGGGACCTGGTCTTGTTCTGGAAACAGAACTCAATAGTTATAGTGTGAGCTTGATGCCAAGGACCAATTCTTCCTTATTAAGATGGCGGAAACTTTTAGCCATGAACAGCTGGGGAAATGTCTCTATGCTAGGCTTTCAGATCTTCTCATTTCTGATCAAATTCTGCAACCTTCATGGTCCCACATCTACTAACAGCCCTTTGGGGCTCTACGTTAGATCAATCACTTCTGTGATTCATGAAGATTCATGGAGCGTTGCTCTAAACTTGCTCCACGCTCGGGCTTTAAAGCATTTATCTGTATCCATTGTACTTTTGCAGCTCTTGTTACTTTTCTTATTTGCTCCTGTACAGACACATGCAGAAGTGGAAGGTATAGCTCTCTTCCAGTTAGCAAGCAGTCCACCTGTAGTCACCTGCTCACCACAGTGATGTCTTCTGGGTCTGTGATGCTTCAATGGGAGGGCTTTCTGGGCAGCCTCAGCAGTCTTTTGGCAGCAATGCCATCTTCCCACACATCCCCACCTCTGCATTGCTAGAAGTGCTCTACTTCAGAGTTACCTCCTGTGCCACACTATAATACATCTTCCAGACTAGTGATGACAACTGTCCCTTTGCTGCTTCAATGGGGTTTTTTTAATGGGATGTTTGTTATGCCTGTTAACACATTACAGAATCAGCCACTGCCATGTGTCCTATAGGGGAGCTTCTTTCCAACAACTCTCCAGCCAGCCCAAGACTGCTGTGCTGTTGTAGAGCTCACAGAAATGAAGAGAGAATCCCAGAGTGCAGAAGGATAACTTCTGTCCTCGGGACTATTTGCTGGTTGTGCCGTCTACCAGGCAAAGGAAATAACTAGGATGACCTTGTAAGGACTGTACAGAATAGGCCCAGATCCTAACCCTCATACTGAATTATATTCACCTAGGACTCTGCTAAGAATCAGACAGAAAGTTCAGCCTTTGACAGTGAAGGATGCAACAACCGAGGGCAAAAGAGAGTGTATCTGAGTCTCAACAAACCCCATAACAAGAATTCACAGGTCCAGGAAGAGGGCGAAACAGAAAGAACTCCATCAAGTCTCAGCCGTGACTGTTCGCCACAGAGTCTCTGAGTCTTTCTTTCACATTCTTTAGGATTTCCTAAAAGGGATGCTCTTTTTGCCGCACTTGCCTTCAGTCCGATGGTAAAGAAGAGCAAAGTAAAACCCTTTCCCTTGGTCCCATTCCATTCTTCAGCCTTGTTCTGTTTATAGCTCTTTAGGGGGGCATCTTTTGTCGGGTAAAACACCCCATTAGTAGGATATGGTCTGGATTCCTCAGCAGCATTGGATGACAGCTCTTGGTTGTAATCCAAGAAAGCAGTTCTGCTGATTCAAGCAAAAGAGGCATTACTGGAAGGATGAGGAGAAGCACACTTGAACTGAGAGGGAGACTAGAGAACTAGAGGGAGAGAATGAAGAGGAGCCAGGGGTCTAGGTAGCAGAGGAGATAGCCGAGGTCCCCCACTGTCAGTCGGTTGGGACGGCTGGCCCCATTCCACTGGGTGCTTGATGCTGCCACTAAAACTGGGCACCCCTCTAATAATCTGTAACTGCCCCTGCATTGGTGCATTGTCTCTGCACAGTCAGAGAACCAGGCTCAGAGAGCCAACTGCTTGGATTCCATCCTGGGCAGTGGGACCCTGTCCTACATGTTGGCTGCGAGACGCCCTTAAACAGGCAGGGAGTTCAGATGGTGGCCAACCAATAAATAAACGAATGAACAATCCAAGAGGCAAACATTAAGAACAGGTGATATTTAACAAGGCTTCAAGGGAAATCCACCTTCGTCTTGTGCGGCCTTGGTCAAATGACTTAGGGGTTTGGGGTCTCAGTCTACTCATCTGTGAAGAACAGATAATAAAGCCTATACTTCAGGAATCACTGTGAGAATTAGAGATACTGTGCATACAGTGCCCACAAGAGACTGATTTATTTATATGTCAATGATTTATTCTTATTCAAACAGGAAAAATGACTTCTCCAAAGAAGATGGTGGTTAAGAGAAGGGCCAACACCTAGCTGGCTCATTTACTGTCTCTGCAGGATGTAGAAGCAAAATCCCATAATCCGAAGACATAAAAATGTGGTCCATGCTATAAAAGGGAGGACCGGGAACAAGTTGGTCATCTGACTTCCAGTACTAGGCTGGAACTCGGGAATTCCAAGTGGAAGCAAAGCAACTAGGCAGTAGAGGGGTTTGGGGTAAAGGCAGAGAAGAGAAATTCCCCTGCCCCTGACTCCTGTGGCGGCTAGGGTATTGATAGAGATGAAACAGAAGCAAGGTAGATGTGGAGTGTTTCCAAGACCTCTATTTCCAGGAGCAAATGCGGGAGGTGGGGGAATTGAGGGAGTACCATCAATGCTGGTCCTGGGGGGAGCTTTGGAATACAGGCTCTTATAGCAGCGTAAGTACTGTGTCTCACTGGTGCTTGGCAACTACCCTCTCAGCACTGAGGTTACTGTGCCTGGGGACAGCTGGGCTCTTTCTTCCCTGGGGTTCTCCCTCTGAGCAGAACTGTCAAGGTGGGCAGAATGCCCCAGGAGAACCTGGCTAACTGCTGAACTCTGCAGTGCCTGGCTGAGCCTCCTTCTTTCACTAGCTACACTCCTTAGATGACTGCACCCAGCTCATGCTCTGAATGGCATGGGCAATTGGATGTTGCCCACATTTATTTCTCCATCCTAGACTTCCTGCAAGTGCTGGGCTCCAGCTCGTTGTCTAGTCACCGATGCCATGTCTGACAGGTATCTTAAATCAATACAGAGAACTTGATTGGACACCCCCCTCATTCTTCTAAACCGGCTCCTCTGCCTTGGTAAGAAAAATAAAGAATGACCACAGCAAATTACAAATCCCAAGCACTATCAAAATACTTGTTTTGGGAGCCCACCATAAGGTGGTTTTGTTTTGTTATGTTTTCTGTGTTTTTAAATTTTATTTTATAGGGGTAAGAACACTTAACATGAGATCTACCCTCCCTCATCACATGTTTAAGTGTATGTTATTGTAGACTACAGGCACAATATTACACAGCTGATCTCTGGAGCTTATTCATCTTACCTGACTGAAACTACGCCTAGTAACTAGTAGCTCCCCATTTCTCCACCCTCTGACACCTGGCAACTACCATTCCACTATTAGATTCTACGAATTTGACTATTTTCAATACCCCATATAAGTGGAATCATGCAATACGGTCTTTCTGTGACTGGTTTATTTCACTCAGTAATGTCCTTGAAGTCCATGTTATTGCATATTGCAGAATTTCCTTCTTTCTTTGTGTGTCAGTGATATTCCACCATATGAATATACCACACTCTCTTATTCCATTCATCTATCAATGGGCATTTAGGTTGTCTCCACATCCTGGCCATTGTGAATGTGCTGCAGTGAACACAGGGGCTGGGCTATGCCCCGTTTAGCACTTGGATCCCTTATGGCCTTTAGTGATATGAACTGATCATAATTTGACATCAACTGCATCAAACTCTCATCACACCTTTCTATTCTTTGTTACTTAATTGGGCAGGAAAGATCAATAGCTATCATTGCACCATTAGTAGCAGTTTCATACTTATTAGGTTAAGATGAGCTACAAACATGAAAGTCACAAGAAAACATACCTGTGTGTTAAATCACTACAGAGACTGACTACTAAACTGTAACTTCACTGAGCATGATTTGCTATAAAGAAAATCTGTAAAATGTGTCTAAAAAGATTTAGGCATTAAGTACAGAGCAGTAATATTTCTGACATTTAAATTTTAAGCTTTTTTAAAAAGATGCATGTTATGTACAATGTGCTGAAATTTCCCAAGGAATTTTGGTGCATATATACATACATATATATATATATATATATATATATATATATAATATGTCTATCTTTCATTTTCACATGCTTACTGTGCCTTTAGCACTCAGTAAATAAAAATATTCCTTCCACTAAATGAAATCAGATGGAGTGTGAACCTATTTTTTAAAGTTTACAACGTAGTATATTGATAAGGTGAGTCGTTGATGGCGTTTACTTTGTATATTGACAAGTTTTCAATATACAGTGTTTACGTAGATCAGATCTCCAAAGTGCAGCATTCAGGGCTTCCTTCACCTTCAGGAAAAGCTGGAACTCCTAATTCTGAACTTGAATAAAGCAACTCTAATGTCTATACATAAGTCAATGATTTGTTCTTCTACTAAAAAATATCCCACCCAATGGTTTGTCCTTTCTGGTATTTTAGTAACTACAGTAGTTGATTAGTAACAAGGTTAAGATGATTCAGACCAAGAATATTGGGTCGCCAAAATCTCAGCCATGGAGTGATTAAGAGAACACATCTGTTCTCATATTAGTCCTTTATCCCCCATTTTGGGCCTGCTGGGTAAGGTACTGATACGCTCCAGTGTTGAGGCACTGTCGTCATGGGGCTGTAAGGAATGCAGACAAAGCACAGGCAATGAAGGAAGGACTCTGACGGGTCAAGTTCAGGTTGACACAAGGGCACAGAAGCACCTGTCAGAGACTTAGTGGGGGGGGGGGCAGTCAGAGCGGGCTTCCTGGAGGAAGTGACCTTTAAGCTGAGACCGGAAGGCAGAGAGGAGTGAGCCAGGCAAAGGGGGCTGCAGGGGAAGGGGAGGCGTGGTCAGGCAGAGCGAGGAGCCCGAGGGGATGGAACTTACTAAGCATGGTCCTTGTCACCTTTTCTCTTCTCTCTCTTTCTCCTATCCCCTTCTCACCTCCTAAAACTCAAGAGCTAACACTTGCTTTGTTCCCTTTGGTATTATAAGCGCTGTCACGTATATCTCCACCTCTGTGACTACAACAACTCCATAAGTTATATACACACATCTTCATTAGCTTTGCTCCCTTTCCTTTTTCTCCAAATGAGGAGCCACAGGCCAGAGAGAGCAGTAAGTGACTTTTACAGGAGGCAGGAGTGAGAGCCTGAACTCACACCCAGAGCTCTACCCTACATCCCACGCGCATCCCACGAGTGAAGGTCAGGAGCCCAAGCAGGGGGAGGTGACCGGATGTGAGTGCTCAGCCCTCCTCAATCCACCACTGGCCCTGGCTGGCCTCCCACACAGAGCTCTGCGGCGGGATTTCCAAGGCGGGCGGACAGAGGACCCTCTACATTTCTGCATGAATCCAGCAAAGGGAACCAGACTGCATGCAGGCAGCAAAGGCCCTCAGCTGTGCTCTAGCTCTGTGCATCTGGGCAGCACCTTGGTTAAGGGACAGCAAACCCACAAGGACACAGTCCACTGGGCTCCACAGAAGACAAACCCATTTAACAGCACTGCAACTGAAGCCGCGTGCCTAGAGCCTGTGCTCTGCAACAAGAGAAGCCACCGCATTGAGAAGCCTGTGCACTGCCACGAACAGTAGCCCCCGCTCACCGCAGCTAGAGAAAGCCCGCGTGCAGCCATGAAGACCCAGTGCAGCCGCAAATTTAAATAAATAAATTAAAAAATAAAAAAGCAACACATGGGGAAAAGTTTTCCTTTTGCCCTTATGAATACTGAATCCAAGTGCAATATTTTTTTTTAATTTCCAACATTTACCAGATGAGTACCTTTGAATTATTAAACTGGAATATTAAAAATGGCCTTTGTCCTTCCTGATTAGAACAGCTTTATGTCACTTTTAGAGCCTCCTTGTTAAGGGTTTGTTGCCTTCCTTTGGGTTTCCCTGAACGCAGGATGTGCATAGTTTATGGGAGAGGAAATCCCGAGCATTAGCAGTGAGAGGGCAGCAAAGTGAGACAGAGGGAGGGAAGTCACAAAAGGCTCATTATTGAGCTGATTACTGCCAGGACAAGGGGGAGGGGGCCCAGTTTCACTGGGGATCCCTAAGAAGCCTTGCAGAATGTCCCCCCAAACTGTCCCCTGAGGGACCAGAAGCTGGGGCATTTATCCACCAACTCCATCCCACCCCCCTAACCCCCCCCATTGGTTGAGGATTGTCTCCAAGGGCATTAAACTTTCCTACTTCAGGATCTGGAGTCTTCTGGGAAAATCCTGGAAGGGGAGATAAAGAGAAACCAAGGCTCTGTGGTCCGGGTGGGTCCCTGACCACATGTAAGTGCTGTCTCCTCAGCTGCGCTGAAGCCAAATGGGACACGGTGATATGACATGGGCACACCAAGCACCGTCACAGTAAGCCAAGACTCTGGTGTGTGGGATTTGGGGGCAGAACACATGTGCTAGGTCCCTGTGTCTTCTGCTTCTTAGGCTGACTCATTTAATCAGGGCAAGTCACAGATTTTGACCATCATTTTCTCTTCTGTTGAGAAACAGACAGAGACAGAGAGGAAGGAAAGAATCCCAGCCCTATTTATGTCACTTGGCTGCTGCTAGGGTCAAATAGGATAATGTGAGGAACTATGAAGTTCAACACAAATGCTATTCATTATGTTGACCACTTAAGATCCCTCTGGGAACCCATTATTTACTCTGGGTCTGTGAGTGCCCACCACGGTGAGGCTGCTTAAAGTTATCAGCCAAGGACCTCCCTCTGACATCTTCTAGAGGCGGGCAGGTGTCACCTTGATCCTCATCTGCTTTCGGTAGCATCTGTTCCTACTCTACTCATGTCATTCCAGGATTCCGCCATAGGTCCATGCTATTGACAGGATGCTTCCAACCTGCCAGCAAGTGCCACTCCCCACGTTCAAATAACACTCACTGCTCCCTCTAGGAATCCTGCCTAAGAACAACTTTCTCAGCGATTTACAGCAAAAATAAGGCAACAACCACCCTAAGATCTGTTGCAAGCTTACCACGTGCCAGGCACAATCCTAAGCGCCTTACATATGTCATCAAATCTTGTAGTTATATATTGCATGTATGTAAGATGTATTTACTAACTGAAATTTGTAGGAGAATCAGGAGCTTATCCAGATAAAATAACTTGCCCGATGTGGGTCATCAGCAAGTGTTGGTGACAGTAAATGAATCCAGACCTGATCTCAGAGCCAGAGTCCTGAGCCGTGACTTTCTGTCCAGAAATCAGATCATCACCCACTTTATTTCTTGCTTAGGGAAATAATAATGTCCTCTGACCCATCACTTCTCCAAAGGACCTTTTAAATATCTATTTCATCCCCCCCCTTCTTTTTTGAGCAAGATGCACTTTTTTTTCCCATTTATTTATTTCTACCCTTCCTGCCTTGTGACCTATAAAAGTGTCTTCTAAATGCAATTCTAATATTGAGAACATGGGAAGGCAGGTATGACATTTCACCCTGGAGCTACTGTCATTTTAATTATCTGGCACATTCATAGAAAAATGTCCTGGAGACGCTCGCTTCCTTTGTGGTAACAGAGCTGGATCATTTAAGAGTTGAAATCTCTGAAGCAGGGATGTCGTTTAGGTTGTATGACGCTCCAGGGATTAATAAATTTATGAACCGCTTTCATTTGCTCTAATTAAAAATAGCTTTTTAATTGGTTTTTAAAAGGAAGTCTTGTAGAGAATTGCTCCTTTAAAACCGGTAAAGGCAGGGCGGGGTCAGACAGGTTTCTACTGATTTACAATCTAACTACTCAAACCACAGGCATCTCAGCCCAGCTGCTGAGACTGCATAGATTGGCCACGTGGAAAGAGAATAGGAGAATAAAAAAGAAAAGACGCCCCTCCAAGCCTTTGCTCAGCCCAAAGAGCAGTGTGATTTTTGGAAACAGTCACTTGGGCTCTGCTTGTGTTGAGCTAATCTGTTCAATGAACGGCGGCGACATTTTCTGCTGCAACAGATGTAACCCCTTTGAAAGAGTAAACAGACTTCTGCATTAGGACCCTTCGCACCTCGGGAAGTGAATAACATCATGAGATATTTGGCGATCTGTAAATCAAATCACGTACTGATTGAGAGAATGCTTTCAACGTGTGCTCACTTGGTCAGTATATTGTAACACAGGGTACCACGGAGATTGGTACCAGAGTTGCCATCCCAGTACTGATGGAGCAGTGACATCTTCATCTTTACTCGTTCCATCTTCCCTTCCCTTCCCAGCCTTCCCAACAGAGCAGGATGGTCACCCACTAAATTCAACGATGTCAATCAACTGAAGCCCATGTTGGAAGTTTTAGAGATCACACAGGCAGGGATGCCATACCAGCTGCATGACAACTATTTCTGATTTCTCAGACCGTTCCCAAACGCCTCCCTTTCCCAGTGCGTGTGTGACATTTCTATCACGTGGCCCACTCAATATATGTGTCAGGCCCTTCCCAAAACAAGACTGCTGGTGTATGATGATAAACAGTGCCGTGACGTGCAGTGATTCCCACCCCTCCACATGCTGGCAAAGGTCGCCTAGCAACTGTTGTTAGGGGCAACACCAGCAATGTTTAGTTTAATTCAGTTCAACAGGACCACCTTGGTCTCCAGATGGAGGTTCAAGTTTGTGCTCTGGAGATTAGGACCCCCTCACAAATCCACTGCAGTTATAACCTGCCTTGTGCTTGCATGAGATTTAACCGTTATTACTAAATTTGCCCACTTAACAAGATCAAAACGGTCATTCTGAGCATATCCCACTTTCCACCCAGGGAGTGGGAAAGGGTTAGTATCTGATTGTTATGAGGTAACAGCTTGGCCTCATTCCCTTCCCTGTTTAATATTCACAACGTTGACTTCAAAATGGTTTCCAAACTAGAAAGCCTGGTATGAATATAAAAAGTTTGGAAAAAGGAGAAACAAAGTCCTTTATTAAGCCCCTGCTGGGATGCCTTTTTCCTTAGTGCACTTCAAAAAATAAAATCCTGAACAATTTTGCATTCAGATGCATGAACGGAACCACGGGGCGGGGGGGGGGGGGGGGGGG